>NC_072001.2:73378070-73681100 GCF_028885655.2 Pongo abelii | reverse complement strand
CGTGAACTAGAAAAGAAAGGTAGTATGGAAACACACACAAAATATTCCTTCTGAGAGCATTTAGGCAGGACTACAGCAGGAGACTGACTCATCTCAGATGTAAGATCTCCCTTGGAGCTCATCTCAATGCCTCCCACCGCTTATGTGCACTTGACTTTAGTGCACCCCCATTTTTTCCTGGGGGATCCAGATTGTCATTGCAGAATAGCCCGGATGCAAGTCTCTCCAGGAGACTAAAACTCCCGGGCCTCTGCCCTCACTTGGCCACCATGGCGGAGCACACATAGCAGGGATTCGGTCCCCAGCCCTCCTACTCTGACATCCTGTATTAGAGCTCAAGCATCTTTGCACATGAGGCCTGCAGGTGGCAGCAGCTCCAGAACCCAGGCAGAAGAGCAGAGGCAGAACAGAAGCAGGGAGAGCAGTTGTAGAGGAGGAGGCTGAGCCCGGGAGCAGGCCAGGCCTGGAAGTACTTGGAGGTTAAAGATGGGGCCAAGGAATCAGGCATCAGATGAGCATCTGGAGGGTGCTCCAAGAGAGTGTGTCAGCATTAGGGAGCTCCGGGCAAGGAGGAAAGTGTGTGACCTTGACTCTAAAGCCAATCTATTGTCAGATACAAGGATTTGAACCCAGATTGGTAATAATGGTAATAATAATTGGTAATAATACCAATCTGGGTTCAAATCCTTGCTCTGTCACTTCCTAGCTGTGTGACCAAGGACAAATTCCTTCACAGTTTTCCTATCTCTAAAATGGGAATCATAATAGTACCCATATCAAATGAGTATTGAAAATTAAATAAGAAATTACTTGTCAAGGTTAAGTCCTCCCTAGAGGTGCATTCTAATTCTAAGCTAGAAGTCCCCTTGGCCAAACAATGAATAACTTTGTGCACTTGACCCATCCGTAGAAAACCATCTGTGGCTGCATTGTCTTCTCCAAGCCGCGGTTGCCATGGTCACCACCTGGCTGGGGAAGCGGCGGATGGAGCGTCGGCAGGAACAACAGGTCTAGAACCCAGGGCCACAGGCTGGGTAACAGGACAGTCTCCAGGCATCAAGGAGGCCTGTGCATTTGAGGGCTATGGCTCCTTCTTGTCCAAACCAGCAGGGATTAATCCTCAGGCACTGAGGTCTGGGGGTCTGCAGGGCTGAGCAGGAGCTCCTGACTAAGCGAGAAGGGAGGCGACAGGGAAAAAGCAGCCAGCCGAGGACAAGCTGCCTTCTAGGCGGCTAGCTCTTGACAGCACCTTTTCATTAAACTATCTCTTTTCAAAGGCTCCAGTCCCCAGAGTCATTGAAGATTTGGTTCCCTTTGCTGCTGTCTGCTTGTCTTCCAAAGAGCGGCCTTGGTGCCTTTCTGAGCCTCCAACAGATTTTCAGAGCAACCATCATGGAATCTTAAGATGTTTCTGGAAGTGAGTGTGAGTTCATCTTCCTCCTGGATACCTGGTGTGCCTCAGGCCTTGGGAGAGGGTAGATTTTATCACAGCTCAGCCTTCTGGGGCTGTAGAGGTGGAGTCTCAGGAATTTCAAGAAGTGAGCAAGCCCTTTTAGCAGAAAGGTCTGCTGGGCCACGGGGGCACCCTACTCCCACCCTCATTCTTCTCTAATTCTTGCATGCCAATATTGTACTGGCTTTGAACTCGTATGCCCATAAATACCTTCAATAGACAGAAAGCCCTCTATCAAGAAGGCTTTGAGCTCTGCCTTCCAAGTGGTCATGAAGTCCAACCACAGGGCATCAGAGGCTCAGGCCGACCCTTGTGGATTTTGAAGGCTTCTATTCAATGAATGAATCCCTTTTGCAATCTCTTCTCCAAGTGGTGCTGGCCTCTGCCTTTAACCTACTGATGATGGAAAACTCAGTATCTTTGGAGGAAGTCAGGGTTTTTATGTTTATTGGTCCCCAGAACATGGAGACAAAGCTTTCAGCTACACCTGTCCAGGGATATTCAAGTTGCACTTTTATTCTCCATTAGGTGTGGGGGTCACATTGAGAGAAGCTCAGAAGAAGGCCATCTTGAAGCCAGTTCTCTGAAGGAATGGGAAGCAGGTTTGGGCAGGAGCATTAGGAGCACAGTGGTGAGCAGAGGGTCACCAGTACACCTTACCAGCACCCTGATATGCATGGAGGAAAGCTGATCACACTCTGTACCTCACCTTCTACTCTGTCTTATATATACCCACCCTTAGTCTTCAGAACTGCCCTGGAAGCTGGGTCTGATCATCTGCATTTCACAGCTGGAAAAATGGATACTCAGGGAGTTGGGAAGCTCCTCTTAGGCTCCAGACACCTGGCCCACTTTGTGTCTAGATGTGGGCTTGCCACAGAAGGATGCTTCACCAGAAGTGGCTTCTGCCACTTTGGTCTTGGGTGATACAACGCTCAGCTACCACCATTTACAGGTGGGTGCCGGTCATGCATCTGCCCTGGTGTTGGGCAATGGGGTTTTATGTTGATCTGTGGTCAGGGGTCCTTTCACCACCCACTGACTTTGCCCTTCACCACCCACAGGCCTTGCTGAGCTGTCTCCCTGGGTGTTTTCGGCATAATCATTGGCTGGTCTTCATGGATGGGCAACCTCTGGAAATGGCTTTCTTCCAGAGCCATTGCCCTGGGGCTACTGAGAAGTCCCAAGGCCCTTCTAGAGTGCCTTACCCCCATGACTTTATCAAGATGACTCTCTCTCTTCTTTGGGGACTGCCATAGTCTCTGGCAGCTGCCTTTGCAGTGGCCTTGCTCTGGGGCTCAAGGACTCCAGAGCTTCTCTTCTTAACTTGACCCTTAAGGACTAAAATCTTTAAATGGGGAGTAGTGGTATCAGATGGACCCGGATATGAATACCAGTGTTGCTATTTCTCTTTTGTTTGGCTGGTTTTTGGATAGGATCTCGCTCTGTCACCCAGGTTGGAGTGCAGTGGCAAGATCATGGCTCACTGCAGCCTCCACCTCTTGGGCTCAAGGGATCCTCCCACCCCAGCCTCTGGAATAGCTGGGACCACAGGCGTGCACTACCGTGCTTGGCTAATTGTGTTGCTGTTTTCTAGCTGTGTGACCTTGTGTAGGTCACTAGCCCTGTCTGATTTCTTCAGCTGTAAAAGAGGGTAATGATAAAAAAAAATCACAATTAATTAACACTACTATTTTATTCTCAATGTGTCAGGCATTATTCCAAGTACTTTATATAAATGACCTCATTCAATCATAATTACCTTATGAAATAATTATTATTGTTTAGTTCCTATGTGATAGATGTGTAAACTGAGACCACGCAGATAGTTAGCAGCAGAGCAGGGATCTAGGAAGGGCTGTCTCTGCAGCTGCCTTTCACGTTTATGTTATGCTATGTCTTAGTGGTGCACACGCAGAGTCTAAAAAATCATGTATGCATCACTGCATAAGGAAAAAAATGTTATGATGCTTGTGTGTGCCCAGCTTTGAGCTTGGCACATAACAGATGCTCATGAAATCTTGTTTGCCTTATCCTCTCTTGGTCTTTTTCCTTCTACTCTCCTATGTGAGCACACACTGTGATCACAGCAGAACAAAGTGGAGCTGTGACAAGGAGCTGGCAACCGTGTCTGAGGAAGGCCGGTGGGTAGCATGGGCAGGTGTCTCTCATTCTCTCCTCTCTCTCTGTATCCAGAAGAGCTACACCCCAGCTTATGAGTAGGTGTGGGTCCATTCTCCCCTGGAGCTGACATGTAACTCTGACTGTTTCCCAAGGCAAGAGAGTAGGAGGGTGTAGCAATTGCTCATTAGAGACTGTCAATGAGCCTAGGGGGTCACAGGGTTCCTCCCACCTGCTCTGGGGAGGTTGTCTGCCTATATTTGTGTTCATTTCCTGATAGAAACACTGGGGTCAGAGGCTTATCTGGCCTGGCTTCTGGGCCAGTGGGGAGCTGATAAGGAACAGACCCATCCATTGGGATCTGCTGGGTGGATTCCTCTTGTATTACACACCATACAGATAACCAAGGCCTCGGGTAGAAGTCATACTTTCCTGACCTCCTTCTCATGGTTTCTCAAGTCCTCAACCAGCTCAACCCCAAGGGGCAGCCAGTTACAGTTCCCCACAGACAGACTAAACCCTGCTGGACCTCTGGGGAAGTTTCAAGAACCAGTTTGACCGCAAAACCAAGAAGCAGGTCTGTTGGGGCCTCTCTGGATGAAGTGGTCATGGGTGGCTGTCAGATGAGGATCTGAATTAGTCACGAGAGGAACAGGAGCCAGGCTAGGGGTGGAAACAAGGCCAGCTCCCCTCTGCTCCAGGGCTTAGGATCAGCTGGGGTGGAAGCAGAGTCTGTGTTGCAATTTCACTGCAAATCAACTGGGTCATCTCTTGTGGGTGACACCATGCAGGCCTTCCAACCCTTGTGTGTGTGTGTGTGTGTGTTTTTTTTTTTTTGTAGATGGGGAGATGATATCTCCCAACTGCCTTTAGCATCTGGCTGTGAGATGAGGCTGGGGGAAGATGGAACGATATGCATTCCTGGCAGAGCCAGTGCCTCCGGAGGCATGGGGTGGAGGGGACAGGGTGGAGTCCATGTTTGAATAAGTTGAGAGCAATTGCTGGAAGAACCCTGGGCAGAAGTCCCCTCTCCAGATCAGACTTGGCCTCTACATTTGTTCTCAGGGAAGTGAAACACGTACCATCTCCCCAGTTCGGACCGTTGCAGGCTGTGACACACAGTAGCCAATTCATTGACTTGGGGCTGTCCCCTCCCACCTGGGATATTCAGTGCTCTGAAAGGCAGTGAGGTGTGATGGGAAGAGCATTGACTCTGGAATCTGACCAACTGGAAATTAAATCTCAGTTCTGCCCTGAAGCACTGGGTAACCTTGAGTAAGTCACTTAACCTCTCTGGACCCCATTTTCCTCATCTCTGAAATGGAGATAGTAACAGCTTCTGGGCAGGGTGGTTAGGAGAAGTAACAATGATAATGTGGGTGAAGGAAAAGCATAGGGCAGGAACTCAATAGAGGTTAGGCACGTTTCTCCCTCCTCTTAGAATACACCCTGTCCTTCAGCCACTGCTAGGCTTGTCTTTACCATCTTGGTGGCTGCTGAAAGGCCTCATTGACTGGCTGTGCCCACCTATAGCAGTGGCCAGCAAGCATTTTCTGTAAAGGGCCAGAGGATAAATATTATAGGCTTTGCAGGCCATGTGGTCTCTGCCACAACTACTCATCTCCACTCTTGTTGCTCAAAAACAGCCATAGATGATACCAAATGAATGAGTGTGGCTCTGTTCCAATAAAACTTTATTTATATAAATAGGCAGTGGGCCAGATTCGGCCCTCAGGCTATAGTTGCCAATGCCTGACCTCGAGTTTCAAGTCCAAAGCCTCTGCTTTTCTCTCAAGGGACTTCCCTAGCCTGGTCTTACCTTCTTCATCCAATCCAGTTTATAATTACTCCCCTGAGTGTTCCCCAGTATGACCCAACAGGACTCCCTTTTGGCTCAGGAAATGTTTAGCCTCCACACCTTTGCTCATACTTTCCTCCCTGCTTAGAACACCATCCCATTTCCTCTTCACCCTTCTAAATTCCATCCCCAGGGAACCTCCTGGGATGCCCTGTAAAATACAAGGCTCAGACCAAGGTCTCTTGATTCAGCATTGGACAAGCCCCTCCTTCAAGGCTGTGCTCTGGCCAGCTGTCCACAGTGATTTCTCCCTTTGAGGACTCCTGCGGCCCCTGCTGTTGATGCCAGGGTGGCCCTCCCATGGATCCCTGGGTTGAATTTGTGCCTCAGTCTCAATGAGGAACCCTGGAGGCTCAGTCTTCAACTTTTCTTTTCTTTTCTTTTTCTTTTTCTTTTTTTGAGATGGAGTCTCTGTCACCCAGGCTGGAGTACAATGGCGCAATCTTGGCTCACTGCAGCCTCCACCTCCCAGGTTCAAGCAATTCTCCTGCCTTAGCCTCTGGAGCCACTGGGATTACAGGCACATGCCACCATGCCCGGATAATTTTTGTATTTTTAGTAGAGATGTGTTTTCACCATGTTGGCCAGGCTGGTGTCGAACTCCTGACCTCAAGTGATCCACCTGCCTCGGCCTCCCAAAGTGCTGGGATTACAGGAGGGAGTCACCACACCCAAGCCAGTCCTCAACTTTTTCTATTAATATGTGCAACTCACAACAACCTGCACTTTCATCCTGCCTAGAATCTTTCAGTTTTCCTGCATATGTGGATCTGGAAAGTCTCAGGCATTATCTGTCCGAATATGGCCTCTTTCCCACTGTCTTTTTACTTTTTTGAGGAGCACAGATTAATCATAGCTTAACCATTCTCATATTTTCCTTGTCTTTTAAACTTTCTCTCAAATTTTCCATTCTTTGGCTTCCCTGATGCATTTGTGGTAATTTCTTCAAATCTCTCTTCTAATTCATTAATTCTTTCTTTATCTGTGTCAAGCACATCCATTTAATTTTTAATTTCAAAGATTTTTTTTTCTTTTCCAGAAGTTCTACTTGATCCTTTTATAAACATCTGCCTGTAGGTTTTGTAGTCCCTTATTCCTTGATCCTTTGTTTCTATTCCATCATTTACTTTTTTAATAATTTAATACCTTGTTATTTTATAACCTTTCTGATTATTGTATTATTTGAAGTCTTTGACAATCTAAATCAGTGTTTTTCAACTGGGAGCAGTTTTTTCCTCTAGGGGACATTTGGCAATGTCTAGAGACAATTTTGGTTGTATTGACTGGAGGTAGCAGTGGGGACTGCTACTGGCATCTTGAGGGTAGAGACCAGGGCTGCTGCTAAACATCCCCACAGTAAAGGATTTTGGTCCGAAATGTTTATAGCATTTAGATTAAGACATCCTGGTTTCAATCTGTTGCTTGTTGGCTCTGCACTCTTGCTCATGGTGACTCATTGCTTGGTCTCGAACTCCTGACCTCGTGATCCGCCCGCCTCGGCCTCCCAAAGTGCTGGGATTACAGGCGTGAGCCACCGCACCGGCCTTTGAGTGTTTTGTTTGTTTGTTCTCTTTGATAAATCAGACAAAACACTTCTCTCCAGAGGAGATTTGCATTTGCTCCTGCCAGCCACCAGGGGGCACCATCAACCCAGGCCGCCACCCACGTGGGTAGCGTCAACTCAAACCCCGCCTCATGTGAAATTTTGCAAAATTTTGCGCATTAAACCCTGATGCCCTAGAGCTGACTTTCATATGCTGACTTTGAATTTCCCCACATCGACGCACAAATGAAGATCGGAGACTGCACATGGTCACTGGCCACGGCTAGTCAGCCGGGAGCCAGGGCTTCAGCAGAGCTTGGGGTTAGTCCATCCTGCACCGCGTGTGTCTGCATGTGACCATGTCATAGTGTGCTTCCTGCCTCAGTTCCTGGAAGTGAGACAAAAACAGAAAAGGCCAAATGCTGGTGATCGGAACTTTCCTCAAATCCTCAAACCAGGTCCCCTGTGGAAATAGGCAGATTCCATCCACCTGACTGGCAGGGACGTGCAAATGACCTCTGACCTCCTCTTCTCTCCTGGTCTTCTACTTTGGAGTCCAGGAGCGTATGTCAAGCACACACCTTTTCCCATACTTCTTGTATGTGCAAAGCAGACCTCAAGTACCAGGCACTCAGGTGTTTTTAATTCAGGGATTCATCAAGCTAGCCCGGTGGGGTTCTGTAAATCCAGTTAGAAGCAGCCAGAGCTGGCTGACAGCAGCGCGTGTACCCATCCCTACAAAAGGCATTTACCTGACTACCAAAAGCCACGCTTTGCACTCAGCACACACCGACCCTGGTGTGGTGTCCTTTCCCAAGGCGCCATCTTACCCAGCCCATGCCCTCAATTAGCTTTCCTATTCATAATACAGTTAGTCCAAAGATGGAAATCACTGCACGTGACTAAGGCCAGGCCTCAGGGACAGCAACGCTCTGCCCCCTTAACTTGGGTGCATCCACTGTGTGCTCAACTATGACAGGACAGACTGAAATGAAAGAGCATTATGTAATCAGAAATGGCTTTTAAAAGGAAAGGCCTAGTGAGAGGTCTTGCCCTTATCCACAATTCCAAGATCCCAAGAGTTCTCAAAACCAAAAGTTTATTTTCTCAGTTTGGCACAAACTCATGTGGTAGCAGAAGTGGAGCTGAACTGACCTGTGACTATTTGTGGTGTTTATATTCAGTAGAAATATTAATGCATTTTGCTGTGGAAATGTTGTGTGTTGATTGCAAGGTGCTTCCCCAGAATGCTAGGAGTATTGTGTAACATACAGGTTTTGCACAGTGGCACCCACTAACATCATATTTCTGATTTTCAGCACACATCGGTTTCCAGGGTTCTGGATAAGGGGTTAACCCACGTTATTTACTAACTTTCAGGAAAACATTCCCTATCCCTGCCACACACATAAGAATACATTTGAATGGGAAGGGCATGGTGGCTCATGCTGTAATCCCAGCACTTTGGGAGGCCAAGACAGGAGGATCGCTTGCATCCAGGAGGTCAAGGCTGCAGTGAGCCATGATTGCACCACTGCTCTCTAGCCTAGGTAACAGAATGAGACCCTGTCCTCATGCACTTAAATGTTTGTCAAATGTTTTCAAGTGCATGTTGGATGACAGCAGTGACTGTATGTAGAATGATTCATATCTCATGATCATGGTGAGGTAAATGTACAAGGATTTGAATGGGACCCACTTCTTTAGGTTCCTTCACCCCCTCCCATGATGCTGGACATCTGTTAAGCACTAAACATGTGTTAAATGATTCCTTAACAAATCCTTAGCATTAGAGACTGCTGAAAACCTTTTTTGTTTGTTTTTAAAATTGCACAAAGAATGCAGGAATACTATTTTATTTTATTTTTTTGTTTTTTTTTGAGGCTGGGTTCTCCCTCTGTCACCCAGGCAGGATCTTGGCTCAATGCAGCCTTGACCTCCTGGGCTCAAGCAGTCCTCCCACTTCAGCCTCCTGAGTAGCTGAGACTACAGTGGTGGCACGGACCACCACTCCCAGCTAACTTTTCAGTTTTTTGTAGAGATGGGGTCTTGCCAACTTGCCCAGGCTGCTCTCGAACTCCTGGGCTCATCTGATCCATCTGCTTCAGCCTCCCAAAGTGCTGGGATTACAGGCGTAAACCACTGTGCCCAGCGGGAACACTCTTACTGTATTAAACTGGTGCAAATGTAATTGTGATTTTTGCCATTAAAAGTAATACTGTGAGCTCAACTTTTGCCATTAAAAGTAATACTGTGTGCTCAATTTTGCCATGAAAAGTAATGGCAAAAACTGCAATTACATGTGCACCGACTTAATAAAAGCAATACTAAAAATATACAATACAATATGAGAAACTTCTGCTTTACCAAACACCCTCACATCTCCCCATCCCCAAAGTAACCCTATCAATCCTTAAGGTACATTTTTCCTGTGCACTCTCTGAATGCTTATATAGGTATGTATGTAGCTGTATACACTTAGGTTTTATAATAATATAAATGGGATTGTGCTATGCTATATATAATTCTGCATTTTGCTTTTGTTCACTTATAGGTCCTTTTATGTTGGTGTATATAGATCCACTTCATTCTATGGTACAGAAATACCATAGTTTAAATAACTCTTCTCTTGTATAGGTTTCTAGAAGTCAGATTGCAGTATCAAAGGGCATGCAGTTTTAAATTTTGATAGGCACTGCCAAATCGCCTTTCAATAACCTCCACCAATTGATAGTACATGAAAGTTATTATTTCTCTGATTTCTTGTCAGCATTTGATATTATTAATCTTTTCTAACTTTTGCCCACCTGATAGGTAAAAATAAAATCTTAATGTTTGAGCATGCATTTACGAGCTTACTTGTGAAGCTGAACATCTTTCTTCATTTGTTTGTTGGACATGCATGTTTCATCATTAATGAGTTGTTTGTTCATAGTCTTTGCACATTTTTCTAGGATACTTATTATCCTCTTATTGATATTTTAGGAGCTCTTTACATATGTTCTTTTAATTGTCTTTTTAATTGAGATGTACTTTTCACACAGCAAAATATGCAGGTCTCAAGTGTTGAGTCTGAAGAATTCTGACAAAGGTATAACTTGTGTAATCATTGCCCACATCAAGACATAAAACATCTCCATTGCTCCTGAAAGTTCCCCTGGCTCCTTTCCAGCTTTCCAGTCAATACCCAAGGGCAACCATTGTTCTGATTTCTATTACTAGTGATTACATTTGTTTCTTCCTGTACTTTGTATAATGGAGTCATACAGGTAAATTCTTTCATGTCTGGCTTCTTTGCTCCACATGTATTTTCCTGAGATTCGTGTGTCTTCGGTTGGTGCTTTTTAATTGCTGAGTAGTATTTCATTGTATAGACAATCCATGCATTGGTTATTCATTCTCTCATTGATGGACATATGAGTTGTTTCCAGTTTGGGACTATTATGAATAAAGTTGCTATGAGCATTGTTACACAAGTCTTTGGGTAAACATATGTTCTCATTTCTCTTGAGTAAATACCTAGGAGCTGAATAACTGGGACACAGGTATATGTTTAAGCTTTATTAGGAACTGCCAACCAGTTTTTTAAAGTGATTGGGCCTGATGTGTTTTAAATATGTTGCCAACATTTTCACCTTGTCTGTTTCTTGTGTTTTAACATTGACTACAGTGTCCTTTATCATAGAATGTTTTACATTGTTATGAAGTCACTTTTTTCTTTCTTTTTTTCTTTTGTAAAGTGAAAGCAAGTTTATTAAGAAAGCAAAGGAATGGCTACTCCATAGGCAGAGTAGCCAAAGTTGCTTTCTACTTGTGCATCCTGGTCTCATGTCTTGTACAGGAAGGTTTAAAATTTTGAAAAAATATTAAAAAATATTCTTCTAGTTTGTTTTGCATATTTTTCTCCTTGTTCTAGAATTTACCTTTTGTGCAATGTCAGAAAGATCTTAATCACAGACCAAGCCATACAAGGTAAGTGTTATTATCCCATTTTACACATAGGGAAACTGAGACTCAGAGGCTGTGTGATTACTTCAAGTCACACAATTAGCAGGGAGTGAGCTAAGATTCAACACATCTTTGTTTCATTTAAAATTATTTTCTCTTCCAGGACTGCGGGTTCCCGTCTACACCCTTAAGATGAATTCTGTAAGAAAGAAGAGGCAACAACAGTATGTATTTATGTATGTCTCACATGAATAACACACACGTAAAGGAATACAGGAAGAATAAACTGGAAACTAATGGAGGAGGATGGGAGGGAATTAGCATGGGAATGAAATGTCTCCAAATAGGATTTTAAATATAGTTTTGTGTTTTGAATCATTTGTACATAATTTGTACATGATTTACATGTTCAAAAAATTAAATCAAATTAAATTTAAAAAATAGGAAAAAGAAACCCTCCCCAAATTGTGCGTGAAGAGAAACAAATAAACCTAATTGTAAATTAGAGAGCTTAACCACAGAGCAAAACAAACAAACAAAAACACCAACACACACACACACACACACACATACACACACACACACACATACACACGACCAAAAACCTATTCAAATAATTTTGAAAAAAATACCCTAACTATACATCTGTGGTGGAATATATTTTAAGGACAAATAAAACTGCAATGATGTCTTAAGCTTTACCTAGTAGGTTTATGATAAATAGTAATGATAATATGGTAATTTTGAAGGAAGTTTATGTATATTATAAAAATAAAGAAACTAGTAGATAAGAATATATTAGGAAATAAGATTCTCTATGAAAAAGAGACTCAAGTATTACAGTTTTAAGAAAATGAATAAAAAAACCACCTGGATGTTAAATTTGAACAAATTCTATAATTATGAGCTCATTTTATTTTTCCTAACTCTGTCCACTAAAAAAGCCTTGACACAATAACAGCCCAGGAGTAGAGAGACCACCTAGTACCCAGATCTTGATTTCTAAATGCTGTTACCCACCAAGAGGAACTAAAATTTTCTGCAGAAATGGCTGACTCCAGATCCATGGAAATGAAGCTCCATGTTAAGCCTGGGATGTCTTATGGTCCCAAGAAGGAAGGATATGCTTAAAATCTACTGAGGTCACATGTAAAGGACGCGGAAGCTGACTTGAGGGATCTGCCTCGCTAAGTTTGGCACTACTGAGCATCAAAAAGAATGACTGTAAGGGGGCCGAGCTTGGTGGCTCACGCCTGTAATCCCAGCACTTTGGGAGGTCAAGAGATCGAGACCATCCTGGCCAACATGGTGAAACTCCATCTCTACTAAAGATGCAAAACTTAGCCGGACATGGTGGTGGGCCCTGTAGTCCCAGCTACTTGGGGAGGCTGAGGCAGGAGAATCCCTTGAACCCGTGAGGGGGAATTTGCAGTGAGCAGATACAGCACCACTGCACTCCAGCCTGGTGACAGAGTGAGACTCCATCTCAAAACAAAACAAAACAAAACAAGAATAACTGTAGTTAATTAAAATACATTAAACAAATAGAAAATTCATGAGTTCACAGTACGTGTTGGGGGGGCGGGGGAGGGAAGTAGGCAGGAGGAAAGTTCTTTGCAAAAGAACGCCACCTGATATGTGTAGAAGGAATGAGACAGAAAGCCACCATTTTGCGACCTCCAATGTAACTCTTGATTCAGGCAGAATCATCAATAGATGCTGAATACCACTGGGTGAAGGGTTATTAGGGAACAGGATATTTGTGCAGTTGCAAAGAAACTCCCCCCAGATTACTTACAAAGTACCAAGGAGAAAATGTACTAATAATAGGGAGAGATGATGGTCATGCGTTTAGCCACATGCTCAGACTTAGTATCCTTTGTTAGTTGCTCAAGCTGACATCTCAGGCCTCCTGATGTAAGGTGATGAGAAGACAGTATCACATATGGGTATTTTTGCCAAAGTGTTTAGCCTGATATAATTAAGGCATTAGTCCCAACTTTCAGATCACAGTATTTACAGGGTGTGGAGGAACAGGTTTAATGACAACAAGAAAAAATAATCAGGCTGGACCAGTAATCCCAGTACTTTGGGAGGTTGAGGCTGGAGGATGGCTTGAGGCCAGGAGATTGACACTACCTTGGGCAACATAGTAGGACAAAAAATTTTTATTAAAAATAAAAGAAAAATTGACAAAAAAGATGACATTCACGTAACATACAATTCACCATTTTAAAGTGTGCAATTCAGCGGCATTTAGTGCATTCAAAACATGCACCCACCAAACAAATTTTTATTTAAAAAAACTACAAAAATGTACAAAAAATTTTATTTAAACAAATACAAAAAAATTTATTTTAAAAAAAGAAAAAGAAAATAATAGGGCAAATCTACAGTGTGGGCCATTCTATAAGACTGTAAGGTTTGGATTCTTCAAAAAGTCAGTGGTCTGGAGATAAAATTTGAGGATATTTTAGCATAAAAGAGGCTCCAAGTCCACAAGTGCTCTGGGAAATGACATAGGACCCTGGTGAAAACAATAAACAAGACCAGATGCAGTGGCTCATGAACCTGTAATCCCAGCACTTTGGGAGGCCGAGGCAGGCAGATCACTTGAGGTCAGGAGGTCGAGAACAGCCTGGCCAACATGGTGACACCCCGTCTCTACCAAAAGTACAAAAATTAGCCAGGTGTGTTGGCATGCGCCTATAATCCCAGCTACTTGGGAGGCTGAGGTGGGAGGATCCCCTGAACCGGGAAGGTGGAGGTTGCTGTGAGCTGAGATCGCATCATTGCACTCCAGCCTGGGCAACAAGAGCAAAACTCCATCTCAAAAATAAACAAACAAACAGAAAACCAAAACAGTCAACCAACCAACCAAACAAGAAACCTATGAAAGACATATTTGGGAGGATCAGGAAATGTGAATACGGACTGGAGGCGGAAACTAGATAGAATTATGGTTGATGTGGTCATGCGTGAGAATGGGTCTGTGGCTATGCATGGGAACATTCTTCTGTTCTACAGAAGAGGAAATAGTAAATAGAAACATATTAGGAACAAGGTTTTCTATAAAAAAGAGACTCAAGGAACTGAGGATGAAGCCTTGTGTGGTCTGTAACTTATCTTCAAGTGGTTCAGCAAAACAAATGTTCATAGAACGAAATAAAGGCAGTATGGCAACATATTAAAATTGTTGAACAGGGCCTGGGCTATGCTCAGGTCAGTGAGGTGCCTCAGCCATGACCTTGCAGGCCCCAAGAGTGAGTGTCTTTTTCAATGCGGTGCTGGAGGCACTTTACTGGTCTCACCCTAGTCCTGGCCCCATGGCTGAATCTGGGTAGTGAGAAAATGAGTGTTCGTTATATTATCTTTAAACTCTTCTGTATGCTTAAAAAAGATAAAATGATCCAAATGTCCATCAGTGAATGAATGGATAGACAAATGTGATAGATCCATATGATGGACTGTTATGCACTTACAAAAAGGAATGAAATACTGATGCATGCTACAAGTAGATGAACTTACAAAAAGGAATGAAATACCGATGCATGCTACAAGTAGATGAACATTGAAAACATCAGGCTAAGTGAAGGAAGCCGCTCACAAAACACTACATATTGTATGATGATTTATTTTATACAATATAACCAGAATAAAAGAGGAAAGAAAGAAGGAAAGAAAGAAAGGAAGAAGAAAGAAAGATAGAAAAGAAAGAAAAAGAAAGGAAAGAAAAGAAAGAAAAAGAAGGGGAAAGGAAAGGGAAGGAGAGAGGAGGGGAGGGGAGGGGAAGAGAAGAGGGGAGAAAAGGGGAAGGTAGGGGCAAATCCAGACAGACAGAAAGCAGATTAGAGGTTATTAGGGGTTTGGGGGAGGGAGAGGGAATGGAGAGTGCTTCCTTAATAGGTATGAGGTGTTTTTATGGGGTGATAAATAAGTTTTGAAACTAGAGAGAGCTGATGGTTGCACAACATTTGGAATGCACTAAATGCCGCTGAATTGCGCACTTTAAAATGGTTAATTGTATGTTATGTGAATGTCATCTCAATTAAAAAAATGATCTGAGTACAAAGTTCAGGAACAAAATGGTCAGATGTAAGGTATAAAAACGATGCCTTTTCACTTTGGGAGGCCGAGGAGGGTGGATTACTTGAGGCCAGGAGTTCGAGACCAGCCTGGCCAACATGATGAAACCCTGTCTCTACTGAAAATACAAAAATTAGCCGGGCGTGGTGGTATGTTCCTGTAGTCCCAGCTACTCAGGAGGCTGAGGCAGGAGGATCGCTTGAGCCCAGGAGGCAGAGGTTGCAGTGAGCTGAGATTGCGCCACTGCACTCCAGCCTGGGTGACAGAGCAAGACGCCATCTCAAAAACAAAACAAAACAAAAAGATACCTTTTTAAGCCAGGCACAGTGGCTCATGCCTGTAATCTCAGCACTTTGAGAGGCTGGGGCAAGAGGATCCCTTGAGCCCAGGAGTTCCAATACCAGCCTGGGCAGCATAGGGGGACCCTGTCTCTGTAAAAAAAAAAAAAAAAAAAAAACACGGAAAAATTAGCCAGGCATGGTGGTGCACACCCATAGTCCCAGCTGAGGAGGCTGAGGTTGGGAGGATTGCTTGAGCCTGGGAGGAGGTCAAGGCTGCAGTGAGCCATGATTGCACCACTGCACTCCAGCCTGGGCGACAGAATGAGCCCTTGCCTCAAAAAAAACATATATGCCTTTTCAAAAGTGATGAAAATGGCACACGCATGCAAAGGAAGATCCCTCAGAATTCTGGCCTGCGGAAAGGTAGCAAAGCAGTGACACGGGGTCCTGTGATGTGGCCGAGCACTGGCTGCCCTGTGACCCTGGGACAGTCACTTGCCCTCTCGAGCCAGTTTCTCCACTCTCTAGCTTCATCCCAGCTGTGGCTGCGCCTGCTCCAAGCAATTTGATCTCCCACCGGGGCCTCAGCCAGAGACGCTGTGCACCCGCAGCTTGCCTCCCCTTTCACCTCGCAGAGCACCTGTGCCCAAGGGGCGGAGCTTCAGGGAAATGTTCTCCTGTTCTGGGAACTCACTCGCAGGCACAGTTTCCTGACCTGACCTTAGGAGCCAGTTCCCGATGGGTGACACAGTGGTGCCAAGTGTCCCACAGGTGATGTTAATTTGGTCAGGAGGTGTGGTTGATGAAACAGCCTCTGAGGGTTCCAGTGCGGGCGGCCCCTCCACCTGGCTCTTTCAGGGGCCTGGGGGTCAAGGCACTTGCGGCTCCAGAACAAAAGAGGAGAGCCTGGTGCTTGTGATTGGCATGGAATAAAAATAACAAAAGAGCCACTGAGCGCTTACTCCCTGCCAGTTGCTGTGTTAAATGCTATCTATGCTGGCCCCTCCTTATGGCCCTCGATGTGGGACTCTCATTGGGTCTCATCACCAAGAGGAGGTGGAGGGCCAGGCAGGCTGAGTTAGCTGCTGAAGGCACACACAGCTGGTCAGCGGCGGGGCTGAATTCAAACCTGGATGTCTGACCCCAGAGCCTGAGCTGTCCATGAGGGAGACCCTGACTCCACCCATACACGAAGAGAATGTGGCCTGTTGAGCCCTACTGTGCAGTGCACCCTCTAAGCTCAGGACTGAAACTACCTCATTTACTGCTTACCACTGGCGCCATGTAGCAGGCATTCTGGTATTACCTCTATTTACAGGACAGGGACTGGGGGCTCAGAGGAGTTCATTTGCCAGACATCACTCAGTGGAGACCCAAGCCAGCTCTGTCTGCAGACCCATGGCTGACCTGTTTTTATAGGGGGCCTCCTCTGTCGTTTGCTTCTCGGAGGAGCATTTCACTCCGTTTTCTGGAGTGAGAAGGGCAGGAAGGCCTGTTTCTGTCAGCTTGGGTGGGCCGTCGGACAGAGGCCTGGCTGTGTCTTTGCAGCGTGGCTTTGATGCTCCTTGGAGGAAGGAGTGTGCATGGTGGAGGAGATGGAAGCTTCCAGAAGGGAGGACACCTGAGGCAGTGTGACTGCCCACAAGCCAGGGACAGAAATAGTTCTCTGAAGGAGGCCAGGGAAAGAACACAGCTGTGGACAGAATTCTGGGGACAGCCACCAGAGCTCCCCGTTGCTCTGAGGTCCCTCGAGGCAGGGAGCTGGGTACAGGAAGTCTTGGTTTTGTTTTTGAGTGTCTCTTGTGTCCATGTTGGTCTGTGTCCCTTGGGGAGCCATGGAGTGGGGGCTGGCTCTGTTTATATGTTCAGCAATGGATCCAGCAGAAAAGATTCCCAGGCTTCCAGATACCCTCGGCCACTCCAGCTTCCCAGGTGTGAATCCCTTCCTTCCTCCAGTGCTCAGAACCAGACAGAGCCAAGCTGGCTAGCTCTGGCTTACATCTGTTCCTGTCAGCCTTGCGCACCTCCTGGCCCCTGCCTGTCTACTCTGGCTCATGGCTGGCGTTGCTCTGGTCGGCTGATGCCTGCACGTCTGAGGTGAAGGATCTTCCTGGGGTTGGGCACTGATGTGACCCCAGTCCTGGGCAGGAAGGGCTTTTAGTGGGGAGACGGAGGGCCTGGAGGATTCCCAGGGAGAACTGACTGAGGCCCTGCATGGGGAGTTGTTGCTGGAGCTGACCTGGGGCTGATCGTCCCACCTTCCATCTCTGGGTAGAGCAGGCAGGGCTTGCCAAGGGGAAGGGTCTGTAACCTTCTGGTGTATTTCTGAGGAGAAAGTTGGGCTCCCATGACCACCTCTAGGTATGGGGTCCAATCCACTTCACAGGGATCAAGTACTAACCAGAGATCCAAGGTATGAGATTACAAGGGTGGCAAGGAGAGGACCTTGGCCAGGGCCTCTGATGTCAGAGACAAAGCAGAGGGTTTATGGCAGATGGGGGGACTCAGGCCTCCAGGATTGGAGATAGTACAGATCCTCAGACTACGCCTGAGGGGGAGGTGGGGAGTTTGGTGGGCTTATGAAGACGTTTACCTGTTTGTATCCTTCCTTCATCCTTCCTATCTGTCCATCCCTCCCTCCATCCACCCCTCTATTCATCCATCCCTCAATCTCTCCATCCCTCCATCCCTCCACCCCCTATCCATCCACCCATTCCTCCCTCCCTCCATCCCTCTGTCCACTTACCCTTCCATCCCTTTATCCACCCATCCCTCTATCTCTCCATCCATTCATCCATCCCTCCCTTCTCCCATCTATCCATCCACCCATCTCTCCCCCCATCTCTCCCCCCATCTCTCCCCCCATCCTTCTATCCACTCATCCTTTCTTCCCACTATTCACTCATCCCTCATCCCTCTGTCCACCCATCCACCCATTCCTCCATCCACCCATCACTCAATCCACCCATCACTCCCTCCATCCCTCTATCTACCCATTCTTTCATCTCCCCATCCATCCATCCCTCCTTTTCTCCATGCCTCTATCCATCCACCCATCCCTCCATCCACCCATCCCTCCATCCCTCTATCCACCCATCCCTCTATCCCTCTGCCTATGCCTCCCTCCATCCTTCCATCCCTCCACCCAACCATCCCTCTATCCCTCCATCCACCTATCCCTCCCTCCATCCCTCTATCCACCCATCCCTCCATCCCTCTATGCACCCATCCTTCCATCTCTCCATCCATCCATCCACCCATCCTTCCATCTCTCCATCCAGCCATCCATCCATCCATCCATCCATCCATCTAACCACCCATCCTCCCATCCTCCCATCTCCATCCATTCATCCCTATCCATCCATCCATTCATCCATTCCTCCATCCACCTCTCCCTCTCTTCATCCCTCTATCCATCCACTCATACTTCCATCCCTCCATCCATTCATCCATTCCTCCCTCCCTCCTTCCCTCCATCCACCCATCCCTCTGTCCCTCTATCCACCCATCCCTCCATCCCTCCATCCATCCGTCCCTACATCCTTCCATCTATTCGTCCATCCCTCCCTCCTTCCTCCCCTCTATCCATCCACCCATCCCTCCTTCCATCCCTCTCTCCATCCCTCCCTCCATCCCTCCCTCTCTCCATCCCTCTATACATCCACTCACTGCTCCATCCATCCCTCCATCCATTCATCCATCCTTCCTTCCCTCCTTCCATCCATCCACGCAGCCCTCCATCCATCTCTCCATCCCTTCCTCCCTCCGTCCCTCCCTCCATTCCTCCCTCCCTCCGTCCCTCCCTCCATTCCTCCATCTCTCCCTCCATCCCTCTATCCATCCACCCCTCCATCCCACCCTTCATCCATTCATCCCTCAATTCCTCCCTCCTTCCATCCTTCTCTTCCTCCATCCCTCCCTGCCTCCCTGCCTCCCTGCCTCCCTGCCTCCCTCCCTCCCTCCCTCCCTCCCTCCATCATTTCATCCAGTGCCTGCTACATTACAGACTCTGAGCTAGACTTTGGGAACAAGAGGTAAACAAAGACATAACCCTTTTTCTCAGCACCTGGAAGGGAGTTAGACAGGAAAACAGATGGCTTTGATGGAGGGGTGTGTAAAGTAGATGGCTGCTGGGGTTGTGTTCTGACCTTGGGAGTCAAGGGAAACTTTACAGAAGAGAAACATTTGAGCAGGGTCCTGAAGGACAGGCAGGCAGGAAGGAAAGGGAAGAGCATTACGGCAGAGGAAGCAGCAGGTACAAAAACACTGTGGCATCAGAGCCAGCATTGGGAGAGGGTGCTGAGAGGGCAGGCTGGCACCAGGGTGGGCAGGACTTGGGTGCATACTAAGGAGTGAAGGCGTCATCCCCTAGCCCTGGGTTATCTGTGGCTCCCGGCCTCCCTGAGTGTGCCTGAAACCACCCACCTGGGCCCCTGTCAGGCTCTCCCTCCCAGGCATCATCCTTGTGCTGTCCACCCTGGCCTGCTACCCTAGAGGCCGGGGTCATGTCCATCCTGAGATAGTGAGGAGGAGGTGAGGGGACAGCTGCTGGGACGGTCTGGAGCTGACTGTCACTGCAGGTGGCAGGCACATGTGGAATCCCAGGGAGGGCCTGGCTGGGACTTATCTCTATTCCTGTCACACTCTCACCCCAGCCACGCACAAGTGAGTTCTTCTAAGTGGGTTCATTGTCTCTGCTCAAAAGCTGGGGAGGCATCCTCTGTGTGTGCTCCCTTGCCAGAGGGGAAGCGGCTGGCTCCCCACCTCCGCCAAGCCCTCCTTGTCACTGCTGCCGACTTCTTGGCACGGTGCCTCGGCCTTGTTATCATGGGCTTTGTGCTGTCACCTTTTATTACAGAGCCTTCAGAAATTCTCCGAATCGCCTCGCGGCTCGCTGGTTATCGTGCTCACCACAGCGCGCTCGCTCGCTCGCGTGAACCTCTGGGCCTAAACCGCAAGGCAGCTTGGGCGCATCAGCAACTTCTGCTCCAGCCTGGGGCCCCTTCCCCTCTCCTCCCGCAGCCCAGCTGGGCCGCCAAGCTTCTCTTTCCGTCTTTGCTTCTAAATCTTAGAAATGGAAGCGAAGCAGAACCAGGCATGGGCAAGCAGGTCCAGGGAGGGCCTGACGGTCAGAGGAGGCCTGGGGAGCTCTGTTTGGAAGAAAGCTGGGTGGGGGGAGGGGAATGGGGGTGTGACAGGGTTGGAGTGCCTGCCAGAGGCACAGTGGACCTATTCTTCCAACTGGGTTCCCACTTGCTCCAGCCTGTCCAGAAAGCAGGCCTCGGCCTCAGCCAGAGGGCCCCTCAAGAGAGCAAACGTGTGTGCCAGGGAGAGACAAACCCAGTATGACACAGACAGAGAAGAATTTATGTGAGAGGGAAATGAGAAAATTAGTCCAGATTTTTCTTATCCTCCTCCTCTGATCTCCTGATTCTTGGTGACTGTCATGGGGACTGCTTTATAACAACTGCTCAGAAAGTGTTTATTGAACAAATAGAGAACCCAGCATTTGACATCCTACTACCTGGAGATATAGTAGGCTCAGCAAGGGTGCCAGGGATTCAAGGCCCCTGCACTCCTTCCTCCCTGCAGGGTCTGACCAGTGAAGCTTCCACACACAGCGAGCACAGTTCAGAGGAGGCAAAGCCTGTATGTTAAAGACCAGTGGGCACCTGGCATCCTTGGAAAAAGAGCATGGCCTCCACGTGAGCGCAGGAAGTGAAAGACGTGTCTCCCTACCCTGAACTGGGGCCAGGACTGATGGGCTCACAGCTCAGATTAGCAGCTTGTCCAGGTGCTCAGTCCCAGCTCATTTCTAAAGTGGGCAGGGGACACCCATACTCTATGAGCAGGGATGCAGCCTGGGAAGAGGAGGAAGAAGCTCCCTCTTCCATGACTGCATCTTTAGAAACACAAGTGCTTCTCCAGTGGGGAGACTTTGGGTATTTTAAGAGAGATGAATACAGTTAGACAGGTGTGTGCTTATCACTTAATAATAATGATTATGATGATCATGATAACAGTATGACTGTTTGCAGTTTACAGATCACTTTCACATCCACTATCAAGTCTGAGCCTCCCATCAACCCCGTGGAGTAGGTGTGCCAATCCTTGTTTTACAGATGACGAAATGGAGGTGACCTGCTTAAGGTCACAGAGTATGGTGAGGCTGGGATGAGGTCTCACTGGGCTCAAATCCCACCTGTGAGATGAGCTGGACTAATGAACCCCTGAACTGAGAGAAGGAAAAGGGTCAAGAAGGTTTCGAGCTGGGATCGTGATGTAGGAGTGTGGGGCTGAGGGGAGTCACAGCCTGCGTGAGTGGGGGTCTGGTTCTTACTGTTTTCTGTGTCCCCAGAAAAAAGTATGTGTGGGTTTACAGGCAATTTAGAGGCTCAAAGGTGCTCACCCGTTGGGAAGGAGAGAGCCCCAGAAAGTGAGGGAGGACAGTACCAAAGCTGATGGGTGGCTCCCTGACTTCCAGGTAAATTTTTATTTTTTGTTTTTTTGAGACAAGGCCTGGCTCTGTTACCCAGGCTGGAGTACAGTGGCGTGATCACGGCTCACTGCATCCTCCACTTCCAGGGCTTGAACCATCCTCCCATCTCAGTCTCCTGACTACAGGTGTCCGCCATCCTGCCTGGCTAATTTTTGTGTTTTTTGTAGAGATGAGGTTTTGCCATGTTTCCCATGCTGGTCTTGAACCCCTGAGCTAAAGTGATCTGCCGGCCTCAGCCTCCCAAAGTGCTGGGATTACAGGTGTCAGCCACTGTGCCCGGCCCCAGGTGAAATTTTTGACCCTACTTACAGTTAAAGCAATTTCTGAGAAAATGTGATTTTTTTTTTCCCTCAAGCTCAACAGAAAACATGTGTAATTCAGAAATACCTTGATTCCCTTAACAGTTTGTTCTTAGAAAGTAAATGGAAGACGCTTCTCCAAAAGAGCCATGCAGTGATTGGGGATGATGTTGCCAACAAACATCCCAATGACAACTAAATCAAAGCAGTGACCAATAGTTGTGTCATAATGGAGGCAGCAGCTGTAGATGTCTATCGTCATGTAAAATATAAAACTGCGCTTCAACTCCTATAAAATGGACGTAAATGTTTACTTCACGCTATGATTACAAGAGGGGCCCCGATTTGCAATAAAATCTAAAGATAGACAATAAAATGGACCTCTGCTGTATTATAATTTCAACCTGAACTAATGTACTATCTTTCATAAGGATTAATTAAAATTTTATTTAAGGACCCCCTTTTTTTTTTTTTTTTAACAATTTTGGAAGCATTCTTGAAGGCATAATTGTCAATATTTGAGAAACAAAAACCACGAAAAAATAGTTGCAGCAGGTGCCTCCTTTTTCTTTTAGATGTATTCCCACAGCAGACGTGCCCTTTCTGTTGTACTTTGCGGCCTTTTGGGCTGGGTCCCAGGGGCAAGCAGGGGGAACAGTGATACCAACAGCAGTGATGGCACGGGGCAGACCTGCATCAGGAGGTGGCTGACCTTTAAGTCCTGCCAGCCTCTCCTGACCACCTTGGTAGGGACCGTTACCATCTCTGTTTTTCAGGCAGGAACCCAGGGTGCCCAGAGGCACCTGCCCAAGTCCCCCAGGTTTTGAATGCAGGCCTGCGTCACTCTACAGCCAACACTTTCTACTAAGCCATGGCCTTTCAGATACTGGCAGAAATCATGGAAGGAACAGCAAAAAGCAGAGAAAAATGGATATTGGCAAGAATTAATTTCAATGAAAATGGAAGTGTTGGAAAAAGGAGCAGCTGTGTTTTTGACCCTTTGAAAGGCAGAAAGGTCAAGGTAGGACAGAGGCAGATGCTCAGGTCCTGGAGTGCACTCCAGCTTGAGAGGCAGCCATGGGGAAGGGCCGAAGCTGGCCATCCTGGAGCTGGGCACCTATTCCCCAGGAACTCCTGCTCAGTTACTCATCTCTGTCCTTCTGTCCCAGCTTGGCTCTGGGAAGCCCCGTGGCCTAGGAAAAGGAACACTTTTTTTGAGACCCCAATTCAGTGCAAGGTGCCCTGTGGCCCTCTTTGGTCCTCACACAGTTCTGCAAGTTCAGTGTTGCCAGGTCTGTGAATTTGCTAAGTGAATTTGCTAAGTGAGAGGCAGTAGGGGCTGTCATTCAGGGCGTGGCCTCTGGCTGGAGCTGCTAAAATCCCGACTTTTCTGCTCACTAGACCGGAGGCAAGGAGACTTCACCTCTCTGCATGCAGTTCTCTCTCCATCATCTTATGAAGTATTTTTCAAGCATCTGGATCTCAGAGCTCCACTCAGTCCCAGGGGTCCCGTATCTTCTTTCTCCTCTCGCCCCTCAAACTAAGCCCCCTACCCCACATCTCCTTTCCTTTCTCCCTTACAAAACAAAAACATCTAGGCACATCAAGGGATTTCAAAGGGCCTGGGAAATGTAGGTGGAGCCATCATCTGCCCTAACAGTGTCTGGCCTCTGGCTCAGCAATGTTTAGGTGCCATGTTACACCCCTACAAAAATGCTGTGAGACAGGCATTATTAACATACTTTGCAGAGGAAGAGACTGAGGCTCAGAGGGGACAAGCTTGGGCCAAGGTCACTCAACCAGTTAGTGGCCAAACTGGCATTCAGACCCAGGGCTGTTTGGTACCACCGTTTTTCCAGAAGCCAGGTAAGTGTCAGGCCGGCTTGCTGGCAGGGGTCGGTGGGCTCTGGGTCCCTTCCCTGAAGCCACACAGACATTATTTGATGCTCTCAGACCTACTTTCCAAGTGCATCTGATGGACATCCCAACCTCGGGTTTAATTGTGCCTGCCCCTTGAGGAAGTCAGGCAACTACCACCTTCACAAAAATGTGGGCTCTGCCAGTCTTCAGGTTCACTTCAAACTGTGGGAGCCCTGAGGTAACTTCATGTTCTTGTTTCTCAGTAATTAAAGCTGCCTGAGTCTGCGTCTGAAAAAGAACTTTCTCCCACCCTTTCCTTCTACTCGTTCCTTTTTCTTATGTTTTTGAGATTTTAAATGCAAAATGCCCAAGATAGCATACATTCTGTCTCCCTTTTCTTCCCTGCCCTTTGTATCTCCGAATCCTTAAATCACATGCCACACCAGCCCGTTTAGCATAAAAAATTAAATTAATTTTCATGCTCCAACTCCAGATGTAAATGCCTTTATTAATAATTTAAAGCACATTTATTTATGCAGTTTGATATTTTTTCAGGTTCAGGGAAGCAATTAAGTTTTGCTCAAGTTGCTGATCAGCACACAGTGTCACCGATGACTCTTTTTCCCTGTCTGCCCCTCCGGAGGTGCTGGGGGAGGGGAAGAGTGCAGGCAGAGACTGGCAGGGACATCCCTCCTCACCCTCCAGTCTGCCTCCACCCCTGCTTCTGGGAGACAGGTGCTTGCAAAATTGAAGAGAGCAAATGTATTTGCTCCAGTCCATCTCAAGAAAGGCCAATTTCTTTCTCCAAATTGCCTTGGAAAATTAAACTAGACCTTCAGAGGTCCTGGCCACTGAAAGTTCTTCCTTAGCTAGATCCTTGGGAGACTGTTGTCATCAGTAAGTCACTTTTAACTTTTAACTCAGCAAGTGATTTCTCATCTATTAAGGGCTTGGCTACCTGTGGGTGAGAGGAGCTGGCTCGGCTGCTTAGGATCTGGTGAGCTGGGGAAATCTGCTGCAGTGCTATTCATCTCCGTTTCCTTATCTGAGAAATGAAAGAGTGATTTTACCTGAACAGGGCTGTTGTGAAGATTGAGCTGCAGGATAATATATACAAAAGCCCCTTGTGATCTACCTGCCACCTCCCTGCAGTGGCCTCGCGCTTTCCCCACCTCATGCCTTTGCTTGGGCTGCACCCGCCCCTGTCATGCCATTCCTTCTCAGCTTCCTAGGCAGCTCCTCCCCGTGCTGTGCAATGAAAATGTTTTACATTCCTCCATGGCTTGGTACTACTCAGAGGGCTTTTGCATAACCTGATATGATTTCATCCTCAGAAACAATATTTTAAACAGGGTTCCCAAGAGATATGACTCCCTGGGGACAGATTAGAACTCAGACATGTCCTGTGGATCCCTGGTCAACCATACTAACCCAACACATGCACTATCGGGCCCCTGTGCACCAGGACTGTGTGTGATGCCATGGGGCAACAGGGGTGGGGGCCCACCTGGATGACCGGGGCCATCTCTGTCTGCCAGGGCCCTTGGTCTAGGGGGACAAAGAGACAGTGGTACCCTGCTCTTCTCAGCATGGGCTGCGTGTTGAGAAAGATGCTGAGAAACAGAGCTGGAGTCCGGAATCCAGGATCAAGCCTGGCAGTGAGACCTCAAGCAAGTCTCATCCATGTGGGCTGCAGTTCCCAAAATCAGATCTTCCCACCTGTGTTCGCTGACAGAGTAGAACTCAGACCACTCTTAGTCTCCCTCTTCCTCATCCCCACCTCTCAATTTCACCTCCTGGATTTCACGTCTCTGGAACCCATCGCCTGTTCCCCTCTGACTGTTACCTCCTTGCTCTAAGGCACCATCGTCTCTCCTGGGCACCACTTATAGACCCTGACAGATGTCCTGCTGCCGTCTCTGGCAGATGTGCACCCGCGCGGCTGCCAGGCCATCTTCTAAAAGCTCAGGCACGTCGAAGAGCTCCAAGAGCTCCTTGTGGCCTCAGGATCGAGGCCAAATGCTTTCCCGTGTCCTACAGCCCACCACACACATGGTATGGCCCCTGCTGACAGCCCCTGTTCCAAATTCTTCCATCCCTCCTCGTTGCTGCTTCTACTTCTAAGCCCACCCAGCCTTTTCCCAGTTTCTAGAACACACCATGTACCTTCCTACGGGCTGCTCCTTCTGTTGTGTCTCCTCCTCTCTCTAACCCTCCCCTTGCCTGTTCAATGCCAGATCATTGTTCCTTCCTCAGGGGCCCTCTGGAATCCGACAGTTCTCCTATCAAATGCTCTTGTGCCACCCTGTCTTGTCTTCCACAGCCCCTGCCTAGTCTGGGATTCCATACTGACTTCTGTGATGGTGGGCCAGATGGTTGTGTTCTCACTGGAGTGTCAGGCTGCTGCTGCTGCTTGTTTTTGAGACAGGGCCTTACTCTGTCATCCAGACTGGAGTGCAGTGGCATGATCATAGCTCATGGCAGCCTCCACCTCCCCAGGCTCAGGTGATCCTCCCACCTTGGTCTCCTGGGTAGTTGGGACTATAGGCACATACCACCAAGCCCAGCTAATATGTTTGTATTTTCTGTAGAGAAGGGGTTTCGTCATGTTGCCCAGGCTGGTCTCAAACTCCTGGGTTCAAGTGGTCCTTCTGCCTCGGCCTCCCAAAGTACTGGGATTATAGATATGAGCTGTTGTGCCCAGCTGTGGAATGCCAGGCTTCTGCCTGCCTCATTGTATGCCCAGCACCTCACCGAGAGAGTGGTACATAGCAGATGCCAAATGCATATACACAGCTGGATGGAGAGCACTGCCCACGAAGAAATGACAACTCTGAATGCTTTCCTATGAGATGGCTCCATCAGCTGGACTGTCTCTGGCATACCTCGGTGAGTGCTTTCAGCCATGGCTGCACATCATGGCCGTTTATAGCAGGGGTAGGAGCAGGGAGGCTGTCACAGGTTAGGGGCTATGCGGGCTGGGAACAGGAGAAATGGCTACAGCCCCATCTTGAGCATGGCAGGTAGTGTGCTGTGGAAACAGCATAGGACCGGATGGGAGTCAGGAGAACTGGAGTTTGCTTTGGCTCCTACGCCTTTGAGCAGCCTCTCTTACCCTCAATTTTGTCATGTCGCACTGGGGAGAATCTCTACTTTCCACAGTCAGTATGGAAGTTCCATACAACATCGCACTCCAAAGGGCTTGGCCTGGCGTTTCTTTCCTGCCCTGTCTTCCTGGCCCCCTCTTCCCCTCCCGTGATTGCTACCCAGGTGAAGTGAGGGGACCTGTGAGGCCCTACACAGGGCAAGACAGCCAGGGACAGGCTGGAAAGCTCACTTTGCTTTTGTCACCTTCTTGACACTCTTCACTATGAGAGATTATCTTACTGATGTATTCATTTCCTTGCCTCCCCCAAGTAGTATATCAACTCTGAGAGCAGGGAGCTTACTCTGCTTAGTCACCTCTATCTCCAGCACCAGCGGAGTCTCTAGCTTGCCCTGGGCTCTCAATACCTGCTTTGAAGATGGAAGTGAGAGAGAGGCAACAAGGAGCCCTGGACACATGGAGGGCGAGGGATAAGGAAAGAAGAGTATGGGAGCTGGGACTGCCCCAGGCTGAGAAGGGTCCCAGGGCCATGCCCAAGGCAGGCCTGATATTAACTGTAGAGAACGATGGGGGTTCCCAGAGGCTGGGAGAAGAGATAACTCACAGAGCTGCCTCATGCAACTGGAGTCTAGACAATGGTGGCTGCGCGTGCAGGGTCTGGTGAAAATAGGGGCTTTGGAACAGGCAAGCCCGGCTGGCCCGGATTCCAGCTCTTGCTGTTGCCCTCTGGGTGCCTTTAGGTGAGCCGGCCAGCCTCTTTGAGCTTGAATTTCCTCCTAGGAGGGATAAGAGAACTAAAACTGGTTTGGTTCACCTGTGATCCCTGTCCCCCTGCCTTCTAGAAAAGCCCTCTGAGGGAAGAGCCATGTGCAGGGTTGGGTGGCCTGGTTTCTAAAGCAGGCAAACCTGTTTTTACTGGGCCAATTTTGGGGTGGTTGCCTAATGGGTCTTAAAGCAATTTCTGACGGACCTTTAAAGCTTACTGGGAGGAAAGGAGATAGAGGGCTTTTTCCTGTGGGAGAGATGAGATGGGCGACAGTGGGGGCCTGGAGAGGCTTGGTGGGAGGAGCGCGGAGAAGGCATGTGAGGTGGTGGGGGGGCAGGGGGAGCCACAGCCTCCTAGCCTGTCCCTTGAGCTGGGTCCCCAGTGGGGCTGTGTCCCAGGGGAAGGCTGGCCCAAAATCTGGGTCCCAGGCTGGCTCCCCACTGGGGGTTGGTTACATCAGCCTGCCTGACCCCACCTGCCCTGAACCTCATATGAATGGGAACCCCACACAGGCTTCCCAAACTAAACCCCCTGTCCTAGGTGGACATCCCCACAAGATACTCTGGGGAGCCTGGGGAACTCTGTGTCTTGTGGGGACATCCCCACAAGACACTGGGGAGCCTGGGGAACACTGGGGCCCAGGGCACCTCCAGCTAGGCTAGGAGTAGATGGACCCTGCCATTAACAGGTGAAATATGGGGTGTTGAGCAAGTGGATGGGTGACACCTACTTCCTAGATGTCTTTGTCAGTTCAGGCTGCTGTAAACGAATAACACAAACCAGAGGGCTTAGATGACAACTTATTTCTCGAAGCTCTGGAGGCTGGAGATGAGGGTGCCAGCATGGCTGGGCTCTGGTGAGGGCCCTCTTCCTGCCTGTGTCCTCACGTGGCTTTCCCTGGTCTGTGCAGGCAGAGAGTACACCCTTATCTCTTTCTCTTCTTCTAAGGACACTGATCCTATCATGTGGACTCCACCCTCACGACCTCATCTGAACCCAGCTACTTCCTGGAGCCCTCACCTCCTAACGCCATCCCACTGGGGGTTAGGGTTTCAACATAGGAATCTGGGGAAGACATGAACGCGCAGTCCAGAACACTGGGTTTATTGAGAGTGTGGTGTTCAGTAGCTTGTAGCTGTCATCCAGAAAGTTCTGTGCTCTTGAGGACTGAGTGACCTTGGGCAGGACATGCCACCTCACTGAGCCTCTTCTGAAAAATGGGGGCAATGGTATAGTATCTACCTTGTAGAGTTATCAAGAAAGAAATGAGACCAAATTATAAAGTGTTTAATAGAAAACACAGGAAAAAATAGTTCTCTGCTCCCCGACTTTCTCCCCAGCCCCGTAAAGCCTGTGGGGTGAGGGGCAGGGCAGCTTGAGCCCCTTCTGTGTCTTGGCTCCTATCCCCCGAGGGCTGGCTCTGCAGACTCAGGCGCCCACAGGCCCTCTGCCTGCCTCGCCCGCCTGGAATAGCAGCCGCCAAAGTGTTGACGTGCCTCTGACATCCCTCCACTCAAGGAACCGCCAACTGATGGTGGCTGGGGACATGTGCTGAGCTTCCCTCTCATCGCATGACTGTCACACAGTGGCAGGCACGCAGAGAGCTCCCAGCCAGCTGGGTGGGCTCCAGGGAGTAGTCCCTCCCTCTGACAGGGCGAGAGACTGGTTTGCACAGGGCCTGAGCCAGGGAAGCTGGGGCTCCCCAAGCTTTGGCCTGTGCAGACCAGCTGGGTGAGTTAAACCCCTGCAAGCGCCCAGTCTTGCCCTGCATTCTTATGTGGGGCACACAGCTCGAAATACCTAGGAACAGAAGGTGACAGGGCTGAAGTGGGGAGAGGGTGTCACTAAGCCCATAAAGTTCAGTAAGTGCCTCATTGTCCTTATGGAGAAACCGAGGCCCAGAGAAGCGTTTTGTCCAAGGTTGCACATTGCAAAGGCCAGGGCAGAACTCAGATTTATTTCTTCAACAAATGTGGTTCAGAATGACCTGCAGACTGGGCATTTTCTGTGACTAAGGATGTCAGAACCCCAGTTTCTGGGGTCTGCCTCTGAAGGATACTGTTCCAGATCTCTCATATGGCTTTGGGGCCACATGTAGGTATGGGTTCTGAGGGCCACACGATTTTGTGATGTGAATGGCTTGGACTCATGGTTGTATCAGTTCTCTGAAGGGCTCCCAGCCCCCTAATTCCACCCCAGCCATGCACAGACCGGGCCTGCTGCAGGTTGAAGCTGTAAATCTGTGGATTCAGGGATCCGGTCTGAGCTTTGCCAGGGCCTGCCTCTTGTACTCCTTTGTCACTTGCAATCTCTCTTGAAAAGCACAGACAGTGCTTGAGGGAACTGGATGGGCCCCTCTGACACCACCAGTAAGCTGATGATCAATGCTGCTTGGGATGGTTTAGCAAACCACTTTGCATTTTCCAAGACCTGAACTCCTTGGCTCATTTACTGAGTCACTTAAGCCTCTCTATTGTGTAAGATTTAGGGATTTGGGATGGCCTGGGGCCATTTTACATCTCCATCATTCCTGTTAAGCCCTGCTTGTTCCCTCTCCAACAGGTGGGGCCCAAGGTCTCCAGAAAGCCTGAAGGAAACCTGCACTGCAACAGCTCTTATAGCCCCAGCCCAGGGCCATGGGCTGGCTGGCTCCCATAGCGGGGCAATGACAGTGGAGTCCTGGATTGCCTTTTTGCTTGCAGAAGCTAATTTTCTAGAATTGAGCACAGCACTGTGCTAGCAGCATGGGGGATGGAGTTTGGAGCTAAATAAGACAGGCCTCCCTGAATTAATTCTGAGTTAATTTTTGAGATGGACCCCTACCCAAACTGAAGGTGTGCTGGTAAATGTTTAACAACTAACTTTCCCTAAGGAAAAAAAAAATTGTAGCATTTGTCAATTCCCATGGTATAAATATTCTCATCATGGCCGATTCCAAGACACCAATATGACATTTTGGGAAGAGATGCACAGACTCAGGTCTCAAGAGTGGAAAAAAGCCACTGGCTCCAGCATGCCACTGACCCAAACTCACCACACTGCAAAATGCACAAAAATCTGGCCTCTAGATAGGGGAGCAATATCTCCTGACTGAGCTTCCTGGAGAAGCTGCACGGAGCAAGGTATTTTTGGTTTGGTCCTTGAGGAAGGCACAGGGTTTCCACTGATGGAGCAGTGGAGGGAGGTTCTCCAGCAGGAGAGAGCACCGGAACCAAGGCGGGAAGCACAGAAACATCTGCATGTTTGAGGACCAAAGTCCTCTGGCAGGAACACGGAGGCCACATGACAGAAGGGCCTATAAACTGCCATGGAGTTTGTCCTTCATCCGTTCTGTGGTGGGGAAGCCAATGATGCATCTTAAGCAGGTGAATGACACTGTGAGATTAGTTTCATTTCTTTTGAATACTGACATTATCATTTTTTAAAAGATACTATTTTTTTCTAAAAAATTCTGTATGTTCATTACAAAAACAAATCAAGCCATGCATCAAAGTACACAAAGATGCCTTTTCAACAGGTAAACATCTTCCCAACCTTCCTCTATGTATACACACAGACAAAAAGTTAGATGGATATCATAGAAATAAAATAAATGAAGATTTAAAAGGAGGAAAAAAGAGAAATAAGAATTAACTAGTCTATCTTCTTTCACTGGGTATAGTCAAGGCTGTTTGCAATGCTTGGAACTCTGGCAACTGTCTTGTAACCATGAGGAAAACTAGTCTAAGGCAGCCGACAGACTGAGGGTAGCAGAGCAGGAAGATGGAGATAATCTGAGCTTTGGTGATGTAAGGTAGCCGCTGGCCTTCACATACAGACCACTATGTGATAACTCTGGTTGTCACTATGTATGCTTTTCCTGCCTACCTAGACTCAAGACTCAAAACTGAGTAATAATGAAGCCAGTCTGTGGGATGTAAGGGCAAGGGCTTGGGCTTTGGAGTTGAACAAAGCTGGCTTTGCATTACAGCTCTGTGAGGGGGTGTTACTTAATCCCTTGAAGCCTCATTTTCTTAAATCTCTGAAATGGCAATAATAAACCTGCTTCCAGAGAGGTGGTGAGCATTGCATTAGATTGCATATGTAAGGTTTCTACCACAATGCCTAGGACAGGAGGGACTCAGAAAATGATATATACATGATTATATATGAATGGATCTGAGAAAATATGAAGTATGCCACTGAGTGAAAACACAACATGGTACTTTTATTTCTTCAGTCTTTTTAGCACAAACTAGACAGACTATGAGAAGTAGAGTTCTAGCTCTGAAACTTATGGGCAGATTAATTTGGGGCAAGTTCTTTTACTTCTCTAAGTTTCAGTTTCTTCAGCTGTTAAACTGAGACAAGAATATTTGACGATTAAATAAGGCCATGCTCAAAGCACTTGCAACATGGTAGGCTCTCAATAGACACTAGTTTCCGTCTTCATGCTCTGCCCGTCCACAACACACAAGACATAGACATGTGTTCCATGAGCACATGCTCTCTCTCTGACACACACACACACCTAGAACACACCCACACAAATGGACATGCACAGACACATGGACCCACACATGTGCAGACACACAGATACACAACTTTCTCAGCCCCAGAATCTTCCAGGGGGCTTTAGAAGTAGCTGTTGCTATGTCTGTCTGCAAGACCTGTTTACAAGGCAATCATGAACTCTTTTCCCCAAATGTAGGATCTTCAAACAATGAGCACTGTTGCTTAAAGGAAGACTATTCCTGGGGGAAAATACTTTAAATGTAATTATGTCTTAGATGCACATCTAGTAAATAACTAAACATGCACTGCTTTGAATATAAAATGTCACATTTTTGCAGATGGGACAGACAAATTTTGGCAGTCAGAGGAAGTCAGGAGAGAGAAATGAAAGAAGAAACCACATACTTCCTTTTTATTTACCTGGTGTAACTGGGCCTGGCCCTGGGGCATGGGGCTGGGAGGGCCCTGAGGGCTGGCTTTGGCTGAGACACAGGTGCAGGGAAGGTGAGAAGCAGGCTGAGGAGCACAGAGAGGGAGTCTGTGTCTTGATTTCCTTTCATGTTTACTTCTTTTGTGTCCTTTCCCACCCTTGTCACCCTGGCCTCAGTCTTCGTTGAGTCTTCCCTGGGCCGCATCCTCACTAGTTTCCCCAATTGCATTCTTTCCTCCTCTGACCTGTTCTGTGTAACATCACTAATCATTTGTTCCCTGAAATGTCACTTTTCTCTTGCCACTCTTGCTCAGAAACCTCCCTATTTCTCCCTTTCGTGTCTTTGCTTCCTTGGCTTCTCAGTGGAATGAAACAGTCTTTTCACCAGGACTCCCCAGCATGCAGCTGGGCAGTGCAATTTCCATGGTCTCCAGAGCAGCCTGGTCCTAGAAACCATGAAGTCCAGCCTTAAGCCACAGAGCTACAGTCATGTGTCTTTCAAAACCCGGAAGACCTTGTTCACTGCACGACCTGGACAACTCTCCTGACCTACCTTGTACTCCTCTTCCCAACCTGTCTCTTCTCTCCTGATTTTTCTTTCTGTTTCACCTACCTTGGCTACTGGGGCTGGTTCCTCTCCCCTATTTACCCAGCTTTGACCTTTGGCTTTCCTCCTAGCAGGAGGTTTGGATTTTCCCTCTGGCCAGGCTTTCATTCCTTTATCTACTAAGTACTTATACAGGACTTACTGGTGCCAGGCTACATTCATGGAGGCACGAAGAGTGTCTCCTATCTGGAAGAAGAGGACATTAGACAACTCACTGTATGTGTGCGTGTGGAGGGGTTGGTTGGGGGTAGGAAGCTGCACAGAGGAATAAATTGTTGTCCTTGAACTCTAGCAACTAACCAGAGGCCAGCCAATAGTATTTTATCCTGAATTGATTGATCAGATTAAGCTTTAATGGAGCAGGGAGGAAATAGGAGCAAGCCAGGAAGCCATTACAATGGAAGAGATTGTACTCAAGAATTCCATTTGATCTTCAAACAACCTCAAGAAGGAGGGGTTTTCCCCATTGTCCACCCAGGGAAGCAGGCTCAGAGAGGCCAGCTGACTTTTCTAAGGTCACCCAGCTGGCAGTAGAGGGTCCTGGCAGCCTGATGGCATTGTTGGGTGCACTCCTGAGGCCACACTGATTCCAGGGCAGGGAAGAATGCCAGGCACCTCTGGTCAGTGTAGCTTCCTGATCAGCCTTCTAAGGATCGTCCGGGGCTGCAAGTCCCTTCCACGGGTTGACTAAAGCTGCCCCTTTGCTCTGGAAACCCTCTACCTTCCCTCACTGGCTCGTCTTCCTGGCTTCTCTTTGCCTTGGCCCTGGGGGCGTAAGGGGAGCAGCTGAGTTGTCATCTGAGCTTGCATCTTCCAGGGCAACAGAGGAAAAGGACATTGATTTATGATCAAAAAGGCGAAGGAGGATGCCATGAGGGGGAAGCTGGTCGGCAGGGGTGGGTGGGCGATAAGAGAGAACTAGAAAGAATAAAAAGAATCCCTAAGCCTTAAAAACAGAGCCTGCCCTCTGATTCCTGGGTAGGCGTGGGCTGAAAATCTTTCATGTAAAACTGAAATGGAATCACGAATGAGGAGAAATCATCTTGGGGCTTGGGTGTGCCTTACAGGACTGAATTAAATTTAAAATGTTTTGATTTCCCCCGCTGATTAACAGGCCTGGCATGCAAGAAGGGCGGCAGCCCAGTAAGCAGCTGGCACCACTGTCCCAGCCCACCAGCATCCCCTGCTGCATCCCACATCACCTTGAGTCCTGGTAATTTTCTAATTAGCCCAATGGGTTATGATTTGAACCTGGAAGAGCCAATTAGCAGGAGTCTCCTTTGACCTCCAGTTGGGGGTGATAGGAGACAAGGTAATGACTTCAGACAGAGGGAGGGAAAAAACAAAACTAAAAATAAAAATAGAAAATATCAAGAGCAAAGACCTAAATCTTTTTGGTTCCCTGATTAATAACCCTGTCATGCTGATCACAAGCTCTAAACAGCAATGCTGGTTGCAGCTGAATTTTTTATACTTTCTATTAATCTTTAATGATAGCTTGGTCACCTAGTCTCTTTTATCTTGTCAGATAAATGTATGGTTAACAGGATAATGAGATTTCTAAAGCCCCGTTCCAGCTCCCAGCTATCGAGTGCAGGCGGTGACCTCTGACCCCTGGCAGACAGCGGCACCAGGGCGCTCGTAATTGGTAGGTGTGCTGGGAATGCATTGGAAGCTGACTGATGGTTTAAACTTTGATTTGAGGTCAGCAGGGTCACTGAGCTCTGGAAGACCAGCCTGGTTTTATTACCAGCTGCCTCTGATGGGGATATAATTAGATTTAGCTATTGCTTTATTAATAAGTAATCGCTTCCCCCACCGCTGTGGGTGGGCAAATGTATTCCTTGGATAATTTGAGGACACTAGTCTGGCTTTATTAATAAGAATATATCATTCGTATTTGGCCAGGGGCAGACACCCATCTGGATTTCTGGACTTTGCAGGAACTTTATCATTTTTACTCATTTGCAGTATTGAATACATCAATACGTTGGAAGGCTGTGCCTTCCGAAATCCATCCTTGCCTCAGGGACCTCTAACTTTCTGATGTCATAGGGGACCTTTGTTTTGGTCTATTTCCAATGACTTAAGGGTAAAAAGTATAAAAATAATTTCATCCAGCTATCCACTCATCCATCCACTCATCCATCTATCCATTCATCCGTCATCCCTTTATCTACTCAATCATGAGAGCGCAGACAGTCCCCAACTTACAATGGTTCAACTTACAATTTGAACCATTGTAAAAGTGATATGTATTCAGTAGAAACTGTACTTTGAGTACCCATATAACCATTCTGTTTTTCACTTTTAGTACAAGATTCAGGAAATTACATAAGATATTCAACACTTTATTTTGAAATCGGCTTTCTGTTAGGTCATTTTGCCCAACTGTAGGCTAATGTAAGTGTTCTGAGCATGTTTTGGATAGGGTAGGCTAAGCTCTGATGTTCAGTAGGTCAGGAGTGTTAAATGCATTTTCAACTTATGACATTTTCCGTGTACAATGGGTTTATCAGGACATAACCCCATTGTAAGTTGAGGAGCATCTGTACTTGCTAAATGCTAGTTACAACCTTAGATGAAGGGGTTTAACTCTCTTAACAGAGACCCAAAGACCTAACTCCTGCCTTAAGAGATTTACAAGCAGAGAAATAGCTAAAATTCAAGGCAGGGTGAGTTAAGAGCCATAAAAAGAGAATTCACAAAGTTGTAGACTATGCATGGAAAGTGTTGAGCATTGGACCTGATGATGCCAGTGGCTGCTGCTATCACATAGGCTACAGCAAGGAGGCACGGCTGGGGCTGCACACTCCATGGAGCTGGTGGGAGTCCCGCCCTTTCTGGGTTGTGGTGGGAGCTCCCCAGGTGCAGCTGCGGCCACCCTCCCAGGCATGGGACCCAGCATCTCTGCAGCCTACACCCTTGGGGACCCAGGAAGGCCCCTCCCTGTCCCTGAAGGCTCAGGGGTGTCTCCTTCCACTGCTTGGCCTCTCTTCTTTCCCGGTGCCTGCTCTGATCTCAGAGTGGGGCCAAGCCCTGGGACCATGAATGGCCATGGGAAGCAGACAGATTCCTGGGTGGAAGGAGGCAAGTCCCCAGTAAGGCCCTTCCTTCAGGCCAGGGAGGGCCTGAAGGTGGGGGGCTAGGCTGTCAGTCACAGTGGAGAAGGGACCTGTGATGCCTCCTGCAGGCCCATCCATGGCCGCCCATGGACCAATTGGCATGTACTTCCTCCCCTCTGAGGTCCATAAAAGCCCCGGGCTCAGCCAGAGCAGGGCAGAGGACGGAGAGATGGGATGACCAGCTGCAGATAGGAGATACCCTCTCTGCTGAGAGCTTCAGAGACCTGCAGAGATGTCTGAATGACCTGCCTGCAGAGAGGAGCCAACCCCTCCAGGGCCTCCTGTCTGCTGAGAGCTGAACACACCATGAAATGACCTACCTATGGAGAGGAGCTACCCACTGTGGGTCTCCTCTGAGCTGTTCTAACACTAAATAAAGCTCCTCTTCATCTTCACCCTTTGCTTGTCTGCGTACCTCATTCTTCCTGGACACAGGATGAGAACTTGGGCAAACGCACCACTGGCCACAGAGGTTTCCAGGAAGAAAATCAACAACTCAAAGAGCCTGTAACACTGACAAGTTGAAAATGTTCGTATTTTGGCAATAGTTACGAGCTTCAGAGAAGGGCTGGGAAACAGGAAAGAAGTGAACCTGAAGGCTGAGAAGTTTCTTGAAATGTTTAAAAATTTGACAGTTTTCCCCATGCATCCCATGATAGAAAATTAAGAAAGCGCAGGGGAGAAGGAACAGAAACAAAATTTAAGAGGAAGAGAATTAAATAAAGATTACTCATTAGACCTAGACTCTAAAAATAATTAACCATTTATTGAATGTCTACTACATGAAAGGCATGTCCTACCCATTTTCCCATTTACCTAAAGATAGTCCCAATATAAACATTGTAGTTCCAGTGCTCACTACTCCAATATCACATGTATAATTCTACTCTGAAATACTGCAATCTTAATTTTTTTTTGTTAAATACCACCATCTAGGTATTTTTTATAAATCTGAAAATTGCTATGCTTGGCCACTCTTCTCCAAGTGGTGACTCAGAGATTTAGCTCCTGCTATCTTAATATATACCTAGAGACTCAAATGCCCCATTACAATTTCTAGTTGAACACAGGAATGCTCTTTTTAAAAATGATTCTGGCTGGGTGCAGTGGCTCACGCCTGTAATCTCAGAACTTTCGGAGGCCAAGGTGGGTGTATCATCTGAGGTCAGGAGTTCGCAACCAGCGTGGCCAACATGGTGAAACCCCGTCTCTACTAAAAATACAAAAATTAGCTGGGTGTGGTGGTGCACACCTGTAGTCCCAACTACTCAGGAGGCTGAGGCAGAAGAATCGCTCCACCTGGGAGGTGGAGGTTGCAATGAGCTGAGATCGTACCACTGCAGTCCAGCCTGGGCAACAAGAGTGAAACTCTGCCTCAAAAAAAAAAAAAAGATTCTGACTACATTTCTACCACATTTTTGTCTAATCTAAGACATGATTATTGTATGTTCCATGAAAAATAAAAAGCACTGCTAATGACACTGTGACATGCTATTGGCTGTAATACACATTCTGATTTCACAATGTCGGATTGTGAAACGTGTCTTACAGTTGATAAGATACAGTAGGTTAAACCTTCCCTGGGTATGTTGTTGTAATTCCCATTTCTCAGGATTCCTTGGGAGATGATTCATAAGAACATGTTTTTTTATGTCTATTGGCCATTCGACCTCCAGAGTCTGCTAAGCTTAGATCTACTTCCCAAAGTCTCTGATGGCATTTCCTTCAAAATGAGGATGGAGAGGGTGGTGGTGCAGAGATGGGGGACAGAGGAAAGGAAGGTCCCAGGACTGATCCCCCACTCTTGCCTACATAGACCCTGCCCCTCTCTCTTGCTCCCCTCCCCTTTCTTCCTCCAGGGCCACACCCATTCTCCTAGGGCCTGACCCTCTCTCCGGGAATAACTTGTCTTTATGAGGAGATCCTCAAGAGTAGTAGACAGGAAAATCCCATCAAGAAGAACTCAAGCCAGGACCAAGAAACCTCAGTCCTGGCCTCACTCAGATGGGATGATGTCTAAGTGGAAACAGTAGAAAGAAGGTTTGGTTAAGTTAACAAGCCATTTTTCTTTGGTTGTTGTAACCACTCTTGGCTATTAATTCTCAGTCCTTCAGTGAATTTCCAGGTGCAGCTAGAAAGAAAGGTGTATATAGACATATACCACAGATCCTACCTGCTATTCACCCACAGAAGTGGTTCCATTTTAAAGGCCCTTCCAGTAATGCCATTTATGGAGTACCTGAGAGGCATTGAGTACCATCTTCCCATCTTTGTCAGTCAGGATAGGCTGAGTTGTGCTGCAGTAACAAGCCCCAAATTCCCAGTGACTTAACCTAATGATAGTTCATTTATCACTGCTGCAAGTTCCAATGTGGGTATTGCTGTCAGATGGCTCTGCTGGGCACCTCTCTTCCAAGTGGTGACTCAGGGATCTAATTTCTTTTTACATAGCTTAGGCTCTGCTAACCCTTAGCAGGGCCTCGGTATTTCCAGGGCCTCAGTATTTCCAAGTCCTCCTCGAGATCTTCAGCTGCCCAGGCAATGGGCAAGGTGCATCTAAAAAGGGGAGTTTATTGAGGTTTTAGGGGCAAGGCCTGGAAGTGGCAAATCTCCCTTCCACCACACCACACTTTTTGACCAGAGCTAGTCACATAGTCCTGCGTAGAGGCACATGAAATGTTTGGGTGAACATTTAGTGTTATCTTATCTCATCAAAAAAGCCCTAAACTGGCAAGTGGAATAATGTTGCTAACTCAAAATAATGTTCTCTTACTTATAGCATAGGCCTATAATCTGCTGTGGGGACAAAACAACAACAAACAAAACAAAATAATGCTGAGAGAAACACACACACACATACACACTCACACGAAGAAATAGCTCTGAGATCCCACAGTTGTTTTTCTCTTTGTAACTTTTTAGAATTATTGATTGCCTTAAAAAGTAGATAAAAGATTCATATGGAAGCAGGAGGCACTGGATTTGAGTCCTATCTTCCTCATTGTTAATTTAGGATGGATTTTAAGCAGTCACTTCCCCTCTCTGAACTTCAGGATTCTCCTCAGTGGTAACACTACATAAATAGAGATGCGGTTTCCTGACTCTATACTGGGACAGTGACAAATTCTGGTGTATCTATGGAGTCCACGGGACACTTGTTTTGGCATCAGGACTACACTGGAAGATTGGGCTGAATAGCACTGTATTAGTTTCCTATTGCTGCTATAACAAATTACCACAAGTTTCGTGGCTTAAAGCAACACACATTTATTCTCTTAAATGCTGAAGGTCAGAAGTCCAAAATGAGTCTCACAGGGCTAATATCAAGGTGTTAACAGAGGTGGTTCTTTCTGAGGGCTCCAGAGGAGAACCTGTTCCTTGGCTCTTCTAGCATCTAAGGTGGTTGGTAGCATTCCTTGGCTCCTGGCCACAACTCTCCAGTATCTTCTTTTGATGTCACATTGCCATCCTCTGTTCTGCAGTCAAGTCTCTCTCTTTGAAGGATACCTGTGATTACAGGTACAGTCTTCCTGGGTAATCCAGGATAATCACCTGTTCTTGAAATTCTGAATTTGATTACATCTGCAAAGTCCCTTTTGCCATGTAAGATGACACTCATGAATTCTGGAGATTAGGTTGTGGATATCCTTGGGGGCCATTATTCAGCCTACTTCAGGGACAGACTGAGGCAGTGAGAGGAAATTTAGACACTTTTTTGGAGTACAGGGCAAAGGGCAGGAAACCCAGCACAATCTATCTAACCTGGCCTCACTCTTGAAGCCTTTGAGAGGAGACACAGTAGAGAAAGCCCAAGGGCCTGGGAGAGGACAGGCCTGGATTTGCATTTCTTCTCTGTTAGCTACCAGCTGTGTGGCCTTAGGCAAGTTACTTTACCTTCCTGAGTCTGTCTTTTAAACCAAGGAAAGTCATGCTGACTTCCATGGCTACTGTAAAGATGAACAATAACCCATGAAAACTGTTTGGCACAGTGCCTGGCACCTAGCAACGCCCGGTGGCTGCAAGTATTATCATAAACTCCCTATCCGGTACCTTTGTGAGTGAACGAGAGCATCGACGGGGGAGGTGCAGGCAGAGTGGAGATTCCAGCAGGGACCCACATCAGCAAGGGGTGGAGGCAGGTCACATCCAGCAGCAAGGATGGCTCCATCATTTCTGAGCAAGGAGTCCTGTGAAGGGCCTGGCTGTAACTGTCCAGAGCTACAGAGGCAGAACCTGTGAATGGGAGGCATTGTCTGCAAAACGCAGGGACAGGAGGATCCTGAAAGGGGGAGTCTTCTGGAGCAAGGTCCCAGCACCCACTCCCCCACTGGCTCCATTTTCGGGAAACTGTGATCAGGACTGCAGAGCAATGCTGGGGCAAAGACCAAGTGCTGGGCTCAATGTTCATAAACTATGAAAGTCTCTCATTCACCTCCTGCTGGTGTATTCTTGCCATGCTCTAGACTTCTCTTAGGCTGAGAACAAATCTCCAGCAAAACGTTTAAGAGAGTGGGCTCCGGAGCCTGTCTGCTTACATTTTTTTGTTTGTTCGTTTGTTTGTTTTTTTTAGATAGAATCTCACTCTATCACCCAGGCTGGAGTGCAGTGGCGCAATCTCGGCTCAGTGCAACATCCACCTCCCGGGTTCAAGCAATTCTCCTGCCTCAGCCTTCCAAGTAGCTGGGATTACAGGCACCCGCCACCACGCCTGGCTAATTTTTGTATTTTTAGTAGAGACGGGGTTTCACCATGTTGGCCGGGCTGGTCTTGAGCTCCTGACCTCAAGTGATCCTCCTGCCTTGGCCTCCCAAAGTGCTGGGATTACAGGCATGAACCACTGTGCTTGGCCTATCTGATTACATTTAATTCACAGCTCTGCCACTTACTAGACCTATAACTTGAGAAAGCTACTTAGCCTCTCCATGCTTCAGTTTCCCCACCTGTAAATTGAGGGTAATAATGACAGCCATCTCCTAGAATCATTGTGAAGACTCTGAGTGTTAAGACAGAAAATGGAAAGGGTGTTTCAGGGCCCTGTGACCCCCTAGATCACAGGCTCCGTGCACTCCCCACCCACACCAACTCCAGAGGAGAGGAGTGAGTCACATCCAAGTCATTGCCTAAATGAACCAACTTCTAGATCAGTGTATTATCAAAACACAGTATAAATGTTGTTTTTATGCTCAATAAACAGTTCCTCAGCTCTGCAAAATGAAATATTCCTTTCATTATGAAACTGAGAAGCCATTTATCCCGTGTCTTAAGTGGTATAGATAGACTGTGCAGCAGCCAGCGGAGGGATAATGACACTGTTTATTTTCACTAGCTCAGGACGGGCTGACACAGTATGTACGCCGGGGAAGCGAGCACGGCTCCTGGAAGAGGACTCAAAAATCTGTCATTCTCGCCAAGAACAAGGTGCTAGGCATCTGTTTTTGGGCTCCACTTGCCAGGTCTGAGGAAGGCGGAAAAAATGTTGGGATTCCACCTGGCACCTAGAGGAGCCAGCGCTGAGCATAAGCCGGAGACAGAGGCACCTCTGGGGAGTGAGTTGACGGAACCCCAAGGTGGCATGACACTGGCCATGGTGCTGCTGGAGATAGCCAACACACCACTTGGGCACAAACCTTCACACAACTTTAGAGCTTAGAAATCTGCTCCTCCCCATGTCAGTGTGGGAGGACTCGGTAGAGAGCCTGAGAATCTGGTCCAAGGTCAGGCTCCAGTCCTCTTGAGCTGTGAGATGTTGGGCAAGTCCTGAACACCCTGGTCCTCGGTTCGCTCCTTTTTGCAATGGGGAGAATGGGGCCTGCCTTGCCTGCTATGTGATTGAATGAGAAAGTGTGTGCGTAAATATTTTAAGGTATTCAGCTCTTCACAAATATATTTTGCAGAGCTCTGATTTTTTGGGAGAGGAAACAGAATATCAGAGAGAGTCAATGGCTCATGTGAGATCCCAGATCAGGCCTGGGTCTCTTAACCCCCTATCATGAGCTCTTTCTAGCAATGTATTTCTTTGGATTCAACATTGTGTCTGGAAAGGCAGGGCACCGTCTAAATGTGCAATGTACAACTCTAGGTGGATGAGGAGGGCCATTCACGTGGCCCATGCCATGGATGAGACCTACCAGAGTGGTGCAGAGCACAGCCTGCACAGCTGGACAGAGAGGCCCTGCTGAAGGCCTCAGCTAAGAAACAAGTGTGTTTCTAAGGAAGAAAGGACGCACTGACCCAATGATACTTTAGTACGAATTAGGTTTTCACTTCCTTGGCAGAAAATAGCAATTGACAGAGATAGAATCCAAGACATTGTGTTGTGTTGGGATTCAAGACTGGAAAAGTCCAAAATATGGGACTCAGCCTGAGTTGAGGGCTGTGTGTTACTGAGGGGCGTGTCGACCTCAAGAACACCCGAAATAGGGCAGAGGAGTTGTCAGGAACTGACAGGAGGAAGTGGTGAGTGCTGATGGCAGATGGGAGCCTTTCCCAGAAGACAGCCATGAGCAAGTCACTTTGGGGCTCATTTGATGTGGTTTGTACCTGTGTCTCCTCCAAATCTCATGGTAAAATGTGGTCCCCAAGATTGGAGGTGGGGCCTGGTGGGAGATGATTTGGTCGTGGGGGCGGATCCCTCATGAACATCTTGGTGCCATCCTTGTGGTAATGAGTGAGTTCTCATGGTGAGTCCACATGAAATGTGGTTGTTTTAAAGAGTCTGGAACCTCCTCCCTTTCTCTCCTGCTGACTCTCTCACCATGTGACACACTGGCTTCCCCTTTGCCTTCTGCCATGATTGGAAGAAGCTTCCTGAGGCTTCACCACAAACAGATGCGAGCACTATGCTTCCTGGACAGCCTGCAGAACCATGAGCCAAATAAACCTCTTTTCTTTATGAATTATCCAGTCTCAGGTATTCCTGTATAGCAATGCAAACAGACTCACACAGCAGTGTTTTCATCTGAACAATGGGCATAATAATATCTTGCCATTCTGATGAGCAAAGCCTGGACTAGAATATCTCTACAGGGCTGCTCCAGCCTCAGAGTCACCTCTGAGTTGTGCTGGGCACCCATCTTCATAGCAGAGCCGTTCTCTTTTCTGCTTTGTCAAAGGGGTCAGCAGGAAGCTGCACACATTCTAGGATTCTGTCCTACCAGAGTGGCTGGGAGTACCTGACAGGGGTGGGGAATGAGTGAGCTGAGGATTGCTGGGGCCAAGGCTGGGGTTGGTGGGAGAAAGTGCAGTCATGTGTTGCTTAACAACAAGGATGTGTTCTGAGAAATGCATTAATTTCATCATTGTGTGACCATCATAGAGTGTACTTACTCTAACCTAGGTGGTGTAGCCTACTACACACCTAGGCTAATGGTATAGCTTATTACTCCTAGTCTACAAACCTGTACAGCATGTTGTTCTACCAAATACCATAGACAACTGGAACACAATGTGTGTTTGTGTATCTAAACATAGCTAAATATGGAAAAGGTACAGTAACAATTTGGGATTATAGTCTTATGGTATCACTATTGTATATGTGGTCCATGGTTGACTGAGATGTTGTTGTGTGGTATCTGACTAATTAGAACAGAAAGGCTTGTCCCTTCATGGAGAGGAGGGCCAAGGTCTTGAGTCACTGATCCCAGAAATAAGGTAAACTGAGGCTCGAGTCTGGGTCTTCTCTGGGTGTCAGTCATGTGGGGGTGCCTAGGTGGCTCTGGCACTGAGGAGGGCTTTAGCTACGGTTCAGTGGAGGATGCACAGGGTAAGTGAGAAATCCTCCAGACGTGGGCATCCATTGTCTATGGCATCTGTCCGTGCCCAGGCAGGAAGACAAGAGCTACTCTAGATGTTTCCAGCAGATTTAATAAGGGGAATTGGTTACAAGGGGGCTAAAAGAGTCAGAGGGGCAAAAGGAAGATGAGGGTTCTTACCCCTAGACCAGGAGGAAGCTGCTCCTGTTCTGGGCCATGGGGCCTACAAGCCCCATCTGCTGGGAGCTCCCACCCTCGGAACTGGGGAGCCTGCAATAGTGCCAAAGGGCCTCTGCCAGGAGCAGACAAATGCCTTCTCCCTCCTTCCCACCTTCTAATCTCCCACTAGTGTCTCCTGTTGGCTGAACCTAAAAGGAAGCCAGCAGGCAAGGGAGCCTGGAAAATGTAGTTCCCAGGGGTAGCCTTGGGGGTAAAGAGTGAAGACCAGAGAGTGTGGTTGCTGATGCTAACATGCACTATTGGGCACAGGTACCCCCCTACATTCCAGAATGATCGGTGATGATACATGGTCTTGTTTGAAGGTTAATTTTGAATCCCTCCAACCATCTTGTGAGTGAGTTAGTATCATGATTGTTTTACATATGAGGCTCAGAGAGGTTAACTAAAGTGCCCAGGATCACACAGCTAGCAAGTAACAGAGCTGGAATTTGAGCACTGACCATTTGCTCCTTCACTCTCAAGGGCACTGCTGATCACAAGGTTCAGCTGAGCCAGGTATTTTGACCAGGGATGTGGGCAGAAGCCAGGAAAGCAGGTGAGCCCCACTAAGTGGGAATTAGGGTGGGGAATGTAGCCCCCAGGAGCTGAGTTCAGCAGGCTACTGGGCAGAGGAGCAGCAGATGTGCCCACTCCCCTCCTGGGGATGGGAAAGCAGGGCTATGCCCTCTTGGTCTGGTGTCTCATGCCCAGAGCTGGGTTTGGGGAGATGGGGACTGATCGCCTCCCACTTTGGGAGGAAAGCTGTGTGACCATGGGAGCATGCAGTGATGCAGTCATTCCTCAGCAAAGCGGGGTGTCCCTTGGCTGTCTGCACCTCTGATGTGGAGGAGCTATAGAGACCCAGGGCCCAATCCCAACTGGATGGAGGGGTGACTTTGTACATCACAGACATCCTAGAGCTCTGGGGCCACAGGAGTCCTATACCAACCATCACTCTGGCTCATGGGGGCAAGACAATTAGTGTGGTAGGGAATGTAGTAGAGCAAAATCCAGAGATACGGACCAAAGGTGAGCTTTGTCATCTCTTCACTGAGTGGCCTTAGGCAGATCAAAGTCACTTTTTGTTTTAGGTCTCTGTGATTCTGCCAGGAAAAGAAAAGGGGTGGTGGCAAATATCGCCTTTAAGGAGCATAAAAGACCCCCAGAGGAAGGCAATGCTGGAGGCCGCATTGAGCCCTCTTTCTTCCTTCTGTCTCCAGCAAATGTTCCTTTGACTGCTCAGGGATCACTGTTGGGTTTCCAAAGCTGCATTACCGTGTCTCATCTCTCTGAGTCCCAGCCTTGTCTTCTTTGCTTCCGTGTCAGCTGACTTGGCCTTATTGTGTAACCTCCGAAGTCCACACCATGGCTGGCCATGAGGATTGGAGAGGGGCTGAAACTTGCTTCAGGCCCCACCATAGCTGTGGACAGTTGAGTTTTGGAGCCTGGGACTCCTGAATCCCTCTTACAGGGCTTTTTAAACTGGAATAATTTTGACTCTCGAGAAGACACTCTCATTTTGGAATCAATGCATTAAACAAACATCAGTGGGGTTACTTGGGAGAAACAGTCTTGACATCAGCCTCCTAAGGATTTTCCTCTCCACTCACAACCCCAAACACTTCCAATGTGTTCTCACCTGTACCCTTTCCACCGGTACCATCCTTCCCTGTCCTAGGGTAGATACTACAGTGGCTTACCCCAACATCCACTCTGCCCTCCTTCCTTAATAATAGAGCCTTGACATTTATCTGGGCTCAGAATCATGACTATATTTCCCAGCCTCCTCTCAAACTAGAAGAGACTATATAATAGGTTCTGTCCAACAAAATGGTAAAAGAACTTAGCCTAAGTTCTTTGTCCCTTTCACTTTACCTTCTTTCTTCCTGGTGTGTGGATTCTGAATGTAGTGGCTGGAGCATAAGCAGCCATATTAAACCACGAGGCAATACACTAAAGATGGTGGAGAAGCAAGATAGAAAGAACCTAGGACCCTAGCAACTTAATTTCTTTTATATGAGAGTAAAACAAACTTGTGTCTTCTTTCAGCCATTGTTATTTTGGCACTTCTGTTAATCACAGATGAACTCAATTCTAGTTAATAGACTTTCTTCCATACACTGATTGCTTTTCACCTTTTTATTTAGTATAATTGTCCCCATCCTTCAAAGCTTTCCCTGATTACTCTCCCCTCCCTTTTTCTGAAGTCTCAGGACATTTCATGTTTGTATAAGTCCTTGATATCCAACCACCAATCTGGCCTTGGTTTCTAAGTTCTGTTTGTTTTGTTCATCTTGGTATCTTATATGCATTATTGCTTTTATTTTATTATAGAGCTGAGATCTGTAGTCTCCTTTATTGTAGAGCTGGGAGCTATAGTCTCCTTTGTATTCCTCTCAAATTCATTCATTTATTCACTCATTCAAAAATGTTTATGGAGCACTTTCCATGTGTCAGGTACTATGGTAGGCTCGGGAGACCTTAAAGTTAACAAAACAGAATCACAATCTTTGCCCTCATAGTACAGAGGATTTAGTGGAAGTAAACAGGCTTTGAACAAATAAGCCACTTACCAAGTGGGATAAGTGCCAAGATGAAAAGTGCCAGGGACGTCTAGTTTAGATCAGGTGCTCAGGGAAAGCCTCTTTTAAAGAGACGGCACTTAAGGTGAAATTGAAAGAGGGGGAGAAAGCAGGCAGATGTTGTAGAGGAAAGAGTGCTCCTACCAGAAATATAGCTTGTGCAAAGACCCTGGGGCAAAAAAGGAGCTACTTAAAAAAGGAGTATTTAAGGAGCTATTTAAGGAGATGAAAGAAGGTCCATGTGAGTGGATAGCAAGTGGGAGAATGGAAGAAGAGATCAGAAAAGAAGCCAGGAGCCATATCACACAGGACTATACAAGCCGCAGCAAAGAATCTGGATTTTATTCTGCATGCCATCGGAAGGTTTTATGCACCAATTTGGTTAACTGTTAGGATTAAGTTCTCCTGCCTATAACCAATAACCAAAGTAACAGTGGCTTAAGCAAGCCTGGAGGAAGGCAGTCCAGGGCTCACGTGGAGCCTCCAGGATGCCATTGGGGTCCAGGCTCTGTTAGCTTTCTGTTCCACATTATCGCATGGCCCTATTCTCAAGTCTTTTCAGGACCCAAGATGGCCGTTGGAGCTCCAATCACATCCATATACCAGGCACAAAAAGGAGGAAGCAGAGAGGCCTCCCAGCCCACTCAATCTCCTGCAGAGTTTTCCAGGAGCCCTGCTAAGGGGGTTCCATGGACATCTCATTGGCTACCCTTGGCTGCAGGGAAGCTTGGGAAATGTAGTCCTTTAGCTGCACATTTTACCACCTCCTATAAATTGGAGTTCTGTTAGCAAGAAGGAAGGGTAAACTGGGTGTTGCTAGAATTGGGTTCACAGGAGGCATTTATTAAAAGCCCATTTGTTCCAAAAGCTACACACAACATGGATGAGTCTCACAGAAAAGGTTGAGCAAAAGAAGCCTGATGGGAAAGATTACTGTGATTCCAGTCAAAACTAATCTATGGTGCCAACAGTCAAAGGAGTTACTTGTGGTGGAGGGGTGTCAGTGCCTAGGAGGAGGCATTAGGGAGCTTTCTGGAGAGCTGGAAATGTTCTAGTTCTTGATCTGGGTGGCAGTTATGGGTGGATACTAATATAAAAATTAATGAGGCATCCATTTAACATTTATGCACCTTATGTATACTGGCTATGCTCCAATAATTTTTAAAAGCATGTTCATTTCAGAATTATCTGTCTTGTAGAAATTAGTCAGAACATGCACACACATTTTTCTATTTCTACTTGTTTGCTTTGTGGAATACTCTAGCATCCCTTTCCTAAGGCCCAGCTTGAGCCTGTCTCCTGAAAAACTTTCTCCAATCCGCTGAGCTGGACATGTCATCTCTCTACCCAGAATGTCCCCAGCTGTGTATCCTTTCATGGCATATCAGACCTTGAATGAGCCCCACATCCCTTACTCTGAGCACAATGGCTGGCGCATGTTTGTTGAATGAATGAACAACTGTATGACTGCCCCACCGCAACCCAAGCATTGCACATTTTATGTAACGAGCCTTCATTCAGTCAATTCATTATAACAGGCTCTATGTTCTTGGGGTAGAGAGATAAAGACACCATGAGCCCTGTCCATTATACAACCTGATATTTGAAATAGCATAAGTATTGACAGATTTTTTAAAAAGTAGTAATAGTAGAGAAAAAGAAATTGTCCTTGGTGGATCAAATCCCAAGAGGCTTCCTGGAGGAGCTGGCACTCTGAACCGGATGTTGAAAGTGAATGGGAATTTGCTACTGGCTAGACATGGTTGGAGAAGGAAGAGGCAGTGGAGAGAATGGTGGTGTGTGCATGGGGGTCTGAGGGCCGAGTGACTTTGCCTAGGAGTGGGGCACAGGCAGCAGCAAGCCCAAGCCATAGCATATCTTCCCTCAGCGCTGGTGTCTGTTTGCCAGGGAGAATGGGACTGCGCGGGGCTGGGCAGGCTGGCCCGCCGGGAAGCCTGCTTCCTCCCCTCCCTCTCCCCTCCTCTCTGCTTCTCACAAAGTGGTCCTGAAATGACACCGAGAGCAGCTGCTTAAGCAATTTTGCCAATTAATGGGTCTCTGAAATTAAACCGCCTACACAGTCTGGATGAGCCTTCTCCAGGAGGGATTGCAGCAATTGTCTTCATGATAATCAGGCTTGACTTGCCTTCACACACATTAATAAAAAAGCAAAGGCGTCGAGAGAGATGCCCTTTCGTGGGGAATATCGACAATATCATAATGAGGCTCAGGGAGAAGAATTCTGGGGCATGGCGCTGCATGCTCAAAACCGTTTCCCTCTGGTGGCAAGAGCCAGCTCTGGCTGGAAGCAGCTGGGCTTACAGTGAAGGAATATCAATGCCCGGTAGCCAGGCAGCTGGACCAGCCTGGAGAAAGCAAAGCACAGGCCAGGACATGCTTAGGAAGAGCAATCAGGAGGGCCTCCTGGAGGAATGATCAGGGTGGGAGGGACAAGCCAGTGAGTGCTGAGCACAGGGAACCTCGGCACAGGAGGGCGAGAACCAAAGCACCCAGGCTGCGGCTCTTCAGCCCTCTGCCCCTACACCCTACAAGAGCCAAGGACTTCCCTGCCCTGTTCACACACGCCACCAGTTGATCACGCATGCCTTCTCCCCAAGCTGGATGTGACCATGGAATCCTCCTCAACACAATATCCTCAATACAACACCCCAAGTTGCCTCTACCAATTGGTTGGCATGAGAACTCAGGGTGAATCTACTTGGCATCCAGCCTGAGAGTAGTTATGAGTTTGCTTTTGATGTCCCCCAGCCTTCCTTACTTTGCACTTTTTTCACCATGCACAGCCCGCCAGGTTTTCTCCTAATGGACGTCGTATTTTCACAAGGATCAAAGACCAAGGAAATGAAGTTCCAATGGTGGAGATTCAAGAGTGGAGCGCAGAAGTGGTGCTGCAGAGCTACCCAGATCCCAGGAAAAACTACACGTGAGAAAAGGGGACTGACAGCTATTTAATATCTACAAAATCACTACATGGTGCTTCCATCTGTAGTCTTGTTGAACCCCCTTATTCATTCTCCTGATAGGTATTCCCCCCACTTTGCTCACGGTGAGCCTGAGGCTTAGAGAGGTTACATAACTCATCCAAAGCTATGACAAGTGGTAGAGTTGGGATTGGAATCCAGGTCCATGTGAATCCTAAGTTTGTATGCTTCCCACCCTATCAGGAGGAGACACACACCCCATTCTGGCTCCCAGTGGGTTGGTGCCTTCAGGTTAGTGCAGCAGAATTCGGTAGAGCAAAGGATGTTCTCTATATGTGGGGTGTCTCAACTTCCTGGATGCTGGCAGTGGGATGAAGAGGTGAAGGAGGAGGGAGAGAAGAGGGAAGGAAGAGGCAGGGAGGGAGAGAACTGGCCTGCAGCATCACTGATGCAATTCAACCATGCATTAAGCCTTTATTGTGTGCCCAGCAGTCTCTAGAGTATGTAGACAGTTCCCGAGAGCTTAACAGAACATTCCATTCCCTTTGCATCAAGTGGGAACTTCGTGCAGTTTGTGGAAGGCCGACTAGGTGTCAGACCCTTGAATGTACTCTTTACACAGATTGACTCTGATTCTTACAACTGTCGAGGTCATGCCGTTCTCAAATGACCCAGAGAGGATCAGAAAGCCAGCTCGTATGACACTGAGCCAGGCTCATTTCACGGTGCCATTCCCTCCTCATCCCATGCCCATCATCAAGCCAAGGGGCCATCCAGGAAGGTGACTTTGTCACCTGGTAAAGGAACCAGTGCTTTGCTGGATCATAGCAGAATCCCTTGCTCTCCCCTGGAGCTGTCCCAGCTGTGGTGCCAGCATTGATTCCAGGGACAGGGCTTTTATTTAAATGGCCCGCATAGGCTGCCATCTCCATCCATGCTGTCGGCTCTTTGGGAGCTGGACAACACGTCTCTTATTTTTGTCTCTCTCAAAACTCTTAGCTGGGTAATTATTTTTGGAATTGAAATACTTGCTTAAACCCTCAAATAATGTAAGGCAGTATATGATTGTGCCAAACCTACACTAAATATAGTACATAAGCATCTATGGCTAAAACTGCATCTTTTTTTCTGGAAAAAAAAAAGTCTATTTATTTGTTTCTCTCTTCTCTCTGTGTGATTGTGTGTACATATTCACTGTCTGAGGGAAGGTGTTTGGTATCAGTTTGTTTTTGCTTGAGTGATTTGAAACCAAGCACACATACACACACAGTTCTACCTTACTAGGCTGTGGCCGGGCTCAGTTATGAGAACCACAGGCTGGAATTTAAGGATGTCTGCTAGGACAGAGGTCAGACTGCCTCCCTCCCACGCTCACATTAACTGCCTCTTCCCTGGCTTCACTGGCTCTAAGGCAGACTCCCCTGCCCCATCCCTCCCCATCTTCCTTAATTAACTTTCACTGTGTAGGTACCATGTGTGGGGGTGCTAACATGCACCATCCCATTTAAACTGCATATTAACCTGAGGGAGTAGGTACTCTTATTCATTCCATTTTCCAGTTGGAAAAACTGAGGCAGCAAAGAGCATCTTTGTGGAGTCACCATTATTCTTCCCTGGCCCCTTGGTGACTATGGTGCCCTCTCGTGGGGCAGATGCCAGGACATGTGGAGGTGGTGGCTACAGCCCACAGCAAAGAGGACCAGCTGTCTACCAGAAATTTACACCCCCCAGCCCATATGTGAGGCTACTGCTCAATCATGGGCTACATCTCCCAGGCTCTCCTTCAACATCACGGGTCACGTCTCCAGTTCCCACCAATGGGGTGAGCCAGTCAGGATTCTCAGAAGCCTCTGTACCTTTGGTTGGTCTTCCTCCCTTATCTGCCAGTGGATACAGAGGACTGCGAAGCCTTAGAGGTAGGCAGATCCACAAGACCAGTGGAGCCTGGATCCCAGAATCACTCTGTGGAGGAGAGCTGCCCATCAACCAGAAACACCCTCAGGGAGCAAGACATAAGCTTACCTTATGTTAAGCTCCTGATGATTTCAAGTTTATTTGTTACAGCATCTAGCATTGGCCTGACAAAAACACAACCTGTGGCCAATAGAGAGCTCAAGATTCCTGAATAATTTGTCCTCACCTGCATTTGCCCCGGGTACATCTGGCTGAGGGGACCCTGTCCTTAGCATCTTAGAATCCACTCGTGGACTCATAAAACTTCAGTGCCTCAGGGGCCTATGTAATCTCCACCTGGTCCCTCATTTTATAGATGCTGAGATTGAGGCCCAGAGAGAGCAGCAACTTGTCTGTCATCATGATTCCCTGTCAGGTGCTTGCAAGATAAAAGTAGGACCCTCACCCAGAGGAGCATGCACGTGCAACACTCACCACACAAGAACAGAAGGGAGAAGATGGCACTTCTATGTATGCATCTGGAGGTCTGTGTCTATTTCCTCCATACAAACAAAGTCTCCCTTCAAGGATCCCCTGCTATGCCATTCTCTTCTGACACCTTTTAAGGGAGCCAGGAGGGCCTGAGCTGGGGCTGATGGGAGAAGGGGTCACCAGGGAATCCAGTTACCAGACCCTGACCTAGACACCTAGGGCCAACCTGACTCCAGCAGCCAAGGTGCTGGGAGAAACCGGGGCTTCAAGACATAAAAGCAAAAAACACAATGTTTTATTAGTGCTTGAGACATTGATTTCCCCAGTTAACAACAATAATAAACTCATTTACGGGTGTGAGTTTCATTGCCTTCCCCAGTGGGGCTCCCACCTGCTGCCGCCGTTCAGAGCTATGCGGCTCTGGAGCACGGAGAGGCCAGCCTGGCAGCTGGTGTGGGCGGGCACCGCCTCCTGGCAGCTGGGACGGCCGGGTGGGAGTCCTCTGGGCACTGTACCAGCAGCATGAATCCCGCCTTGGTGAGGGGAGGGAGGCTGGCTCCCCACGGCGGGACCATTGGCAAGCAGGTGTTAGCAGAGGTTTCTGGGCTGTCACCTGGCTATTGTGCAGATGTCTCCTTCAAATCATGGAATGAAACAATGGTTCTGACTCAGTTGACTTCTTTGGGGGAAACCAAAATTTCAATGTCAAGTTATGGGCTGACCTTCATGTAGGGTGGGGGCTAGGGTGAAAACTTTTAGAAAGTGCTCACTTGCAGGGCCAGGCAAGGGTCTCCTTAAATGTTGTGCTCCAGGCACTTGCCTGTCACCCTCTAGTCCTGGCCAGGGAGGTCACATGCTCCCTCCATTGACAAGCATGTCAGGCCTCGCAAGTGTTTTCTTCCAACCTACCTTGGAAAAGAGGTTCGTCTTTCCTTTCCTGGGTCTCACTGTGGCAGCTTGGACCCCATACCCCCTTCCTCATGATGCCGGGTTGCATGGGCTGGAGAAATGCAGTGGACGCAGCTCACAGTCTTCACACCATCCAGTGGCCCTTCCTGGGACTGGGAACCAAGGCAGGTGGGAGGGAAATTTTATGAATTTATAAAGATATGACTCACCTTATGTTGTTGTTGTTTTTTAAAAATGCACTCAAAATAACTATCCTCCTGTTCCTGCCAACTTCCTCCCTGATTCTAATTGCTGCCTTGCGCCTCATCCACTCAGCTCTCATAGACTCGCTTTGCCTGATATTTCTTTGCATGATATTTCTTCATCATGAGGAAGGGGGTGATGGGGTCCAAGCTGCGACTGTGAGACCCAGAAAAGGAAAGGTTAACTGCTTTTCCAGGGTAGATTGGAAGAAAACGCATGCGAGGCTTTAAAAAGTCCTGATTTTTTTTATTTTTTAAAATTTTTATTATATTTCTTTCTTTCTTTCTTTATTTTTTGAGACAGAGTCTCACTCTGTCGCCCAGGCTGGAGTGCAGTGGGGTGATATCCGCTCACTGCAAGCTCCGCCTCCTGGGTTCACGCCATTCTCCTGCCTCAGCCTCCCGAGTAGCTGGGACTACAGGTGCCCGCCACCATGCCCGGCTAATTTTTTGTATTTTTAGTAGAGACGGGGTTTCACCGTGTTAGCCAGGATGGTCTCGATCTCCTGACCTCGTGAGCCGCCCACCTCGGCCTCCCAAAGTGCTGGGATTACAGGCGTGAACCACTGCGCCCGGCCAAAGTTCTGAAATTTTATCTGCGTGTGGGAGCAGGGGTGGCTGGCAGGTGTGTGAGTGTCCTGTTGAACCTCCCTATACCAGGGATCCTCACGCTTGAACAGCATCAATCCCCTGGAGGCATGTGGGTTGCTGGACCCACCCCAATGTTCCTGATTCAGGAGGTCTGGGGACAGGCTCGAGAACTTGCATTTCCAGTGATGCTGATACTGCTGGTTGAGAGACCACATCTTGAGACCCGCTGCCCTGAGGTGTTCTGGTAGAAGAGCTCTGGGATTAGTCAGAGCTGAGTTCAAATCTAACTCTGCTGTTTATCAGCTATGTGACTTAGGGCAAGTCATTCAGAACCCCCCAAATACACAATAATAATAACTCATAAGAATAATAGTAGTGCCAATGTTTTGATCATATGCTGGGACTTGTGCCTGGTTCTTTAATTGGCAGCATCTGTTAGTCCTCACAATGACACAGTGAGGTCAGTGTTTTGAACAGCTCCATTTCACAGATGCAAAACTGGCGGCTCAGGAGTTAGGAGATGTTCTCAAGAGCACATTGCTGACTGCAAGTGGTAGAGGCAAGAATTTCAATGAGGTCTGACTACGGAGCCCACAGAAGTGGCATAGTTAGCGTAGATCACTAGAACTGTTTTGAGGATTAAACAAGACCTACGTAGAGCACCCAGCACGATGCCTGGCACTCGCAGCCACTGCTCAGGGAGTGAGCCTCACCTCCCTAAAGAGAAGAGCCTAGATGAAGCAGGAGAGGGAGGGAGATGGGGGCTGAGCTCATTGACTTCTCAGGCTCCGGGTGAGCCCAATCTGGGGAGGAGATGAAAACAGGAAATGGTGAATGAGGCATCCCAGGGCAACACTGAAGGAAGCAGACACAGCTCTGCTTGAGTAGGGGGTCAGGGCCTGTTTCTGACACATGGAGAAGGGAACCGCCCATCACCATGGCTAGACCTGGATTTCCTCCTCATCCATCCAGAGCCCTCAGCAAGGCCACGGTGTTCTCCTGGTCAGAAGCCTCACCACAGTGCCCCAATGTTCCGGGTGCCCTTTAGGACTCCCATGGGAGAAACAAGGCCTTTAGCTCTCCTGCTGTGTCCCTGGCGGTTGGCTGGGCCCAACCAGGAAACCTTTTCTAAAGCATTTCCCATAGCAATAGTCAACCCAGCCATTGGAACCAGCCCCCAGGCAAAGACAGAGTCTCATGATTTTTGCATATTGTTTGCTCACTCCACTTTACAAAAATACAATTACCATCATGTTTGCCCTGCAAAGGAAGCATGCTTATGTATACAGTAAGATAGGGTGTCCCAGAGTACAAACTCTAAGCAGAGACGTAGCAGGGCACACCCAACACCGGAGCTTGAATGATCTCTCAGAGCGCCTGTTTAGGCCATGCTCACCACACTGGATGTGCCCTTGAAAGACTCCCACCTGTGTGATGCTTTACCTCCTTATGGGAAATGGGCCAGGGAACATCTAGTCAATGAGCCCTGACTACAGAGCCTACAGAGGTGGCGTAGTCATTGTAGATCACTAGTACTTTGCCAATACCTGGATGACAAAGGCTGGAGTGGGGTCTCGCAAGGTGAGGTCCTCCTACCCCCAGCATTGACATTCCTGGAGAGGCCTGTTAAATGCAGATTCCTGGGCCCCACCTGGGGGCTTCCTGGTGATAAAGAGGTCTTATTGCAAAGTGAGCACCTCCAATGTGCAGAGCCTGGAGTCTGCCTGTTGATCCTGGAGCCAAATCTACCTGCTGGGTGCCATCTCAGGCATGAGCCTCCAGGACCATCCAGCTTTGCTCTCCTACACCACCACCATTATCATTAAGATGCCACCACCCCCTTCCCAATAAGCCTTCTTCACTAACCACCTTGTAAAGGAAGGCCTAAGGGCTGAGTGCACATTCTGCACAAATGGAAGCTATTCAAATACAAGTTCCTGGGTGGCAGGCTGTGTCTTCCATCTCTTCTTCCTGCCCCAGAGGACCCTCGTACAGCGGACACCCAGCTAACACATGGTGGAAGGAGGCAGGCTCACAATCCCTGTAACCTGGGGCGTCCGTGCCTGTGTCCCTGGGCCGAGTGACCTGACAGCCATCTGTGATCGGTTTGCTGCTTTTCACACCATTGCTTTTTGCCTCCTAATGGTCTCCATAGCATATATGCCAGCAGGCATTTTTAATCAGAAGAAATTAAAATGAGTTGCTTTGGAAATGTCATTGCCTCTTTGGACACAGTGAAGGTCAGGCGGAATGTCACTAACCAGTGGAGAGAATCCTGGCTTTGCTGAAAGAAAGAAAAGCCTGCACTGAAGAATGCAAAGTGAAAAGAGGGTTTCTCTAGAAGCACACAGAACCCCGCCTCTCACTGCCTGTGTGACCCTGGGCAAGTCATTTACATTGCTGTCTCCTTGGTTCTGTAAAACAGGGATGAGAATCCAGGGCCTCCAACAGGAATTACACAAGGGGATGCATGGCAGAGCACATGACCTGGAGTAGACGCTTAAGGAGGGTCAGTGGAGAGAACAGGTCTGTGTAATAATTATCCCCCATATTTGAATAGGACTTTACAATTTTCAAAGCACTTTCTAATATGTTACAGGGCTAATTAAGTGTCAATGATTAACAGATACCTAAGCGGAAAGAGAGACAGCCTTTGGTCCACTTGACAGTGGGGAATGGTTCTGTGGTTCTCTGGGGAACAGGCAGAGCTGTGAGTGTTCGATCTTGGCACAAAGGGATTCTGACTGCTACTATTCTTTCTATAAGGAATGGAGATTTAATTAAATACCGATTTGTCTTTAACAACTTTGAAACACCCTTTTCACCATGAGAGCTCCAAGTGATTTGCAAGAAAATAGGAGGTAGCTTACGGGGGCCCAGAGAAAACATTCCAAAGCACAAGTCTGGGTTTCTGTATTTATTTACTCTTTGTGTCTCTGCCTCTCCAGCTCTGTGTCATACACACACACATCCCTGTGGATGGCAAGTGAGGAAGACACACTGTTAAAAACACTCAGACATGGTCAAGCCAGAGAAAATGCCACAGCCCTCCAGAACCATATTCTGTATACCAACAAAGCCTGAGATGATTTTTTTTCCTGACCTCCAGATGCCTGTTTTACCAGGTTACCAGCCATCCTGAGGCCCACCCTCTATTAAGAAAGTCAGGGCGGGGGTCCAGGAGCCTGCCTTTAACAAGACTTTCTGGTAATGCTAATGCTGGGGGTAGGAGGACCCCATCTTGCGAGACCCCACTCCAGCATTTGCCATCCATGTGTTGGAGAATATATGGACCAAGCCAGCCTAGTAAATCGTTTTCCCCTCTTCCCCATTTTGAATCCCTCAGGATTTACACCTTGGGGGAAGCCGAGCATTTCCCTGACAACAGATGACTAATATAGAAGTCCCTGTGAACAGGTGGAAGACGGGTGGACAAGAGAAAAAATGTGGACAGGTCTCAAGTTGAAACAACAGGCTCTTGACAGCTTCAGGCACACACACTGGCAGGGAGGGGCCCTGGGGCTCAGGCAAGGGAGACACTGCCTAAGGAAGCCCAGTGTTCTGTCGGGAGGGAGGGAGGCTCTAGTGAACTCTTAAGGGCAGGTCAGGTCAAGTCTCACCCTGAAGTTTATTTTTGGAATGAAATTTATAGAAAGAGTGTGGTCAGAAGGACAATTGGGTACCTGGGGCTAGAAGCTGGCTAGATGTGGGGCCCCCAGAAGGAGGACTTGGCAGGCAGGTAAGTCTAGGGAGAGCTCACCCCTGGCAGCAGCTGGCCCCAGGTTCCTGACCTCGTTTCTCAGAAAATTCTCTGTGGCCACGTGGGTTTGGTCCCTCGTGTTCTCTCTCACCACTCTGCTCTAGGGCCTCTGCTCCTGCCAGCCTCCAGCCTCTGTTCATGTCTTATGATGCCCTGCCTTCTTTGCAAGTCACTCTGTCTGTCCAAATTCTGCCCATCTTCCTAAGTCCCAGCTCAGGCCTGCCTCTGTGGGGCCTTCCCTGACCATACCAGCAGAATGCACTCTCCCTCTCACAACTCTCATCACCTTATATCTATCATCAGCTGAGCCTTAATGCACATGCAGGGCAAAGGCTAGAGCCTTCCAATGGCCTTTCCTTCAAATAAGGAACAGGAACCTCATGGTGGGACCTAAGTCATGAACTGGATATTGGATGTTGCTTCCTCAGTTGAGCTTATAGTAGGCACAAAGACCCTCAACCTTGTCTGCACGTCAGAGCCACCTAGGAAGTTTTAAATAACACTGATGAGGCCAAGCGCAGTGGTTCATGCCTGTAATCCCAGCACTTTGGGTGGCCAAGGTGGGCGGATCACCTGAGGTCAGGAGTTCGAGACCAGCCTGGCCAACATGGTGAGACCCTGTCCCTCCTAAAAATACAAAAATTAACTGGGCGTGGTGGCAGGTGCCTATAATCCCAGCTGCTTGGGAGGCCGAGGCAGGAGAATCTCTTGAACCTGGGAGGCAGAGGTTGCAGTGAGCCGAGATTGCGCCATTGCATTCCAGCCTGGGCAACAAGAGCGAAACTCCGTCTAAAAAAATTAACAAACCAAAAAAAGAAACACACACCAAAATAATGCTGATGCCTGTCCCTGCCCCAGATCAACTGAAACCAGTTATCTGTGGGGTAACCAAGTCGAAAGCTCCCTGGGCTATTGTGATGCACAGCAGAGACTGAGAGCCAGTACGATAGGCTGATCCTCATTCTTAGCCATGAAAAAGCAATTTGAGAACAAAGCTACTTTCCGTTCATTCTAATACCATGAGAATTCAACATATGGGGTAGCTACTATTGTTCTTTTGTTCTTTTTCTGATCTCCACTCCTTTAGAAATGGGGGAAAAAAATTCAAGACTCAATATAGGCTTAAACTAGCCAAAGACCGAGGAATGATTGCCAAGGATGGCAAATAGCTATGTAGCCACTCCATTCCATGCCCTTGACAGGCACTGCTAAGCAATAGTGGTACATGTTCTCTCTGAACCAGAAGTGTCCTCACAATGTTTCGCTACTCTGCTCCAGGCAGATCCAATCAATTAGAGTTCGCATCTTAGTTGAACGTATTTGTTACTCCTGCTAGAAGAAGCAGAAATAGAAATGCCCTGTTGCTTAAGTTTCGATCAAGAAAGTCAGTGGTAATGGTAGTCTTTTCCTAACTATCTTTGGATGTCCTCAGGGCCTAACTTTAGATGGGAAAAGCAATCCTGAGTTTCTTTAGAGTGAGCCAATGTATTCATCTCTCTAAAGAAATTTGGCATGGTCTCCCATTGGCTCTCTTGGCTGACCCAGGGCAAAGAAGGCTATATAGAGAGGAGTAGGGCATCTGAGAAAGATGGCCAAGTGCGTTTTCAAACCCAGTTGACAATGTTGTCAATTTCCCCACCACTTGAGCATGGTCTAGAAGTAATCAAACCATTCCTTTGTCTCCAGGTGTATGGAATTCCTCATGGTCTTTCTTCTCTAAAGGCCTGACTGTCCGCTTGTTAATGGGGTGACCTTAACTCTACTATTCCAAACTATATTTCAAGTGTCCTGGATTGTTCTTCTAATCAGGACTGCACACCACCTGACCCCAGCCTACTCTTCCAGTCTGATCTCCCTTTTCACCCTGAGAACCCCAGGTTCTGGCCACAGCATTTCTGCTTTCTCGTGAATGTGTGTCTCTCTTTCATGCTATTGCCAGCACCTAAAATGTCCTTGCTTCCATTTCTATCTCCTTTGGTCTTACACCCACATCAAGACCTACTCAAATCACACTTCTTGCCTAAGGTCCCCCAGCCTTACCCATTATCCTAGATCTCTCCTTCCCCTGGTCTCCCATTGTGCCCATTGTGCCCTTCTATTTTAGGCAAGGGAAGCACACGACTATTAAGCATCTACCAAGTGCCAGTCACTGTCCTAGGTAGTAGTATTAGGAATCTGATTTTATTTAATCTTATCAGCACTTCTATTTCTTAGAGCTCACCATCTGCATTTTATTAGTGAAGAAATTGAAAACCTTCACAGTTCAGTGATTTGTCTAAGATGGCAGAGCCCACATCTCCTGTGCTTTTCCAGGCTCTGTTCTTTCTTCTGTTCTCCTCTGTCTCCAAGGCGGAATTTCGCCTTATCTGCCTTGTACATAGAAATTGGAGTCAGATAATCTAGGATCAAGGCCCAATTACCTATTTAGTTACTCTGTTGTTTTGGCAGTTTACTTAACTCTTTGGCTTTGTTTCTTCATTTGTCAAAGAGGATTAAAATAATACCCACCCACCTTATCTCATGGAGGAGAGCTCCTCTATCTACAGATTGTGAGCCTCCTGGGATGAGACCTCATTGCACTCATCTTTGTGTCTTAGTACTGGTTGGCACTGGGCCTAACACAGTAAATGCTCAATAAATCCCTGTAATTCAATTACATGAAATTAAATTGAATGAGTAAGCAGGTTAGGGAAAAAACTCAAACACCTCATTTTTGGGGCCCAGAATTGATTGTTCCCAACAGTGTCACCTGGAATGGATTTTGGTCACATTCACTTGTAACTGGTTTGCTATTTGCTTTGTTTAGCAAATTCCTTCACAGAAAGACAGGGAGGGAGCCTGGGAAGGCAGGGTAATGGTGTGGGAAGATGCTGGAATCTGAGAAGGAGCTCAGATTGTTGGTTGAACATATTGCTGTCTGTGTGGAAAATGTTCACAGCAGTTACAACTTTGGATGAATATGCATTAGCGGCGGTGCTGCAATTTGCTCGCGTGTGCCACGCTACACTTGGAGACTTGGCAAGATGGGTAATTATCTCCACATTATGTGCCTTGTCTCTTTCTCTTCTTAATTAAGTAACTAATCTGGTGGAGGAGAGCTCTGTTTGTGTTTGTTTGGCAGGTGCAGCCTCGTGACAGTTGTCTGGAGAAGTTTCTTGGAAATTTATGAGACTTTCAAAAAACAAACTGCTCGGAGCTGAGCCGACCTGCTGGAGCCTGGGAGAATCAGAGTCAGCCCTCTCCTGGAGCACAAGACAGTGTGGCAGTTGCTGCTTCTCCCAGACTGAGTGGCTCCTGCTAGGGGGGCCCACTGGGGATGCCGACCTTCCAGAGCTGTCCCAGGGCGGCAGGAAACAGGTCTCTCCCAAGGGCAAGCTCTCCTTGTAGGGAGGAGGGAAGTCAGGGGCTGGAATTAGAATAACAATGGGTTCTTCTTTCTACTTTGTTTCCCCCTGGATTTCTGTATTTGGGTAGTTTTTTTCCCCTCAGTCCCATAGAACTCTCTGTAAAGGAATTGATTAAACAAGCTAAGTGCTGAACACTTATTGAATACTGATCACGTGGCTCATGGGTAAACCTGCTGACGTAAGGGTGCTTGGCTGGGCTGGATTAGTTGAATCCAGATGACGCAGGCCAGTGACCCTGGAGGTGTTGGGTTCCATGCTGCTGCAGTGTGGTCATTCAGCAGAGGGCATGGGTCATCATCACGCTGATGGCTCTTCCAGGCTGCACAATGACCAGCTCAGGCTGGCCCAGGAGAGTGGAGGATGGTGCAGATTCTTTCAGGGCCATGAGTTAGTTGCAGGAGAGGGGTGGGGTTGAGCCGGGGCAGCTAATGGTAGGATGTCACAAATCCAGGGAATGCAACTGAAGGAGTTACCAAGGAAGTGCAAGTGACCATGCTGAGTCTTGCCAGCACACTTATGTGGGTCACAGATAGTGCTGCCAATCGTGAGGAGAATCCCCTAAACAAACATAGATGCCCAATGCAGACAGATACAGCTGTGGGCTGCTTAGCTCAGATAGCTGCCCTGGGCCAAGGGGCCCTTGCTTTGAGCTTTGAGTTCTGGTTCTTTATCTGAGGTGATGGGCTTGTCTTCTGCGTGGTTATATACCACCCAACACACATCCCACTTCAATGACATGAGCTGTCAGACTCCCCAGTTAGTGGCCCATGCGGGGGGATGGCAGTATGTTGCTGTGGGAGGCAGAACTCTGAGATGATCTCTAGGATTACCCTGGTGCACACACACCTTCTCCTGTTTGTCAAACCCAAGTCTTGGTACTGCTGTGAAGGGATTTTGCAGATGTAATTAAGGTCCCTAAACAGTTGACTTAAAAACAGGGAGATTATTGAGGGAGACTGACCTAATCTCATGGGTCCTTTAAAAGCACAGCATTTTCTCCAGCTGGTTGCAGAAGAGAAAGTTAGAAACTTGAAGTATGGGAATGATTCCATGCGCCATTTCTAGCTTGAAAATGGAGGAGTCCATGTGGCAAGAAATTTGGGTGGCCTTTAAAAACTGAGAATAGTCCCTGAGAAAACAGACCTCAGTCCTATAACCACAAGGAAATGAATTTTAACAACAACAAGAATAAGCTTGAAAGTGGATTTCTCCCTAGTGCCTCCAGTTGAGAACTCAGCCTGGCCACACCTTGATCTCAGTTGTGTCATTACCTGATCAGGGAACAGCAATGCTGTGCCAACTTCTGACCTATAGAGCCATGAGTTGGTAGACGGGTGCTATTTGAAGCCACTGAGTTCGTACTGATTTGTTCTGCATCAATAGAAAATAAATACAAGTGTTTGACCTCCCACTTACCTATGAGAAAAGTTGCTAAAAGATTCTGACATTTCTTTTACAGTCTAGGCACATATGGTCCTGGACTCTAATCTTGACTTTGCCATTGGCTTGCTTAGTGATGTCAGACAAGTCATGTCCCTTCTCTGACCCTCAGTTTCCTCTTTGGTAAAAGTAGGAGTTGGACCCGGTGATTTTTAAGGTCCTTCATAGGATGCTCCTTCTAATTGTGGGTACAGACACCAGTGTAAAGAAACGCGAGGAGAATGACCACCTGGAAGCTGTAGTTTTCCTTGCATAAGATCTCTGGCTTCAAGGTCGGAGTAATCCTCACATGAGACTATTTCTGTATTGCCGTATTCTGCTCAAACTCCTTTTATGAATCTCCACTGCCTTTAGGAAAATGGAGGACCTTCCTCTCTCTGCTATTCAGAGTTTCCGTAATTTGGGCCTAGCCTCACTCTGGATCTTGCATTCCACTTCTTCTCTCTGCACTCCTGTGCTTCACCCAGATCCCACATGCTACCTTCCATAGTGGCATTCATTCTCCTCCATTTTCTGTGTTGTCCATCCCTGTCACCAGCCCAAAAATTGAACACACAAGTTTCTGTCCTAATCACTTTGGGCTTCTGTAATGGAATACCATAGGCTGGGTGGCTTAAACAGCAAGAACTTATTTTCTCACAGCTCTGGAGGTTGAAAGTCTGAGGTCAAGGTGCCAGCATGGTTGGGTTCTTGGTGAGAGCCCTCTTCCTGGTTTATATAGGGCCACTTTCTTGCTGTGTCTTCATGTGGTGGACAGAGATCATCTTTCTTGCGTCTTTTTTTTTTTTTTTTTTAATAGATAGGGTCTCATTCTGTCAGCCAGACTGGAGTGCAGTGATGTGATTATAGCTCACTGCAGCCTCAAACTCCTGGGCTCAAGTGATCCTCCTGCCTCAGCATCCCAAGTAGCTAGGACTACAGGTGCACATTAGCCACCGTATCTGGCTAATTTTTAATTATTTTTGTAGAGAAGGGGTCTCGCTACATTGCCCAAGCTGGTCTTGAATTCCTGGGCTCAAGAGATCCTCTTGCCTTGGCCTCCCAAAGTGCTGGGATTACAGGCATGAGCCACCCGAGCTCAGCCATAATTGCATAATTATAAGGGCTCCACTCTCATGACCTAATCACCTCCCAAAGCCTCACCTCCTAATTCCATCACAGGGGCAGTTAGAATGTCAACATCTGAATTCCGAGGGGATGCAAACATTCAGCCCACTGCACTACTCATCTTCCAAGGTTTAGCTTGAGACATATCTGCTCCAGAAGCTTTCCTGATATCTCCAAATGAGTAAGGCTGTCTTTGGTGGTAATAATAAAAACCTCAACTCAAGCTAGGTTGAGAAGAAAAATACGGAAGCTAGTGATTCATGTAACTGAGGAGTCTAAGGTTAACCTGAGGCACAGATGGATCCGGGGAACAAATTATGCCATTGGGACTTTGTCTCTCTCTAGCCATCTCTTTTCTTGGCTTCCCTTTTGAGTCAGTGTCCTTCTTCATGTAGGGTAAGGAGTATGGCCCCTGGTAGCCTGAAGCCTGATTCCTTATGGCTTGAAAGTCAAACGGAAGAAGTTTCCTGTCTCTCCCAGCATCTCTTTCCCCCCTCAGCATCTCGGTTTTTAGAGGAAACCCTAGCAGTCCTACTTGGCTCATGCAGCCACCCAGAACCAATCACTACATTCACATAGGTGCCACCTCTCTGACTGGCCAGTGGAGCGGGGTTCACCTGCCTGAGCCTTGGTGGGAAGGGGACTGTGACTGATAACCTCACCCTGACCACCTGGCCTGGGGGAGGTGTGTCCGCCAAGGAAGAGCAGATGACTGGAAGTGAGAAAGTAGAGCCGGTCAGACAGGAATGAGAAATGCCCACTCTCTCCTTGCCTGGTCTTGCTCTGGGCTTCTGCCGGCCTCCTATCCTTCTATTCATTTGGCCATCATCACAAGCTCCCCTGCACAGGAAATATATGTATTAATATATGCAGAGAAAATATAACTGGTTGCTATTTTTCCATAACTAACCAGATCTTCCTCTCAATACTGGTGAGCAGGCAAAAAAATCAATTTGAATTTTTTAATATGACTGAATGTAGTTGGCTCTAATAATTTTGAACAGCCCCCCCAGGAAAATTTTTGCTCATTGGAGTAAAAATACTCAACTGTTGCACTTGCTAAGGTGGGGTCCACATACGTGGGAAGAGGGGCTTACAAATCCATATGGTGACAGTGTGGGGGATGAGTCTAAGCCCCTGCGTGGGGTGTCCTGTCCTCCTCTGCCATGTCCACCTGGATGTTGTTTGCTCTGGGGTCATTTGCTGCCAGAGCCTGAGGCAGGGGAAGACTGTGATGGGTCTCCATAGTTCAGTAGCACCTTTTGGCTGACTCTGCCTCTTCTCAATGCCCATGGATGCAGACCTGCTGAGGTCAGCCAGTCCTGTGTCTAGCCCTCTGGCCTGCAGTCCACCCTTAGCCTTGGTGAAGGGTTCATCACCCTCTGCTGCAGCCATTCCTATGTTGGGTGAGAGTGAGGGGCTCACACCCATTGTATTCTCCCTCTTTCCACCTCCAACTTTTGGCTGGGTCTTAATGTATCGTTGTTTGACCAGATTGCTTAAGCCTTAATGGCAAACGGGGCCCATGTTTTGCCCACTGATTAGGAAGAGTGTGAACTATCCCCTGGTCTTGGTGGTTAGCATGCTAGTGGAGAAGATAAAGGAATTTTAAATATCCTTTCTGAGACAATAGCTGGGTTCACCACTAGACCAGTGCTCTCATGCATAATCCTATTTTGTCTGTCAATAACTGAATATTGCCTCAATCTTTCTTTCTGCATCCCTTTGGAAACAAAGTCTAATCTCTCTCCAGGCAGACAGTTCCCTGGGATGGACCAAGGTCACCCTCCAAGAAAGCAAAAGAGAAAGCACATTAAAGACTAAAAATATCATCATACCACATGTGTGCTGCTTGTTTCCTCTGCTAAATTGCCTGCACCTTGAAGGCAGGAGCCATGGGGCACCCTATGGAAAGCTACTTACCAAGCAGTTACTCAGTGAGTGTACCCTTGCTGGGTAGAACTATGAGCAAGACTGGATCACTTTTATTTTGTAAAGGGATTAATTAATTCCTTCAGCAGGCAGTGTGTGCCAGCTACTGTGCTGGGCACTGCAGGAATACAAGGATGGATTGAAGCTGAAAAGCATGCTGTTTGCTTAAACACCCACAATTCAGACAACCACCTTAAAGTATGGGAACTATTGGATGATTAAATGGATATTGAAAAGCACTTGGGAATTCCTATCTACCTCCCACAGTGCCCTCCAGGTCCTCAAGGCTGCTTGAAACATTCTGCAGGTCTCCAGTGCTCCATTTCTTTCACTCCTTCCCTGTTGGTGTCGAGCATGCAAAGACCTCTGTTTCTTAGAATGCGCTTAATGTGTCATTGCTTGACCTGATCTATAAATATTGGTGCCCGCAGTGCCAACTCCCTGATGCATGATGGGGAGCCACCCTGGAAGTGTGGTTCAGTTGAGCATCTGATTTATTTCTTGGGTTACAGATGAGTGAGAATTCTTCATGGAAGTAGCTTCTTTAGTGACCCAGGGAATGTGGAAAGGGCAGAAGCTCGCTAAATCCTTTCCTCCTTGATATTTTTTTTTTGGCCATAACTGGCCTTCATTTCATGCTCTCCACTCAAAGACAGGCTTGCCTGGGGATTGGGGATTGATTCTGGCTTTTGGGCAACTCACACAAGCTGAGTGTAAATTGCAGACCCATTGTAGCTAAAATAAGCAAATGAGGCTGCAGTAATTTTAGGACAGCAAATGGATGCTTGCAAAGTGGTGTGGAAAGATGTTGTTTTTGAGGACAAAGGAAGGGCGAAAGTTTGCCAAAGGACTTTGCCAGAGATGACTCAACGGATAGGCCATTTGGGATGGGGAAGCATTCTCCAGCATAATGGGATGGAAGGAACATCATACTTGGAGAATGGAATTTAACCCTAGGCCTGGATCTGCCACCGATTAGCTGTGGGACCTTGGGAAAGTCACTTTTCATCTATGGGTTTTGTTTCTTCATTGGCAAAATAAAGCTTCATTCTTAATTTTGGAATTCTCCAAAATTCTTTCCAGGTCTAAGAGGACGTGGTGTCATGGTTCTGCTGAAATGTCCTTGTCTTGGCACATTTGCAGATCTTCATGGTCTTCAAATTGGCTCTTTGTCATGGAAACCACTCAAAACACCATCACTGCCAACCTTTGTACACAAGGGAAATGGCTCAGAAGTAGCTCAGGAGTGAGTGGGGAAGTGAGAGAAGGCTGGGCTTGATACTTGAAAGAGCCTCTTTTTAAAGGCAATCTCTAAAGATGTGATTGGGTTAAAGCATCCTGTTGTGGGGGGAGGCGGGGTAGGGGCGGGTGTGTGTGGAGAGCTGACCAATCCAGAGGGAAGAGTTGAGAGATTTTGTAACTGAGTCCCTTGTTCTTGCCCTGATGTTCACAAGCTATGTTATCTTGGACAACCTTTTCTGGACTCAGTGTCCCCATCCAGACAATGGGGAGACTCTCTCTAGGATCCTTTCCAGCTCTCTCATGTTAGGGCTCCCTGATGGTATGAGAAAGCACCTCCCTCACCAACACAAACATAAATCCTTAAACTCTCCAGGGCTAGAAAGGAGCAAAGCGTTCTGAAAGAGACTTGAAGATCTCTCTGGGCAGCAGAAATCAAAGTTAATCCTGCAGGGAGGCAGAGCTGAGGGAGAACGGCTGGGAACTTGTCAGTACAGCGGCCTCTTCTCACCAGGAAGCTTCCCTGGTGGGTTCTGGGTTTGGCTTTAATGAGGCCTGCGGTTCCTTACAGAGACCCACTGGTCAGTCACAGTGTGAGGCATGGGACCAGAGAAAGTCAGAAAGACGACTTCATCATGCGCTGTGAATCACTCAGCTTCCCTGAGTTTTCTTGAGCAACTACCAAGCATCAGCCTCTCTATTGGGCACATTTCACATGCGGTATATATTAAATAGTAATATTTTTGATTCTTTGGGCTGCCAAAACCTAAGTCCTCTCCTAGCAATGAGTCTTGGTGGAAGGGAAAGCCCTGCCTTCCACCTTGGAAAGCAAATGGAGCAAGATGCTTCCTTGCTAGTCATCCGGGAGCATTTCTGGTGAGGACACCTGGCCTACTTCCTATAGTTTAGACACTCCCACCTGGACTCTGAATCATGAGCAAATCATCAAAGGTAAAGGGACCATTAGAGTGGACTCATAACAGAGCCCCACAGCAGTGGACCTGCTCATTGTGCCACCTACCGCTTGGCTGTCAGCAGCTACATTCGTTTTCTCCATTTTGCAAGCCTTGCTCTTCAGTTCCCTGTTGATTCTGAGGGTCCTTTCTGCTTGTGATAACCACAGCTAGTTTCTGTTGCTTGCAGCCCAGATTCTGGGTTGTTACTCTGCTCTTATCCCATAAAAACCATACAGGGAACTCTATCAGATACCTTATGAAAATCTTGGTCGCACCTCTTGCTCCAGCCACTGTGATGAGCAGTTCCAAGCAGGTTTTACCCACTATTCTGGGGGCTTTCACTTCTTATCCCAGGGCTTCTCTGATGCCAAAGCATCAGGTGGCTTGGGGACCCCATAGGCAGGGTAGGGAGCTGTGGAGCTGCCCTTAACCAGTGAGGAACAGAAGCCAGCGAGGAATGTTTTCTCCATTCCTCCCTGCATGGACGTTTCTGTGATGTATTCTCTAGGGTGGCTCAGAAGGTGACTGTAGCAGTGGCTTACTCCATAATGGATCCTTGCATGAGCTTCCCACCTCCCACGTTCCCCTGGCTGGTCCTTCCTTCTGGGTCCTTTCCAAGGTAAATGACCTACAGACAAGCCTGTTTCTTGGGCTCTGCTCTTGAGGGGACTGATGTCCAGACAGGAACTGAGACATTGAGACATTTAGGAACTTGTTCTTAGATCACACAAAGAGCAGAACCAAAGCTTGGACCCAGGCCCCTTTGACTTCAAGGTCTCTGGTCTTTTCCCTTGCCACAGGGCCTGAGTTAATAACGAGTGGGGAGTGTGACCAAGTCTGTACTCTGGGGTGGGCTGGGAGGGGACTCTAGTTGGCCCAGGAGTCCACCTGGTGCCAGCAGCTGTGCACACTAAAGCCTTTCTGACTTCTGAATATTTTTGTTCCTATCTAAAGAAGTTTATATCTTTTTCTTGGTTGGCTTCCCCTTCCCATGTATTTGAGCCTTGCCCTGCTTTGGGAACATACTAGAATGTGAGTTGAGAGACCCAGACTTCAGTCTCAAGCCCACCACCAACTTGCTGTTTGACCATAGAACAAGGGACCTCTCCTGGCCCCCTGGGTCCCAGTCTGGCCAGTCTAGTGGTTCCTAGGTGCCCATATGGCTAGGCCAAGTCAGTCACTTGGGTGAAGGATGGTGGGGGAGTGGTGCCAAGGGAAGCTTTGTCATTACATTCCCAAATTCTACCTCCAGAGATTCTGATTCAGGACCATCTGGTGGGGCCCAGGCTTCTGTATTTTTAGCAGCCTCTTTGAGTTTTAATCACTTTCTCTCCTCTTTCTTGGTCTCTCCCTCTCAATTCCCTGATTTGGGAATGATTCGGGAATTCCAAAAAAGAAATTCCACTCCTAAATATCTCCTCTCTCAAATATCTCCCCAGATAACTGCATTTCCACCTTCCAGAGCAGGTGCCACTTTCTGGAGGCCCCTGTGAAATACCCACAAGCTACCCTGGAGGGATGGTGCAGCCACGCATTGCCATCCATGGCATCAGACAGACTGCTTTACGCTATTAGGTGCAAACCTCCTTCAGAGATCAGGGTCTGAGGATGTTGGCATTTTGGCCATTGTCAGCACATTTCAAGACACTAAGGAACCCCAACAGGTACGGTATTTTCTGAACAGCGAGGGGACAGCCTGTGAGCACTGAAGACCAGAGTCTGGTGCTGAAAGGGAGGTGATGGCATGGAGAGAGGGCAAGGGGAGTGACAAGGAGGCTCACTTAGCTCATACAGGACCCCAGGAAGACTACTGAGGAGGGCTCAGAGGAGGCTGAGGCCCACAGTGTTTTCTCTGTCACTACTGTCTAACCCTGGGTGAGTTACTGTGCTTCCATCTGTCTGAGAACACACACACACTTACTCTGTCTCTCTCTCTCTCACACACACACACACACCAGCCATGCACAGGGCTATGTTCCCCATAGGCATGGCTGTTCGACATGGTCTCACCCCCATAGCTGATTGGACTGGGTAGTCACTACTTAAACAAAGCCACCTGCGGTCTCTCACCTTGAATTTGGAACTTGGCCAAGAGACAAAGTCTGTAGGTAGCTGGAAGTAATATGTCTCCCATGGGTATAGTTGGGCAGATAGCTGTGACAAAAACTAGAGACAGAGCAAGCTGATTTGCAAAGAGACAGCATTAAACAGAGACTCAGAGAGAGGCAGAGGAAAGAATAAGAGAGAAAGGGAGAGAGTCATGGGGCTGTCTGGGCGATAGCATCAGTACTTTCCTGAAGCATCATCTTGCCTATAGGTTCTGGGAGCCTCTTTGCATCTTTACGGAAAAGAAACAAGCAAACGACTCATGTTTTTTCTTAGTCTAGTCTGATTTCTGTTGCTCGCAATCCGACAGTGTCAACCAAGACACCTCCCCTCACAGCCTGCATCCACTGTCCCAGCAGGCAGCAGCGGCCAGGCCCCCAGGAGCAGGACAGACACAGTGTGAGGCTGCTCTGTTTACCCCCTGAGAGGCCCTGTGGTCCCAGCTGAAACATTGCAGCAGACCCCTAGCTAGCCACTCTTCCCAAAATAATGTTTTCAAAGCATTTCTTACAGAGTCTTACCTTGAAGAAAGATAATGGCCCTTCTGTCTTTACCTCTTTGCTGACATGCTGAGAGAATTTTCCACCGCCCAAACTACACGGTTCAGTGCCTCTCAAATTCTATCTGAGAAAAATGCTGAAACAAAGATCCCGATTCAGCAGGTTGGGACAGGGCCCGAGAACCTGCATTTCTAATGGGCTTCTATGTGATGCTGCTGGTTCAAGGGCCATGCCTGGAGTAGCAAGGGTTTAGACTTCCTCTGCCAGGAATCACAAACAAATTGCAATTAAAACCCCAGTACCCATCAGCAGGTTGAAACCAAGTAACTCCTAAGTAGGACAAAAAAAAATTCACTAGTTTTAATTAATAAAAAAAAATCTGAATAGAACATTCTTGCTAAGAAATCCCATTTTATTCCTTGCAAGAGCACACAGGGAATAGTTTGCTTCTCAAGGAAAGAAGAAAATGATAAGCATGTGTTGTAATTAGCATATCAATGACCAATAATTAAAAAGGGGTTTCTAAAGCGCTGGGGGTGGAGGGGTGGTTAAACAGTTTTTCTCTCCCTCTCAAATTCTCAAGTACTTTAGATATCACCGTCTTCTTTTGGCTTGCTTATATTTATAATTTGGGCAGAGCCTATTTTCAAAAATAGACAGAGAGATATTAAGTTTCAGGGTATCCCTTAACGCAACATTCCCAGATTCCTCGGTAATGCAGCCCTATTGGCGGTGCCAATCTCCTCACCAAAGACATTGCTTTTGTTTTATTTTTCTCTTTCAAAAAACTGACATCTTAGCGCCTCATATCCATCTTAGTTTAAACAAATGTTTTGATTACATCCAAGTGAGAGCCCAACAAAAGCTGTTGGAGCTGAACTGACGCATTCGCTATTAGTTTTAGACAATTTGTTCTAATATTGTCTGGAATCATTCGTTTATACACCCATACAGATTTGATTACTTTACTTGTTTCATTAATCTTTATTTGTTTAATCATCTGTTTAATCTGTTTAATCATTGGTTTAAGTGGAAAGATTACATGAAGATGTTTAGCGTTGGCGCACACAGGCATTCTGACATGGAGCCCGGCGTTCCTTTTTGTCTATTTATTATATTCTTTTATAGGACTTCATGAGCCACTTTAAAGCTTATAGGATGCTTTGGGGAATTCAATAATTTAGTAGTTCTTCACCACTGAACATGATGTATTTTTTAAATGTTATTTAAATAAGCAATATTTGTGGAATAATTTGACTTCCATTCTGGGCTCGCGGTTCCTCCTCTCCCAACCAAATGCAATATTTAAGTTGGCACCGAGACCATTCTTTAAGAAATCGGGAAGGAAGGTCTGGGAGACTGGGAGTGTTCTTTAGGATGAGAGAGCAGTTTCTTCCTTCTAGGTCTGTGTACTCGGAGAGCCCAAGTTTGATGTTGTTTGAAAGTGCAAGGCAGCACCCAAGGTCTAACATCATACTGTAACTGTCAGGAAGGTTATGAGCCCCCATCTCCCTGCATGCTGGGGGTGTCTGTTGCTCCCCAGTCTCCACTCAGATGTGGAGGGCTTCAAGAGAGACTCCTGGGTGAACATGAATAACTTCCTCTGCATCCAATGCATTTAATAAAATGGTCACCATGCATCTATGGTGACAGCTTTTTATGCTATGCTCTCCAGTTTTGCTTGAGGATGGGAGGTGTAATGGAAAAACATTGTTCATCATGGTAGGTACAACAGGTATTACATCAACAAGAGACAGACTAAACATCTCGGGTGGAGAGGGTAAATTCTTGGGAGAAACAGCAACGTTGAAGACAGCAGTGTGGGCAGAGCCCGTCTCCCTCTGCTAATAGAGACCCTCACTCTCAACGGAGAGGCCCACCCACCTTCAGATCTTGCTTTTATCAGCCCTACCCCATCCTCCCCATCTTCCAAGGCCCAGCTTAAATTTCACCTTCTCTTACCCCAAAAACAGGCTGGGGCAGAATTAGGACTAGAACTCACTGCTTCTGAAATTCTGTTGAAAAAGAATTCCCTACCTCAACCTGTAACTTTCTGAACTTTTGCTCCTGTCATGAGAAGCTGATCTGAGAGTAAAGGTGATGCTGTTCTGCGCTGCTGTTTCCATCCTGATGAAGTGCCGTCGTTACACGCATTCTAAGTACGTTGATGTTGTGTCCCTCAAACTTCGCAGGAGGGTAGCTGGATTGTTAACCTCCTCATTTGTCCCCGTGGAGGGAAGGAGCCATGTGGGCTTTACAGCCCCTCGCCCAGGGCCCTCTCAGACAGGGTTCCAGGAGAAGCATGCACCTGACATGCCTGAACACATCTGGGTTCACGCCTCCACTCTCTGGACACATGACCTCAGACAAATTGTTTAACATTGTGAGCCCTGTGTCACATCCAGCAAATGGGGACGATAACGGTCCTCACCCCGCATGTCATCATGAGCATGAAATGACAAAACAAGTGTCCGTGCCTGCTCAGCCTGGTGCCCGGTGAGAGTGGGCACCGAGTCTGGCTAGTGTATGGGACCTCAACACCGCAGGCAGGGAATGCTTCTGTGGGCATGGGTGCATGTGTCTTCTGGGAGGAGAGTTGGCTTCCAGAGAGAACCGCTTTCAAACGGATACATTTTTGTATCTCCCTGTGTCCTTCTGTCTGTTCCCACCTCATCTGGAGGGTTCGGGTTGTGCTGTTCGTTTCCTGTGGCTGAGTCGGTGCCAGCCCTGCTGCCAGTACCTCTTTCCTTCTCCTAGGAATTCCACCTCCCCTCTGATTCCTTCCATTGTGCCTCCAGTCTTACACTTCTCTTCAATTGGCCCCAAGCAACCTGGACCCCAGGAGCCCCCTGCATGCACTTCTGAAGGAATCACTTCTTTAAATGAAACCTGGGTGGCATTTGAGAGACATGTATTGCTTAAAAGCCTTCCTCCTGGGCTTCCGGATTTCAGTGCTCATAAGCCACCAGTTTCTGAAACTGCTTATTCACTCCTGCCTCTGTCTGGAGACTTACTTCATGCTCCCTTTAGCCCTGCTTCTTTGTATTCCCAGGAGAGCTTCCCAAACATGCTTGAGAGGGTCTGGGAGAAGTTGGTGGCCCACAGCTCAGGATACCATTCTCAGCTGGGGACTTTCAACTGATGGCTGAGCTGAGAGCAGCACTGCAGTGGCATATTTAGTAGATCTGTCCAGTTATGCACAGCCTTTTTTTTTTTTTTTTGAGACAGCGTCTCACTCTGTTGCCTAGGCTGGAGTGCAGTGGTGCAATCACAGCTCACTGCAGCCTCAATCTCTTGGACTCAAGCAATCCTCCTGTCTCAGTCTCCCAAGTGGCTGGGACAACATGTGAGTGCCACCATGCCTGGCTAATGTTTAATTTTTTTGTAGAGACAGGGTCTTGGTATGTTGCCCAGGCTGGTCTCAAACTTTCTGGGCTCAAGCAATCCTCCTGCCTCAGCCTCCCAAAGTGCTTACAGCCTTTTGACTGAGGATGGGTTTTCTGCCCTCTGGAGGGTTTGTCCTCTTCCATTCATCAACCTTTGTGCTCAATGCTCAGGGAGCGATGTGGGAGGTGGGGACAGCTGTCCAGCCAACTAGTTTAGTTGACTAAATCCTGATGCTGAGCAGCATGAGCTGCTGTGCTCAGATAAATCTTGTGTCCATGGAAAATACAGGAGAAAGAAGGTTCTTTTTATGCAAAGATACCATCTCCCACCACCACCATCAGGGGAGACCCATTCTACTAGTCAAAGATGTGCCTGGGTTAACAACCTCTCTCCTGGAACGCAGATTTGGTAGCAGGCTTTGGAGTAGAGAAAAATAAAGTTTTGGATGTTCCTTGTATTTAAGGAGAATAGGGTGATGCTTCAGTCAAACATCCAGAGGCCCCGATGGCTATGAGGGCTGGGAAAATATCTTTAGAGATGAGAGAAACTTGTGAAAGTTCTGCTTATTTGCTCCAGGTCATCTTGGGTGTTACCTTTGTGACCTGACCATACTTGGCAGATGGTTGAGGTAGCATGATCCAATTGTGAGATGACCTATAGCTGAGATTTTTGTTGTCCACAGCCACAAGAGCAAGGACCATGTCTTTAAAAAAAAAATTTATTTATTTATTTATTTATTTATTTATTTATTTATTTTGGGGGCAGTGTCTGGCTTTGTTGCCCAGGCTGGAGTGCAGTTGTGCAATCTTGGCTCACTCCAACCTGCACCTCCTGGGCTTAAGCCATCCTTCCACCTCAGCTTCCCCAGTAGCTGGGACTACGGGCATGCGTCACTACACCCAGCGAACTAAAAACAATTTTTTTTTTTTTTTTTTTTTTGGTAAAGACAGAGTTTTGCCATGTTGCCCAGGCTGGTCTCGAACTCCTGGTCTCAAGGGACCCACCTGCCTAGGCTTCCCAAAGTGTTGGGATTACAGGCGTGAGCCACTGCACCTGGTTTGGACCATGTCTTATTCATCTTTGTGTCACATTCTTTCTCCTCGCTCCCTCATCGAGACAGCACTGTGCAGAGTAGACACATCACAAAGGGGAGATGCACTGGAAAGTGAGGTTGGCAGTAGAAGAAAGTGATGGAGGGTATTCAGGTCACTTTCTATTAATATTTATTGGAGCACCCACCATGTGCCAGACATGATGCTAGGTCCTCAGAGTCCAGCCAGGTATTATGCAGATCCAATGTCATAGGGCTGCTGTGAAGATTAACTGAGAGAATATGTGTATCAATAAACACTGCTGAGGCTGTTAAATTGGATCTGAGGCTGGGTGTGGTGGCTAACTCCTGTAATTCCAGCATTTTGGGAGGCTGAGGCGAGTGGATCCTTTGAGGTCAGGAGTTTGAGACCAGCTTAGCCAACATGGTGAGACTCCATCTCTACTAAAAATACAAAAATTAGCCAGGCATGGTGGCGGGCACCTGTAGTCATGCCAGCTACTTGGGAGGCTGAGGTAGGAGAATCTCTTGAACCTTGGAGGCAGAGGTTGCAGTGAGCTGAGATCACACCACTGCACTCCAGATTGGGAGACAGAGTGAGACTCTGTCTCAAAAAAAAAAAAAAAAATAATAATGATAAATTGGATCTGAGCATGGAGGGTTTGACTGCCAAACTAAGGCCTGCATACTTTCAAAAGCAATGATGAGTCATGAAGTGGTTTGGGAAAAAAGAGTGGGATGAACTGATTTTGTTTTGAAATTTTTAATTATAAAAATAAATCAGACTTGTAAAAAAATATAGAATTGCTTGAAGAAAACAGAATAAAGTCCTCACCATGTCCTCATCTCTGCAATCCTATTCCCACCTCAAGAAAGCCCCTGAACAGTTTGGTGGGTATGCATTTATACACTTATTTTGCACTTATAAACATATCCATTTTTCACAAAAATAAAATTATGTTAAATATCTATTAGCTTACTTTTCTACTTAGTAAATGGCTATTTTTCATATGAGTGCATATAAATTTTTCTTCTTTTTTGCTATGTATAAGTATAATGTATGGATATAACAGAATTTACTTATTTCCATACTTATGGACATTATTTTGTTTCCTTTCTTTTAAATCTGGCAAGCAAAACTCCAACATTTTCTTTTAAACTTTTGAGCACACATTGAGTATAGCTGTATGGTAAATTTTCAGCAATGAATTTTCCAGTTGAAAGGGTTTACACACTTTCAGATTTTGCCAGATTGCCACCCAAAAGGCTATACTAATGTGTACCTCCACAAACAGTGTGGAAGAGTTTCTGCTTCCGCAAGTCCTGGAAAACACCATACATTCCAAATCGTGTTAATATTTGAAAATCTAATGGACAAGAAATGATGTCTGAGTGTTATTTTATGCCTTTAATATAAGTAAATGACCATCTTTTCAAATATTCATTTGTACTTCATTGACTTGTTTTTATTTACTTGTTCACATCCATCACCCATTTATCTATTAAGCTGATGTTTTTAAAAATTCTTAAGATATCTTTATTTTAAGTGAGTGAATTCTTATTATCCACCATATGTATTATCATTGTTATTTGGACTTTAATAAAATTAGATTATGCCTTTATTAAAGTATACTTTCTTTTTTTTAATTAATTAATTAATTTATTTATTTTGAGACAGGGTCTCACTCTGCTGCCCAGGCTGGAGTGCACTGGCACAGTCTCAGCTCACTGCAACCTCTGCCTCCCTGGTTCAAGTGATTCTCCTGCCTCAGCCTCCCATGTAGCTGGCGCACAGGCGTGAGCCCCTACACCTGGCTAGTTTTTGTGTTTTTAGTAGAGATGGGTTTTCGCCACGTTGGCCAGGCTGGTCTCGATCTCCTGACCTCAGGTGATCCACCCGCCTCGGCCTCCCAAAGTGCTGAGATTATAGGCATGAGCCACCACACCTGGCCAAAGTATACTTTCTGTACATAAAATTCACAATTCTAAATAGTTGTTGACTTTTGACAAATATATATTCTGTATACATCCATGTAACTTTTGTGACCACAACCAAGATATAAAACATTTCCATTAACCCCAAAGCTTCCCCATGCCCCTTTACTATCAGTCTCCCTGCACTCCCTACCCCAGGCAAATACTAATGTTGTTTCCATCACTATAATTAGTTTAATCTGTTCTAAAATTCAATATTTAAAGAGTAATAAAGTATGTACTCTTCTGTAAATGACTTCTTTTGCTCAGCATAATGTCTTCCGAGAGTCATCCGTGTTGTTACATTTATCAGGATTTCATTCCTTTTTATTGCTGTTGCATAGATTATATAACTGCCCATATGTTAATGGACAGTTGGGTTCTTTCCAGCTTGGGGTTATTGCAAATAAAGTTGCTATGAAGTTGCTTGTACAAAATCTTTATGTAGACCTATGTTTTCATTTCTCTTGGGTAAATACCAAGTGATAGAATGGATTATATGACTGATGTATGTTTAGCTTTATAAGAAACTGCCAGGATGTTTTCCAAAGTGATTGTACCATTTTATCTGCCCACCTACAGTGTATAGAGTTCCAATTGGTCCATATCCTTGCCAACACTTGGTATTATCAGTCTTTTTAATTTTAGCCATTCTAGGGGTATAGAGTGCTATCTCATTGTGGTTTTAATTTGCATTTGCCTATGATTAACAAGTATGAGCATTTCTTCATGTGCTCATTGAGCTTTCATATATCTTTTATGGTAAAGGGTCTGTTCAAACATTTTGCTTATTTTAAATTGAGTTGTCATAAGTGTCCTTTTTATACTCTGGAGACAAACCCTTTGTCAGATATTCATACTGTGAATATTTTCTCCCATTCTGGGTCTGCCCTTTTCATTTTTGAAATGCTGACTTTTGAAGAGCAAAAGCTCTTAATTTTTATAAACTTCATCAATTTTTTCCTTTATGATTTCTGCTTTTGTAAAGCAGCTAATAAATTTTTGTTCACTCCTATGTAAGAAAACTTTGCAATATATTGCAAAGATTTTCTGGTGTATATATGTTATATATATATATATATATTTGTATATACACATATATACATATATGTGTATATATAATATATATATATTTTAACTTTTATAGTTTTAGTTCTTATCTTTAGGTCTATAATCCATTGTTTGTTAACTCTGGTTTGGATGTATCTTTCTTTATTTTATTTTTATTTTCATAGAGATGAGGTCTCACCATGTTACCCAGGCTGGTCTTGCACTCCTGAGCTCAAGCAATCCTCCTGCCTCAGCCTCCTAAAGTGCTGGGATTGTAGGCATGAGCCACCACACCTGGCCTTTCTTTTCTTTATATGTGAATGAAAATTTTGCTGAGTATAAAATTTGGGAGTTACTTCCCCATTCCCAAACTTTAGATATTTTTACAGTTTTTTTGCATGGAATGTTTCTGTGAATTTTGAGGCCATCCTGATTTTGCATCTTAAAAGTAATTTATATATTTAGCCTGAATAACCAAAAGACTTTTTAAAATATTCTTGGAGGTTCAGTTACTTAATCAAGATATATCAAGATACATTATTTGATCTGCATTTTTATTAATATAGATTTATTATTTTTAATCTCAGGAAAGATTTCTTCTAACATTTGTAAAGTATTTTTCTGATTGTTTTTACTCTTTTTAGTTATCTTTGTTTTTTAATTAATACAGTTTTGGAAGAGATTTTGTGATTGCCATATCTTCTGTGCCATATTTCCTAAGAGTTTAGGAAAATAATTTAGAGAAATAATAAATTTTTCCCTGGAAGAAAGAAGTTCCTAGAAAAACGCAAGTTGGGAATAAAAGTAGGCATGTGCACTATACTCACACAAGCACACACACGTGCCTGGAATACATACACTGAGGTGCTAAGTGGCTATGTCACCTCTGCGTCCTGCCTATATGCATTTGTGTTTTCTTTCTGGTTTGTGTCCATATGTTTATCTTGCCTACAATGAGCATGGATTGCTTCAGTGATAACTCCCAACACTCAAGCAGATTTTGGGAGCAGAAAGAATGAGCTTCATTCAATAGCTCATTTACCAAACATTTCCTTAGCATCCACTTCAATTCAATCAGGAATTTAACACTTTTCCTCCTATTCAGGCTGGAATAGTTATTCCAAAGTGAAAATTAAAGGATGGAGATTGACTGCTGGTGTAAACAATCTCTCCAAAATGGAAGTGTTTCTCACATATCTCTCCTAGAGTCACTTGACTTGAAGCAGGTCCTGGGCCTCCTCTCTGTGGCTTAGGCAAGGGGGCTGCCAGTGGGCAGATGTGGCCTGCAGGTGCATTTTGACAGCATGTTGATTACCATTTTTGTTTGTTTGTTTTTAAAACTTTTGAGCCTTTAACTGGGGGATGTGCTCTCCAGTTCTCCACAGTCTTCATAGCCCCTCACTGGGGTACCCCGGCCTATCCCACACATTTATGGTACTTGCCTGATCCCTACAGGACTTCTGGTGCAGGAGGTGATAGATGAGTGTTCAAGAGGCACCAAAATGAGCTCCTACTTCCTTTATTCTTTTTTATCCATATTTATGTACTTACACCCTAGGGCAGAAGAGGGACATGAAAGTGAGTATAAACAGTTAAAGTCATAACCCTGTTTGAGGGAAGTGGCTAATTTGGCTCTGAGCTTCCCAGTGGCTAAATCAAAGAAGGCAACCCAATCAGTTTTACAATTTACATTGTCAGTAAGTCTAAAATTGAACTATTTTCTCAAGAGAAACAAGCTTTACTTTGAAAACAAGCTCCTAAGATGAAAACTGCCTTTGCATACTTTCTCTAGACTTGGGAGCTCAGGATTCTAAAATGATCCCAGTAGAAGCTATACAAATACATTAAATGCAAAATGCGTATAGCACAAGCTTGATATCTATATGAGCTAATTGAGAGGAGAAAAGATTTTGAGTTTAGCACATAAGCACTTAGTATATCTTTCTTCCCACATTATAGATAGCACTGCTATTTTCTAAGTAGAAACTGAAATATTTCATCTATGCATGCAAATTATTCTGGACTCTGTGCCCAAGGCATAAAACAAATAGAATCATGAATATTTTTAAAGGAATGTATTCTACCTCTTTTTTGTTCCTGTCTAGTTACTGGTGCCGTATAAATGGAGGGGTCTGGAGAGTGGGATCATATTTAGTTGATGGGAACTGAGGGCGGAATCAGGGAGACTCTGCTCTAGTGTTGTCACATCTGAGTGTTTCTCAACTTGGCTGGGTGCTCACTGTAAACACCTGGAAATCTTTGAACAGTACCATGCCTTTGTCTCACCCCAGAACAATTGCATCTGAATCTCTGGGGTGGGGCCTAGGGGATTATTTTTGTTCAAAAGGTCTTCCAGTGATTCTAGGGTACAGTCAAGGCCTTGAGCTCTGATATCTCTGGGCCAGTGGTTCTCCACCTCTAGTGCATGAGACTCACTTGGCAAGCTGGTTGAAATGCAGATTCCTGGGCCTCATCCCCTTCCTCAATATTCTCATTTAGTGTCTCTGCAGGTGAGGTCAGTGTTGAGAGCAACTGACCCAGTCTTTCTTTCCACCTAGTGTCACAAAGTAGGTGCTATGTCTTCAAATGTAGAAGCAAATGTGGAATAGAATAATCAGTAAAAAAAGGAAAAGGCATCAGAAACCAGAAGGAAAAAGACAATCACGGTAGAAACCTGCAAGCACAGTCATTATAACGGAACACAAAATTTTACTCTGCTTTTCCTGCAACCAGGACCTCTGTCTCTGCTGGCCCTGAGGCCTTGTTCTTATTATTTAACATTGGAGACACAAGTTTCCTCACTTGTAAAATGAGAGTTCTAATACATGATGCACAGAAATGGAGTTTCTCCATAGCCACTGATTGAGTTTCTGGGAAGGGACAGAGGATGGGGACATTTTGAAAACAGCCCGGGATGAGCGTGGGAGCACCCTGGCTCTTGTGGGTGCTGGTTTCTAAGTCATTGCACCTGCCAAGCCAGGAGCTGAGTTTCTAGTGGAAACCTCTGACCCGCTTCTTGCTAATGCCTGACAGTCCGTTTCCCAGGGGAGGTTAAAGGACATCTCTGTCTCAAGCAGGCATTTCCCATAATCCAAGAGATAGGAATGAGAAATGTCTGCTGGTGCCACTGGGTGTCTTAACAAGGGAGACCCCTGGGGTGGCAGGAGCCGCAGTAGACACACTGGTCCCTCCGCCTGCCCCTCAGCACGGCCTGGCTGCTCAAGGCCTTTGAAGGATGAATTTTCATGCGACGTCTGTGTTTTCACTTGGAGAGACCCGACAGGAGCTGCTGCAGTATTTCACCAGCTCTTGTGTTTGTCGGCTCCACTAATCATCAGCCTCAATCACTGGTGCGATATTTTATGAATTAATAAAAATGATCACGGGCAGTCCAGGGGGACCCAGGGAAGAAATGCGTGCGGTAGAATTTTAATGAGCACCGTGGGGAATTTCAACCTTTTCTCGCTTTTTATTTTTATTTTTGTAAAAATCTTCCGTTCTTCCTTCCAAGCCCCCTCTCTGAAATCTTTTTCTTGCCCGAGCCCCTCCCCTTTAGCAAAATCATAGCTAGAGCTGTTCTAAATCACTGTCACACAAATTAGGTGTTTTCCCTCAGCCTGTTGTTTGGCCCACAACAGTGTCGTCCTGTGCTGCAAACGCACCCCATGCACCTGCTCTCTGTCCTAATTGAGCAGATGATCTGCCGATTTGTCATGCTTAGCCCAGACCCCCTTCCTGGCACCCCCTCCCCCATACTGCCAGCCTTGGCCTGCCTGGAACATTGGGCAGATGTAGAGCTTCCCGTGTGTGTGTGTGTGTGTGTGTGTGTGTGTGTGTGTGTTATGACAGATCTTGTACTCATTATTGAATAATTCATTGTGGCGTTAATGTCTTCAGATACCATCTCTCACTTCCTCACTCTTTCTCTTTCTCATCTGGCTCGCTTGGGAAAACTTGATTATGCCTGCCGCTCTGACGACAGAGTATACAGATAAAAGATAATTGCTTGGCTTGACTCCTCCATTGATATGAAAATAAGATTTAAATTATTCACTCTGGTTTAAAGGTTAGTTGAAGGTTATTACAGGGGATGAAGGAAAAAAAATCACTCTTCATAACGTTTGGGGTTGAGATAAGACAGATTTGAAAGGGCCTAATTTGCACTGTAGGCAGAAGCACCTTGTTGTGAATAAACTGAGAATCCCTCTAGAGATTTTAATCTAGGAGAAGTCAATTATTTATAAGCAAATTATGGCCGGCTTTTCATATATATAAAACACTTTGTGTCATAAATAAGGACATGGTGGTGTCTGTTCCTTTCTCAGCACCCAGTTTTTCTTGATCTCGAAGCTCTGGCCTTGTCACAACAGGAATTTAATGAGGCGCCTCTGTTAGGAGGGTCAGCTGACTTGGTGGGGGCTCCTTTTAATAGATGATAATGGTAATGATAATAATAATTTGGCTTTGGGGGTGGGCCTCTGCCTCTGGGCCTGACCTCTTGCCCGACAGGAATGGCCAGGGAAGTGGGGGGCCTATGGGGACACTGGCCACCTGCGATTGGCCCCCTCTCACCCACCAAGCATTGGTGTTCCCAGTGGGTTCTTGCAGATTTACATAGGAAATCATCTCAGAGCCGCTTTTACCCAGGGAGGCACATCTCCTGCCTGAGAATCAATAATTAATGGCCTTCCATATTTCTGAAGGAAGTTGGGCGCTGCTTCAGAAAGTATCCAGTGGCCTCCTCCTCTATAGCACTCCATGCATTAATCATGGCCAGCCATTTTTATTAAAATGCAGAGCTGCGGAACCTGAGTGTTCTTCTCTCTGGTGGGCCCACTTTGCAGCCCGTCCCAGGAATGTTCTCAAGGAGCCCCTGGGTGAGTGACTTGGGGCTGGGCGTCATGTTCCCTAGAACCTCCTTTCCCTGTACATTCACAGGAACCTTTGCTCCTCCTATTACCTGCAAATAGGGCATCATGCATGCAACCCTGCAATCCCCTGGGATTGGTTTAGGAAATACGTAGTGTCAGAGAGCTAGGCTGGTAGGACTCCAAGAAGGATCTTGGCCTGCAAGCCCTGAGGCTGCCTCTAAGGGGGGGTCTGGCCAGGCGAGGTTGCCCTCTGTCTGGCTGTGGAAAACTTTCAATCATCTGCTCCCTCTCTAGATGATTACAAAGCCTCCAAGCTGTCAGCCCCAGTTAGTTCTCCACAGGGATCCTGTCTGGAAAGGATCCTTGCCCCTGGCAGGTTTCAGGGAAGATCTGGAACAGCCTGGGTTTGCTGAGGTGCCTGGCCTGGTGTGGGCGGGCTGACCTGGCCAGCTGGGGGGCATCGTGGTAAGGAAGAGGACGGGGGAAAAGGGCAGCTGGCAGTGATGGTGTGTGGGAACAAGAGGCTGCAGATGGGTCAGTACCACTTCTGAGCAGTTTGGATTTGGGGGGGCTTGCTGGTTATCAGCAAGGTGACATTCCTCCATCCCTCTTGCTTCAGCCTAGAAGCTCTGCAAGCTCCTCTTTTATATATATATGTACATATATATGTAAAAGCTTCACACACACACACACACACACTCACAGACTATAAAGCAAAATCCATTCTTGAGATCCAGAGAGGTTAAGTGACTTGCCCAAAGTCACACAGCAAATAAATGGCACACCTTAGACCCAAAACCAGCTCTCCTGATACCTAGATAATAATATTTTAGTTTTTTTTTCCTATCTAGTGTTTGAGATCCAGAAAAAATTAAATACTGCTTTTTACTGTACAATCTGGCCCCCCATGGAGGTGTGGGGCAGGGCAGGGCTTAGTTCTTCATCTGCAGGGGATTGAACAGGGGTCTCCTGAGCTCCTTTGAGCTCTAAATTCTATGAATACAAATGTAGCAGAATATTCCTCAAGAAATATTCTCAATGGCAGAGACCCTATCTTAAGTCATCAGATGAAAAGAAACATTTGCTGTACATTTACCCTGAACAAGCCCCGCTCCAGGCCCTGCAAGGGGATGTGGATGACAGGATTCTCAAAGGTCTTGTCAGTCTGCAGAAAGCCTAAAGTAGATAGGTGAGGGCCCTCCAGCTGGTAGGAGTCAGTGTGAAGCTGCAGGGTCAGGGCCGCAAGTGCTGCAGGAGTTCCCAGTTGGGGAGAGACCCACAGGAGCCAGAGCTGTTAGGGCCAGCTTTTGGGAGGAAGAGAGGCTGAGCAAGATGCTGAGATGGCACGGTCTGCTAGACAGAGGGAGAGTGAAGGCATGGTGAGTGGGATACTGAGCGCATGCACCACTCACTCTTGCAGGAGGGGCTGCAAGCTTAGAGTAATTTGCTAAGGCAAGTTCTGAAGGATGAACCAACTTTCACTTAAGGGAAGCTAGTTGCACCACACCAAGGAGAATTTTAATTATTTTAAATCTCTGGGTTCTAAGGCCCCATAAGAGGTCTGGGATAGAGGCCACTCCACCAATGGTACACTGAGCATGTGTTGGGTGAGCAGTGGGTTGGGCCAGGCTGGGGGATTTATGGAGAGCTGAGATGCTCAGTGGAGCCCCTGCTTGTCTTGGAGCAGAAGGATGATGTATTGAAAGCAATGTCCAAGAAAAGACTTACTGGAATGAAGAGGCCAGCGATAGGAAAGCTACGGAGGAAGCCTTCGGCTGATGTGTTTAGGTGTGGCCTAGGGGTAGGGCTGGGTTAAGTATTTCCAGAGATGAGATGATAGAATCTCCTGAAGAAATCTAAAGAAGAAAGTACCAAAGTGAGTGCAGAAAGAAAAACGGTGTCTGGGGAGGAGATGGGGAGTTTTGGGTGAGGAAACATGAGGAACTGACTCTGGGGAGTCATGGGGAGAGGGTCTATGGGTGATCAGTGACAGAGCTCATGAAGAGAACTGGACCAGGTGGGTCACATGTCTGGGAAGGGACATGACTTGATAACTTGATAACATGATCATTGGAAGTGGAGCAGCCCCAGGGCCCTGGCACTCCCACCATGGGCTTAGTGCTTCTACCACTAGGCTGCACTGCCTCTTAACATCACCTGTACAGAGAAAAGGAAGCGGGAGGTGAGCCCAGCAGTTTGCCTCCTCTGCTCACTCTCCCAGGTGGGGCTGTAAGCTCAGAGCTGTTCGCTAAGGCAAGGTCTGAAGGAGGATCCAAGTTGCACTTAAGGGGAGCTAGTTGCATCATGCCAAGGAGGCTTTTAATTATTTCAAATCTCTGGGTTCTGGAAGGCCCCATAAGAGATCTGGGATGGAGGCCACTCCACAAGCACAAATGATTGATTGCCCACGCAGGACCGCTAGGTTAATGAGTCCGAGGTCGCTGCGGGAGATGGGTATCCATCCAATCGCTGGATATTAAAACCCTCCTAATCATTTTTGCAAGCTGACTCCCTAATGTGATCCGGTGATGGGCCTGGATTTAAGTTCTCATTACCCATTTCCACCCACAGGTAGAAGGTCTCGCTCATTCACCACGGGCAATTTCCTGCCCCATTACATGTGAAAATCAGAGAGTGGCCAGGCCCGTTAGGAGAGCTAAGGAGTCCTTTTCCTCCTGTTTTTCAAGTCACAGTAAAGGAGCCCTTTCTGTAAGACTCGCAGTTGTGACTCTGAGTGCCAGGCCAGCGTGGAGCCCACCAGTGCCTGACATTAGATAGTGCCCTTCAGATGTGGGCCACTGTGCTTGTTCACCCTCCCCTCAGTGGCTGGGCTCGGGAGTCAAACCATCAGGCTTGGAACATTTCCCAGACATTTCCCTTCTTTTAATAACAACCCTTCACATCTGAGCAGAAAGTATGGTCTGCTTTTCAGGGCAACTTCTCCCCCATGGCCTCCCAGACCTCCTCTGAAAGGAATGATAGCAGAGGTCATCTGTGCCCTGGCCTTAGAGAAGCCTGTGATGCTGAAGGTTGGCTCTCGCCACACACACCTTATGTTACCATCTCTCCATGTGTTTTTCTTTCCTGTAAATCCAGGTTAAAGAGAGCAGAGACCACATCTGTATTTGTTATCTATTGCTGCGTAACAAATTATCCCTGAATGTCATAGTTTAAAGCAACAATAAACATTTATATCTCACACAGTTTCTGTGGGTCAGGAGTCCTGACACTCTGTGTTTAATGGAGGTTGGTGCATGAATGAGTGCCTCAGGGTAGAGACATCTGTGTGAAACGCTGTGTTTAACAGTGTGGTGTGTGTAGCGTTTTCTTCAATGGTAAATGTTGAAACTGTCTAATAGAGCTAGGCATGTGAGTTACTGATGATGAGTTGCCATCAGTATAGTGGTATTCAGGAATGATTTAGCTGGGGGTTCTTGTTCAAGGCCCTCAAGAAGTTGCAGTCATGATGTCAGCTGGGACTGCAGTCATTGGAAACTTGACTGAGCTGGAAGATTTGTTTCCAAGATGGCTCTCTTACACAGCAGTGAAGCTGATGCTGGCTGTTGGCAGGAGGCCTCAGTTCCTTGTCATGTGGAACCACACGCCATAGGGCTGCTTGAATGTCCTCAAAACATGGCGGCTACCTTCCCCCACAGTGAGGGATCCAAGGGAGAAGGAGAAAGCAGCACTGTCTTGTCCCACCTAGCCTCGGAGGTCACGTTCCATCTTTTCTGCAAATTCTATCTCTTAACAAAGGTCAGCCTATTCAGGGTGGAGGAGGCTGCTTAAGGACATCAGTCCCAGCAGGCACTGGGGACCATCTCAGAGTATGGGTACATCTGATATCGCTCATGGTAGATGCTCCATAAAGGGAGGGATAATAATTAAACACCTCTTTGGCTTATTTAACCTTTACAACAGCCTTAGGGAAGTTTTTTTCCTTCCCAGATGAAAAAGCAGGCTCAGAAAAGGACTTACTCAAGATCCAGCAGTGCAGAAGCTGCTGAACCAGAATTAGAACCCAGGTGGTCTCCTTTCTCTCTTGGTAGAGCATGCTCTCTCTACTTCATCAAGCCACCTACCTTGAGCTAAGGGTTGATTCTTCCTTGATGAGAATTCTGTGTTATAGGTAGGGTGTGTGGTATTATGCTTGATTTAGAGATAAGGAAACTGAGTCCCCAAGCATTCAGTGACTTCACGGCACCTTGTAGCAGAGCTAGAACTGGAACGCAGCACTCCTATTTTTCAGTCTTAAGCTCTGCTCACCAAAAATGCTGCCTCTCAGTGAAGCGATACGAGGCTGTTGTCTTCTAAGTCTCTCATTTTATGGAAGAGGAGACTGAAGCCTGGACATCACACATCTTGGGGCATGCAGGGACCCTAACCAAGGACACCTTGAGTCTAGGACTCATTGAGACAGAAAAGAGTTAGGCAGCTGGAGACCAAAGTATTTCCACAGCTCTTCTGGAGGTGACTATGAGCTGCTCTTCATCAGAGGAATTTCATTTTGTCTGGGGACCAGGAGGGGAACCTAGCTTGTGGCTCTCATCTAAGGCACCACCCAGCTTCCTTGACTGCCTTTCTCTGGATGCAGTTGAAGCTGAGTGGTAACTGCCATTCATTGAATACTTCCCAGTCCACAAGGCATTCTCCACATTCACAATCTTGAGGAGGAACTACAGAGTGGTCACTCTCAGGGCCCTGGAGATAGGCAGCCTGGGCCCCTACTTCCTGTGTGCCCTGGGAAAGGTCTCGCCCTCTCAGGGGTCTAGAGATAGGAAAACAGAGGCTCCAAGAGTTCAGTGACTTCATGGCGCCTGCAGAACTGTGAGTGTGCCTACACCATGGTGGGATTGTTTTTAGGGTTAAATGAAATACAAATGAAAGGTATTCAGGTGGTTGACACCTAGTAAATTCTTGAGTTAGCTAATGGTTGCATCTCATTTATTCTTTGCCACTTCCTGAAAGAAGAAGATGTGTGTACACATGAGGAGGGGAACCTTGGACACCCGATATCTGCCAGCATGTGTGGGATGAGGTGCCTGACACACATCATCTGTTCCACCTGCACTGGGACTCCTGTCTTATAGCTGAGAAAGAAGAGGCCCTGAGGAGGAGATGGCTCCCCAGCAGTAACAGGGCCGGAGATCCCAGCAGGCTCCAGGACCCAAGCCCCCCCAGCTCTGTCTGCTAGAGGGGGGTTGTGGGGAGTCAGTGTCAGATGGGGTGCCTGGGGCTGAGAGGGCTCTGAGCTGGGAAGCCATGTGCTTCCTGAGGCTTGGAGGAGAGTGGAGGGACAGGGCCCAACAAGGAGGCCCAGGATGGCCTGGCTCAATAGTAACAGGGCCTGGGTCAGTGTGGGGACGTCGCTGCCCTGAACCATGGTCCTGACCCAGACTAACAATCGTTAACATGACCTTTGCCCATTTCATGCCAGTGCCCCCCAGGTCCTCTTTCACCCCCTAGACTTTAAACCCCATAAAGCTCCTTAGACCATAATTATTCCCTAGAAGGAAACTGGGAGATGGATAAGGGGGGTGGTATTGTGCCCACATTACAGATGAGGAAATCAAGGCCCAGAAACAGATCTCTTTTCTTGCAGTCTTGTTCACTGAACTGCAACCATACTTTCCCTGTGCCCCCTCCTGCACTCCCCCTTTCCCTGTTTGATTTTTATCTGTGACACTTATCGCCTCTGATATTCTTTCTATTTTTTAATTTAATTTGTCCCTATGTCTAATTTCCAATGTCAATTCCAAGAGGGCAGAGATGTTTGTTTTGTTGGTTCACTGCTGTGTCTGTGCCATATAGACTGGTACTTAAAAGGCCCTTGCTGCAACAACCTCTCTGAATCTTCCTAACCACCCTGGGGTAGGTGTGACCCTTAATGCCCTCTAAGATGGGCAGAGGGGTAGAGGGACCACACAACACCCGTGGCTGCACAGCCAGTGAGGGAAGGGGCTGGAGGATATGTCCTGCCTCCCTACCAAGTTGCCTCTCTACAGTTGCCTATGTGTTATTCGGAAAGTAGGAAGAAGACTTTCTTTCCACACTACAACAGGAGCGGGAGGCAGGAGGACAGCTGCACCACCCCAGAATCTCTCCACTGCCACCTCTCCATCCACGGCTGCTAGCAAGATTATAGCTCATGCAACCACGTCCCAGGGACCTGACAGCCCAGTCCCAGAGCATCAAACATGGGAGGGAACGTAGGCTTAGAGAGTCCGTTCTTCCATTTTATGAATGGGTAAAATGAGGCTAGGGAGGAAAAGAGGGCACTCAGCTTGCTTCTAAACATGGAACATTTCAGAGGACTGGACACTCATTTCTGCACCCATTCCTCTGCTCTCCACAATACCCAGTTATTAATTTGCCCTTCCTCATAGCCACAGGTCCATTTCCCCTCCCAGCATGCTTTGTGGTCCAGCCTCCCCTACCCCCAACCCTGCCACTGACATGGGAACAAAATCCCACCTCCACACCCACATCTCTGGGTCTGATGGGGCCCTGGCTCTAACTCACTGGCTGACCTTGGGAACTTGTTTCCTCATCTGTAAAGGATTTAAGTTTTGCAAGGCCTGTGGCTCTTTTGCTGTGTGTGAGATGCCAGACTCCTCGGTTCACCCATGTAAGCTGGGCCCTCACCCTCTCTGCCCCCGGCCCATGGGCTTGTAGCTAGTTGAAAGCAGCTCTGCCTGACTATGGAGGCCAAGAATTACCTTGCCAGGGAGACATCCAGCTAGCCAGGGGGTGAGGGGCCTGCCCAGAGAAGATGGGTGGAGACTAAGGCTACAAACACTGCTAGTGAGATTGCTCACACTCTGGGATATGGCAACTCTTCTCTGAGGTGCTAGGAGGGAAATGGAGTGGCTCCCTCAGCCTCCCCTGGAGCAGGGAGGGGCTGGAGATCTGGGTCCTTGTCTGGGCAACCAAGGAGATGGCAGGAGCACAGCAGTGAATCACAATAGCTGAGTTGAGTGCATGCTTCCTCTGGCAGGCTCTGCTAAGTGCTTTCTGTGCACCAACCCTTAGCCTAGCCTTCTCGGGGTCACGCTGACATCTCTGTTTTACAGATGAGGCATCTGCGGCCCAGGGAAATTAAAGAACTTGCCCTTCTAGATGGCAGGACAGGGCCCAGATCCAAGGGTGATCTAGCTCCAAAACCAAGCTGGTGCTTTTCCATGATGCCAGACTCAGGTGGCTGCCAGCTGCAGTTGCTGTCTCTCTTCCCTATCATCTTGGGGAAAAGGCTTTTAGCTTTTACCTTTGGTTTCTGCAGCCCAGAATTGTGATTGAACAACGTGATAGAGGAGGCCGGCTAATCTTGCAGGATGGCTGCATTCTAGAATAATAGGAACACATGCACATACCTGCACACAAATGTATACTCATATGCACACATGTATGCAGTACTCCAGCAGCTACACACACACACACACGCACACACACACACACAGCCCTCCATGCTGACCCCACCGACTCTACATGCATACATGTGAACATATACTTGTAGGTGCGGGCACCTGTCCTTGTTTACGCTCATGTGTATGAATGTGCCCACACACGTGCACACATACACATGCTTTGAGCACGCACATATGCTCAGCTCCACAGAGGGTTTAATCTCACACATCTTTCAATCTTCCTTTTGAAAGCCCATTCTGCAATTGCTAGAAAATATGGAGGCAGAAAGAGTTCCATCCCTTTCCTTTTCCTCTTGGATAGGAATTCCCACAACTCCCAGGCTCTGGCAAGCCCTGTCTTCCAGGCTTTCTCCGCATACCCCGCTGCTCCCGCAGTGACACTCCCTCTCACCATCGCTGCCCCCACCCTGCCCGCCCGGGGTTCTATTTCTCTGAGTCACTATTAGGCTTCTACTGTTGGCTTTGAAGGGCAGCAGCAGGGAGGGGAGGTTGGAGGAGGAAGGTGGAGGGAGGGAGCTGGTATTTGGGGCCCACTCAGCTTCTGTGTCCCCGACACTGGCTCCGGCTCAGGCTCTGCCCAGCAGTGTTCTCGCTGGAAACAGCGTTGTTTGACTGTTGCTATTGATTATGGCAAGATTGTGTGTGGCTAAGAGCTCCTCGGAGCCAACTGGTATATTAAGCAATCATTTCTATAGCAGATGACATAACTCCCCCGGCATCAGTTTGTCCTAATGGGCTTGGTATTACTCATGTGCTAATTGATTGGGCACGGAGGGAAGAAAAACTAAATTCACTTGTGAGGCGATTTTATGGCAGAGCTCATAACAGAGGTAATTTGCTGAAAATGTTCAGTCCCGCTTCGGTTATGTAAGATCGTCTGTGTTCCTGTGTTTTATCTCCTCCATGCCGGGCAGGAAGCTGGCCTGGCTGGCTAAGCGCGGGCGAGGCAGACTCCCCCAGGAATCGGGCGCTGACAGCTCAGCCCTTTCCTCCTGCCTTGGAACAGGCAGGCTGTCCTTGGGGAGCGTTGACAATTAGTGCCTTCTGCACAACTTTCTCGCCTCAGGGGTGGCTTTCAAAATATCTCAGCTTCTCCTGTTAAAAAACACCTCTGTCTAAGGGCTAAATAGTTATTTTCAGATCAACCATCTAGTGTTACAAAGCTCTTGTTCAGAAAGGAAAAGGATGAAGGGGGGAGATTTTTTTTTTTTTTTTTTTTTTTTAGAGAAAGTATATTTTGCCTTGAAGAGGGAGGGATGGAGAGGCTTGAAGAGGCTTGAAGAGCCTCCTTCCTTCCCTCCCTCCCCTCCCTTCTACCTCCCCCTCCCTCTCTTCCTTCCTCCCGCCTTCTCTCTCTTCCTCCTCCCCTCCCTCTCTGATTCTCTTCCCTCCTCCATCCCTCTCTCCCTCCTTTCTCCTCCCTCCCTTCCTGGAGCAGCCTGACTTACCATTGGCCTCTGCAGGAGTCTTGAGCCCGTGCTTGGCATTTTACTCTGGACTGGCAGCACCATCCCGGAGGGGCAGGACCAGTCCTGCTATTTCTCTTTGTAATGGTTGACTCTCCAGATGTGTGCGGCAGGGGTAAGCTCCGCAGGCTAGGGGTGCCTACCAAGACAAACCAGGTGTCTGCGCTTAAGTGCTCTCTTGAGACTCCCAGGGCAGGGAAGCTTCTATGAGCTCTGAATCCTGTTTTCAGAAAGGAGGCTGGGCTGCCTGAGCCATCCTCAGGGCTTCCCCAGTCCTGGAGCGTGCTGTGATATGAGGATGCTGGGGAGAGACTCTCTGTGCTGATCTTGGTGGAGGGAGGGTTGTTGACTGTAACTGCAGCCTGAGTCCATAGTAGTGCTTCTTCCTTTTGATTATGACCTGAATGATCCCTAGTGGTTTTTAAGTTCCAATTGGAGCAACCAGGCTGCTACCACTCCCTGTAGTGATCCAAGGAGGAAACCAAGATGCCATGTGATCTCATTTTTTTCCGACAGTGAAACCGAGGTGACATAGCTAGAAAGTAGCAGTACTGGGATGAAAAACCCAGGTAGTCTGGCTGCAGGCTGGTGCTCCCAACCCAAGTGATGGCTTGCCTTTCCACAGAGGAGCAGGCATTAGGCGAGCTCATGGAGGCTTAAGTTCTTGGTAAAGTGTTGTAGGGGGTGGTCTCTGAGACATGTTAGATTCAGAGATTCTTACCCCATTGGGGCTTGGGACTCTGTGACGATCTGATATAAGCTGTGGAGTCTTCCCAGCTAAATGTACAGATGTGCACAGAGAAAATTTGCTGACAATTTCAGCGCATCCTGAAATTAAGTGGTCCATTTTTAGGTGCAGGGATGCCTGGTTAGGAAGCCTTACTTTATCCAGTGTTTTCTACAGCCTGAGTTGGAAGGGGGCAAGGTGAGAGGCAGTTAGAGCTCTAGGTGAGAGGCAGTTAGAGCTCTAGGGGTGAGGGGCAAGGACTTGGCCCATTAGGGTGTCTCAGACCTCTGGAGTGGGTGAAAGGAGGTTTTCCATGGGAGCTGCAGCATGACTATGGCAGCTGGGCAGGCCAGAGCGTGACTCAGCCTTCCTTTGGGCATTTTGGCACTGGCAGGGGTGGGTCTAGTAGGAGCCACAGTGTGGAGATGACAGGGGAACACAGTGCATCCCAGGATGTCAGGGAGACCGGGAGGGGAGTGTGTGGGGAGGTGGAGGAGGGCACTGATTGTATCTGTGTCTGGATTTCCCCATCCCTAATTATTCTGATAATTAATAGGTCTACAACACTGGTCTCGGAGCCAAGCTAGGTGAGCAGTGAACAAGGGAACAGAGGGTCTGATTGCTTCACTGTGGCAGGCAGATGGGGCAGCTTTATGAGACAGCAGAGGAGGCAGCCTCCTGGAGGGGGTGTTGCGGGACCTCTGGGCTGCCCCATTCCCAAATCAAAGTGATCTGCTCCACTCCCTGTCTGTTTGAAATTCTGCCATCACAGATGTATTGTCTGGGCCTAGAAAAATATAGTATAGGACATGCGAATGGCCCTGGAAAGGGCACACCTTCAGCTGTTATCAGTGACAAATTCAGTGGGTTTCATTGGACCCCACTCGAGGATAAAAGTAGTTCTCGTGTAGGGAACACTCAGTCTATTTTATAGGATAAAGTGTTGCCCAATAAAAATAAAAGTTAAACAAAAATTAAATTGAAAAGCAGTTTTCATGGAGGAAAGTCTAGGGACAGAGTATGGGGGAGGCAGCAGAGATGGGGGCCAACAGCAGGCATGTCGGGGGGTCTAAGCCTGGCCTTGCTTTTCTCCTATTCTGGGACCTTGGGAAGTCCCCGCATGCTCTGTGTGCTCTCCGGGGAATTAAGTTACAATAACTCTGCCTGCTGCATTTGGTTGTTGGAACATTAAAATAGGTAATGCTTCTAGGGGCTGAGCCCAGAGCCTGGCCCATACGAAGCACTCACCAAATGGTGGCTGCTTTAATTTGGGAACTAAGAGATTTTACTGGATGTTCCTAGAGGCACAAGAAACCCACTTGGCTGACTCCATAGGTGGCCAGCCCTTGCCCCATGACAGTCATTAGGGACAGCTTGGCTAGCAGTGGGTGGAGCTCCTCCTGGCTGTCCCCAGGCAGGTGTGGGTGCCAAGGCCAGTTCAGCTCCTGCAGACCAGGGTTCCCCTGTGCTCAGCTTCCACTGCTGAGAGAGAGAAAGGTCTGGGGAGAGACCTCAAGGTGGCGGAGGGGATGGAGAGGTGGGGGGCAGATAACAGAGCAGGGAATTCAGAGAGGGAACACAAATGTTAAAAACAAAGAGAATCTGGGAGGAGACAGGAGAGAGGGCTGTAGTGGGAACCGCCGACCACTGCCTTCAAGGCTCCAGAGGCTCTGCAGATGGGTTCTGAACAGAAAGAAGAGCACATAAGAAATCAGTGGCCCGTGGGACTGACTCTAATTGGTGGACAGCATATGACTAGATAGGGTCTCCTTTCTTCTTTTTCTTTTTTTTAAATTATACTTTAAGTTCTAGGGTACATGTGCACAACGTGCAGGATTATTCCATAGGTATACCTGTGCCATGTTGGTTTGCTGCACCCATCAACTCGACATTTACATTAGGTATTTCTCCTAATTCTACACCTCCCCCAGCTCTCCCCACCAACCGATAGGCCCCAGTGTGTGATGTTCCCTGCCCTGTGTCCATGTGTTCTCATTGCTCAACTCCCACCTATGCATGAGGGCATGCAGTGTTTCGTTTTCTGTCCTTGTGATAGTTTGCTGAGAATGATGGTTTCCAGCTTCATCCATGTCCCTGCAAAGGACATGAACTCATCCTTTTTTATGGCTGCGTACTATTCCATGGTGTATATGTGCCACATTTTCTTAATCTAGTCTATCACTGATGGACATTTGGGTTGGTTCCAAGTTTTTGCTATTGTGAGGAGTGCCACAATGAACATACACGTGCATGTGTCTTTATAGTAGCATGGTTTATAATCCTTTGGGTATATACCCAGTAATGGGATCACTGAGTCAAATGAGATTTCTGGTTCTAGATCCTTGAGGAATCGCCACACTGTCTTCCACAATGGCTGAACTAATTTACACTCTCACCAACAGTGTAAAAGCATTCCTATTTCTCCACATCCTCTCCAGCATCTGTTGTTTCCTGACTTTTTAATGATCGCCATTCTAACTGGCGTGAGATGGTATCTCATTGTGGTTTTGATTTGCATTTCTCTGATGACCAGTGATGATGAGCATTTTTTCATGTGTCTGTTGGCTACATAAATGTCTTATTTTGAGAAGTGTCTGTTCATATCCCTTGCTCACTTTTTGATGGGGTTGTTTGTTTTTTTCTTGTAAATTTGTTTAAGTTCTATGTAGATTCTGGATATTAGCCCTTTGTCAGATGGGTAGATTGCAAAAATTTTCTCTCATTCTGTAGGTTGCCTGTTCACTCTGATGATAGTTTCTTTTGCTGTGCAGAAGCTCTTTAGTTTAATTAGATCACATTTGTCCATTTTGGCTTTTGTTGCCATTGCTTTTTGTGTTTTAGTCATGAAGTCTTTACCCATGCGTATGGCCTGAATGGTATTGCCTGGGTTTTCTTCTAGGGTTTTTATGGTTTCAGGTCTTACATTTAAGTCTTTAATCCATCTTGAATTAATTTTTGTATAAGGTGTAAGGAAGGGATCCAGTTTCAGCTTTCCACATAGGGCTAGCCAGTTTTCCCAGCACCATTTATTAAATAGGGAATTGTTTCCCCATTTCTTGTTTTTGTCAGGTTCATCAAAGATCAGATGGTTGTAGATGTGTGGTGTTATTTCTGAGGCTATCTGTTTTGGTACCAGTACCATGCTGTTTTGGTTACTGTAGCCTTGTAGTACAGTTTGAAGTCAGGTAACATGATGCCTCCAGCTTTGTTCTTTTGGCTTAGGATTGTCTTGGCTATGCGGGTTCTTTTTTGGTTCTATATGAACTTTAAAGTATTTTTTTCCAATTCTGTGAAGGAAGTCAGTGGTAGCTTGATGGGGATAGCACTGAATCTATAAATTACTTTGGGCAGTATGGTCGTTTTCACAATATTGATTCTTCCTATCCATGAGCATGGAACGTTCTTCTATTTGTTTGTGTCCTCTTTTATTTCGTTGAGCAGTGGTTTGTAGTTCTCCTTGAAGAGGTCCTTCACATCCCTTGTAAGTAGAATTCCTAGGTATTTTATTCTCTTTGAAGCAATTGTGAATGGGAGTTCACTCATGATTTGGCTCTCTGTTCATCTGTTATTGGTGTATAGGAATGCTTATGATTTTTGCTCATTGATTTTGTATCCTGAGACTTTGCTGAAGTTGCTTATCAGCTTAAGGAGATTTTGGGCTGAGACGATGGGGTTTTCTAAATATACAATCATGTCATCTGCAAACAGGGACAATTTGACTTCCTCTTTTCCTAATTGAATACCCTTTATTCCTTTCTCTTGCCTGATTGCCCTGCCCTTCCAACACTATGTTGAATAGGAGTGGTGAGAGAGGGCATCCTTGTCTTGTGCCAGTTTTCAAAGGGAATGCTTCCAGTTTTTGCCCATTCAGTATGATATTGGCTGTAGGTTTGTCATATATAGCTCTTATTATTTTGAGATATGTTCCATCAATACCTAGTTTATCCCATTCTCAATACCTAGTTTATTGAGAATTTTTAGCATGAAGGGGTGTTGAATTTTGTCAAAGGCCTTTTCTGCATCTATTGAGATAATCATGTGGTTTTTGTCATTGGTTCTGTTTATGTGATGGATTATGTTTATTGATTTGCATATGTTAAACCAGCCTTGCATCCCAGGGATGAAGCCGACTTGATCGCAGTGGATAAGCTTTTTATGTGCTGCTGGATTCAGTTTGCCAGTATTTCATTGAGGATTTTTGCATCAATGTTCATCGGGGTATTGGTTTAAAATTCTCTTTTTTTGTTGTGTCTCTGCTAGGCTTTGGTATCAGGATGATGCTGGTCTCATAAAATGAGTTAGGAGGGTTCCCTCTTTTTCTATTGATTGGAATAGTTTCAAAAGGAATGGTATCAGCTCCTCTTTGTACCTCTGGTAGAATTCGGCTGTGAATCCGTCTGGTCCTGGGCTTTTTTTGGTTGGTAGGCTATTAATTATTGCCTCAATTTCAGAACCTGCTATTGGTCTATTCAGGGATTCAACTTCTTCCTGGTTTAGTCTTGGGAGGGTGTATGTATCCAGGAATTTATCCATTTCTTCTAGATTTTCTAGTTTATTTGTGTAGAGGTATTTATAGTATTCTCTGATGGTAGTTTGCATTTCTGTGATATCTCCTTTATCATTTTTTATTGTGTCTATCTGATTCTTCTCTCTTTTCTTCTTTATTAATCTTGCTAGCAGTCTATTTTGTTGTTGATATTTTCAAAAAAAACAGCTCCTGGATTCATTGATTTTTTGAAGGGTTTGTGTGTGTGTGTGTGTGTGTGTGTGTGTGTGTGTGTGTGTCTATCTCCTTCAGTTCTGCTCTGATCTTAGTTATTTCTTGCCTTCTGCTAGCTTTTGAATTTGTTTGCTCTTGATTCTCTAGTTCTCTTAATTGTGATGTTAGGGTGTTTATTTTAGATCTTTCCTGCTTTCTCTTGTGGGCATTTAGTGCTATAAATTTCCCTCTACACACTGCTTTAAATGTGTCCCAGAGATTCTGGTACGTTGTGTCTTTGTTCTCATTGGTTTCAAAGAACATCTTTATTTCTGTCTTCATTTCATTATTTACCTAGTAGTCATTCAGGAGCAGGTTGTTCAGTTTCCATGTAGTTGTGCGGTTTTGAGTGAGTTTCTTAATTGTGAGTTCTAATTTGATTGCATTGTGGTCTGAGAGACAGTTTGTTGTGATTTCTGTTCTTTTACATTTGCTGAGGAGTGTTTTACTTCCAATTATGTGGTCAATTTTAGAATAAGTGCGATGTGGTGCTGAGAAGAATGTATATTCTGTTGATTTGGGGTGGAGAGTTCTGTAGATGTCTGTTAGGTCCACTTGGTGCAGAGCTGAGTTGAAGTCCTGGATATCCTTGTTAACCTTTTGTCTCACTGATCTGTGTAATATTGACAGTGGGGTATTAAAGTCTCCCATTATTATTGTGTGGGAGTCCAAGTCTCTTTGTAGGTCTCTAAGGATTTGCTTTATGAATCTGGGTGCTCCTGTATTGGGTGCATATATATTTAGGATAGTTAGCACTTCTTGTTGAATTGATCCCTTTACCATTATGTAATGGTCTTCTTTGTCTCTTTTGATCTTTGTTGGTTTAAAGTCTGTTTTATCAGAGACTAGGATTGCAACCCCTGCTTTTTTTTTTTTTTTTTTTTTGCTTCCATTTGCTTGGTAGATCTTCCTCCATCCCTTTATTTTGAGCCTATGTGTGTCTCTGCATGTGAGATGGGTCTCCTGAATACAGCACATTGATGGGTCTTGACTCTTTATCCAATTTGCCAGTCTGTGTCTTTTAATTGGGGCATTTAGGCCATTTACATTTAAGGTTAATATTGCTATGTGTGAATTTGACCCTGTCATTATGATGTTAGCTGGTTATTTTGCTCATTAATTGTTGCAGTTTCTTCATAGTATCAATGGTCTTTACAATTTGGCATGTTTTTGAAGTGGCTGGTACTGGTTGTTCCTTTCCATGTTTAGTGCTTCCTTCAGGAGCTCTTGTAAGGCAGGCCTGGTGGTGACAAAATCTCTCAGCATTTTCTTGTCTATAAAGGATTTTATTTCTCCTTTGCTTATGAAGCTTAGTTTGGCTGGATATGAAATTCTGGGCTGAAAATTCTTTTCTTTAAGGATGTTGAATATTGTCCCCCACTCTCTTCTGGCTTGTAGGGTTTCTGCTGAGATCTGCTGTTAGTTCTGATGGGCTTCCCTTAGTGAGTAACCCAACCTTTCTCTCCGGCTGCCCTTAACATTTTTTCCTCCATTTCAACCTTGGTGAATCTGACAATTATGTGTCTTGGGACTGCTCTTCTTGAGGAGTATCTTTGTGGTGTTCTCTGTATTTCCTGAATTTGAATGTTGGCCTGCCTTGCTACATTGGGGAAGTTCTCCTGGATACCATCCTGAGGAGTGTTTTCTAACTTGGTTCCATTCTTCCCGTCACTTTCAGGTACACCAATCAAATGTAGATTTGGTCTCTTCACATAGTCCCATATTTCTTGGAGACTTTGTGTGTTTCTTTTCATGCTTTTTTCTCTAATCTTGTCTTCTCACTTTATTTCATTAATTTGATCTTCTATCACTGATATCCTTTTGTCCTTTCGTCCACTTGATCGAATCGGCTATTGAAGCTTGTGCATGCATCACGAAGTTCTCATGCTGTGGTTTTCAGCTCCATCAGGTCATCTAAGCGCTTCTTTACACTGTTTATTCTAGTTAACCATTCATTTAACCTTTTTTCAATGTTTCTAGCTTCCTTGTGATAGGTTAGAACATGCTCCTTTAGCTCAGAGTAGTTTGTTATTACCAACCTTCTGAAGCCTACTTCTGTCAACTCATCAAATTCCTTCTCTGTCCAGTTTTGATCCGCTGCTGGCAAGGAGCTGCGATCTTTTGGAGGAGAAGAGGTGCTCCGGTTTTTGGAATTTTCAGTTTTTCTGCTCTGGTTTCTCCCCATCTTTGTGGTTTTATCTACCTTTGGTCTTTGATGTTGGGGTTCTGATGTGGATGTCCTTTTTGTTGATGTTGACGCTATTCCTTTCTGCTTGTTAGTTTTCCTTCTAACAGTCAGGCCCCTCAGCTGCAGGTGTGTTGGAGTGTGCTGGAGGTCCACTCCAGATCCTGTTTGCCTGGGTATCAACAGTGGAGGCTGCAGAACAGCAAATATTGCAGAACACCAAATATTGCAGAACAGTAAATATTGCTGCCTGATCCTTCCTCTGGAAGCTTTGTCCCAGAGGGGCACCCACCTGTATGAGGTGTCTGTCAGCTCCTACTGGGAGGTATCTTCCAGTCAACCTACAAGGGGGTCAGCGACCCGCTTGAGGAGGCAGTCTGTCCGTTCTCAGAGCTTGAACACTGTGCTGGGAGAACCACTGCTCTCTTCAGAGCTGTCAGACAGGGACGTTTAAGTCTGCAGAAGTTGTCTGCTGCCTTTTGTTCAGCTATATGCCCTGACCACAGAAGTGGAGTCTAGAGAGGTGGTAGGCCTTGCCGAGCTGCAGTGGGATCTGCCCAGTTTGAGCTTCCCTACCTACTTTGTTTACCTACTTAAGCCTCAGCAATGGCTGACACCCCTCCCGCCACCAGGCTGCAGTGTTGCAGGTCGATCTCAGACTGCTGCGCTAGCAGTGAGCAAGTCTCCATAGGCGTGGGACCCCCGAGCCAGGCACGGGAGAGAATCTCCTGGTCTGCCAATTGGTAAGACCTTGGGAAAAGCATAGTATGTAGATGGGAGTGTACCGTTCCTCCAGGTACAGTCTGTCACGGCTTCTCTTGGCTAGGAAAGGGAAATCCCTGACCCCTTGTGCTTCCCGGATGAGGCAACACCCCACCCTGCTATGGCTCACCCTCCGTGGGCTGCAATAGGGTCTCCTTTCTAATTGGCACCCTTTTGCCAATATGTGAGTTCTATGAGGGCAGAGATGGTTTTGTTCATTGCTGTATTCTCAAAACTTGGAACAAGCTCTGGTGCAAAGTAAGTGCTTAATAAATATTTCTTTTATCATATTTAATTCTTATTTATAATTGACACATAATAATCATACATATTTTAGGAGGACAATGTGATGTTTCAATGCATGCATACATATGAAAAAGTTGTGGTAATTATCATATCCATCAATTAAAACATTTATCTTTTTTTATGGTGATAACATTCAAAATCTTCTAGCTATCTTAAAATCTACACTAGATTGTTATTTGCTGTGATCACTCTTTGGTGCAATAGAACACCAGAACTTATTTGTCCTGTCTAACTATAACTGTGAACCTGTTAACCAACCTCTCCCAGTCTCTCCACTGGAAGAAGTTTCATAGTTTTGAATCTTACATTTGAGTCTTTAATCCATTTAGAGTTGATTTTTGTATATGGTGAGAGGCCTCTAGTTTCATTCTTCTGCTTGTGGATATTTAGTTTTCCCAGCATCATTTATTGAAGAGACCATTTATTGAAGAGACTCCCCAGCCTCTGGTGGCCACCATTCTACTCTGTATTTCTATGAAATCGACTTCTTTGGATTCCACATATGATTGAGATCGTGCAGGGTTTGTCTTTCTGTGCTGGGCTTTTTTCACTTAAAGTGTCCTCCAGGTTCATCTGTGTTATCACAAATGATAGGATTTCATTTTGTTTTATGACTGCATAGTATTCTATTGTGTATACATACCACATTTTCTTTATCTATTTATCATTAGATGGACACTTAGGTTGATTCCATATCTTGGCTATTGTGAATAATGCCACAATAAACATGGGAGTGCAGATTTCTCTTAGACATACTGATTTTTATTTCCTTTGGATGTATACCCAGGAGTGGGATTGCTGGATTATATTGTAGTTTTATTTTTAATTTTTTGAAGAGCCTCCATACTGTTTTTTATAATGATTATACTAATTTACATTCCCACAAGCAGAATATAAAAATTCCCTTTTCTCTGCATCCTTGCCAGCATTTGTTATTTTTTTTTGTCTTTTTGATTATAGCCATTCTAGCTGGGGTGAGATAATATTGCGCTGTGGTTTCCATTTGCATTTCTCTGATGATTAGTGATGTTGAAGTTTTTTCATATTTCTGTTGGCCATTTGTATGTCTTATTTTGAGAAGGTCTTTGCCCATTTTTAATTGGATTATTTGTTTTTCTGCTATTGAGTTGTTTGAGTTATTTACATATGCTAAATATTAACCCATTGTCAGCTGCATAGTTTTCAATAATCTCTCCCATTCTGTGGATTACCTCCTCAGTATATTGATTGTTTCCTTTGCTGTGTAGAAGCTTTTTAGCTTGATGTAATCTCATTTGTCTATTTTCGCTTTTGTGCCTTTTAGGTCTTATTCAAAAAATCCTTGCCCAGCCTAATTTTATGAAGCATTTCTCCCACATTTTCTTCTAGAAGTTTCATAGTTTTGAATCTTACATGTAAGTCTTTAAATCAATTTAGAGTTGATTTTTGTATATGGTGAGAGATAGGGCTCTAGTTTCATTCTTCTGCCTGTGGATATCTAGTTTTCCCAGCATCATCTATTGAAGAGACCATCCTTTCCCCAACGTGTGTTCTTAGTGTCTTTGTCAAAAATCAGTTGGTTGAAAATGCAGGGATTTATTTCTGAGTTCTCTATTCTGTTCTAGTGGTCTATGCATCTGTTTTTATGCCAGTATCATGCTGTTTTGGTTACTATAGCTTTGTAGTATATTTTGAAGTTAGGTAGTGTGATGCCTCCAGTTTTGTCCTTTTTGTTGAAGATTGCTTTGGCTATTTGGGGTCTTTGCCTTTCCATATGAATTTTAAGATTTTTTTTTGGCTGGGCACAGTGGCTCACACCTGTAATCCCAGCACTTTGGGAGGCCGAGGCGGGCAGATCACGAGGTTAAGAGATCGAGACCATCCTGGCCAACGTGGTGAAACTCTATCTCTACTAAAAATACAAAAATTAACTTGGCTTGGTGGCATGCAGCTGTAGTCCCAGCTACTCAGGAGGCTGAGGGAGGAGAATTGCTTGAACCCGGGAGGCAGAGGTTGCAGTGAGCTGAGATCATGCCACTGAACTCCAGCCTGGTGACAGAGTCAGACTCTGTCTAAAAAAGAAAAAAACTTTGTTTTTTTCTACTTTGGTGAAGAATGTTATTGATATTTTGATAAGAATTGCATTGAATCCATAGATTAGTTTTAGTAATATAGACATTTTAACAATATTAGTTATTCTAATTCATGAATATCTTTCCATTTACTTGTCACTTCAATTTCTTTCATCATGTTTTAGAATTTTCATTGTAGAGATCTTTCACCTCCTTGGTCAAGTTGATTCCTAGGTATTTTTTTTGTAGCTATTATAAATGTATTTCCTTTCTTGATTTCTTTTTCAGATAGCTAGCTATTAGTGTATAGAAATACTACTGATTTTTGTATGTTGATATTTTTATCCTTAAATTTACTAAGTTACTTTATTAGTTCTAACTTTTTTGTGTGTGGAATCGTTAGAGTTTTCTATATATAAAATCATGCCATCTATAAACAGGAATAATTTGACTTCCTCCTTTCCAATTTGGATGTCCTTTATTTCTTTCTCTTGTCTAATTGCTCTGGCTAGAACTTCCAGTACTATGTTGAATAAAAGTGGTGAAAGTGGGCATCCCTTTTTATTCCAGACTTCAGAGGAAAAACTTTCAACTTTTCCCCATTCAGTATAATGTTAGCTGTGGATTTGCCATATATGGCCTTTATTGTGGCGAGGTATTATATATTCCTAGTTTGTTGAGAGTTTCTATCATGAAGGATTTTGAATTTTAATGAATGCTTTTTCAGCATCTATTGAAAGAACTATATGGTTTTTGTCCTTGATTCTGTTAATGTGATGTATCACATTTACTGATTTGTGTATGTTGAACCATTTTTGTGTCACTGGGATGAATCCTACTTGATCATGGTGAACGATCTTTTCAATGTGTTATTAAATTTGATTTGCTAGTATTTTGTTGAGGATTTTTGCATGAGTGTTCATGAGGGATATTATCCTGTAGTTTTCTTTTGTTGTTGTATCTTTGTGTGGTTTTGGTATCAGAGTAATGCTGGCCTTGTAGAATAAATGTGAAAGTATTACCTCCTCTTCATTTTTTCTTTCTCTTTCTCTCTCTCTCTTTCTTCCTTCCTTCCTTCCTTCCTTCCTTCCTTCCTTCCTTCCTTCCTTCCTTCCTTCCTTCCTTTCTCTCTCTCTCTCTCTTTCTCTCTCTTTCTTTCTTTCTTTCTTTCTTTCTTTCTTTCTTTCTTTCTTTCTTTTTTCTTTCTTTTCTTTTTCTTTCTTATAGTGATATGGTTTGACTGTGTCCCACCCAAATCTCATCTTGAATGGTAGCTCCCATAATTCCCAGGTGCTGTGGGAGGGAGCCAGTGGGAGATACTGAATTATGGGGGTGGTTTCCCCCTACTGCTCTTGTGATAGTGAATAAGTCTCACAAGATCTGATGATTTTATAAGGGGTTTCCCCTTTCACTTGGCTCTCGTTCTTTCTTGCCTGCCACGATGTAAGATATGCCTTTTTCCTTCTACCATGAGTGTGAGGCCTCCCCAGCCACATGGAACTGTGAGTCCATTAAACCTCTTTTTCTTTATAAATCACCCAGTCTTGGGTACGTCTTTATTTGCAGTGTGAGAACAGACTAATACATATAGTTTGAGTAGAAAAAATGGTATTAACTCTTCTTTATATGTTTAGTAGAATTTAGCAGTGAAGCCATCAGGTCCTTGGCTTTTCTTTGATGGGAGCTTTTCATTACTGCTTCAATCTCATTACTCATTATTTATTGGTCTGTTCAGGTTTTCTGCTTCTTCATGAATCATTCATGGTAGGTTGTATGTGTGTAGGAATTTATCCATTTCCTTTAGGTTTTTCAATTTGTTGGTGCATAGTTGTTCATGGTCATCTGTTGCAACTACTGTGGTAGTCATATTTTGTATTTCTGTGGTATTAATTGTAATGTCTCCTTTCTCATTTCTGATTTATTTTGAGTTTTCTCTTTTTTCTTAGTCTAGCTAAAGGTTTGTTGATTGTCTTTTTAAAAAATCAGCTTTTTATTTTGTTGACGTTTTGCATCATTTTCCTCATCTCTATTTTATTTATTTCTGCTCTGATCTTTATTATTTCTTTCCTTCTACTTATTTTTGGCCTAGATTGTCTTTGTTTTTCTAGTTTTTTGAGGAATAAGGAAAGGTTGTTATTTGAGATCTTTCTACTTTTTTGATATAGGCGTTCATTGCTATAAGTTTCCATCTTAGGACTGCTTTTGCTGTCTCTCATAGGTTTTGGTAAATTGTGTTCTCATTCTCATTTGTCTCTAGAAAGCTTTTAATTGATAAATATTTCTTGAATGAATGTGTTTTTGTGAGCATGTGTGGATGCACACCCATGTTCCTATGATGGAGTGAGCCCCACCCTAAGGCAGAGGATGTCCCTAATGTGCATCCAGGCCCCAGCCACTCTGTACACAGGTGCCCTACACCGGCAAGAGGCTGGCTCCCGGCGTGGTAGGCCAGCTCCAGCGTTTGCCCAGCTGGTGGGCCAGTAGGTGCAGCAGCCCAGCATGGCCACATGGTGGGGGAAGATTCCCTTCCTCTCCTCCCTCTCCAGGCTGGGAGCGCTATGCCCTGGGTCTCCCTGCTGTGTCCACCCTCTCCATCATGGGCCACCCATCTATGGTCTTTCCCTTAAAGACCATAGACCCTGCAGGTGGACCCGCGTCCTTTCCACACCTGCCTTTGAATCTGTACCTGCCTTCTGGGCTTAGTTGGGATGGAGAGGACCATCCTCAAGCAGAGGATGTCTGGGGCTCATCTTGGGCCCTTTGCCTTTCCTGGGAGGAGGAGGCCCTCACTCCCACCTCTCTCCCCAGCATGCCCGTGTGATTTGAGACATACCCCACACAGCCACACTGTACCTTCACTGTACCACCCTTCTAGCCAAGCCTGGAGGGTCAAAGACCTCAATCCAGGGGGGCTGCAGGCAGCCTGATGTGATTGTTTCAGCAATGTCTTCAGCGAGGATGCTGTGTAAACAGGCATTTGTTCAATCACTGTATGGACATCCTGTTCCGGGAGGCCTCAGGATCTCCTTCAGGGAGGGCATATTTACCTGGTGTGCCCTCTGGATGATAGATGGAGAATGCAGCTGGGGTCAGGCCCTCCTGGATCAATGTGGCTGCTCCCTGCTGTGGGCATCTCAGAAGGGCAGAGACTCTGGAACTGGAATCTGACCTGGAGCCTGGGATATCAAACCAGCTTGGGGGAAAGCTGGCCAAGTGACCTTGGTGGCCAATACTTGACCCTAAAAGAGACTGACCTGCTTGAGCCCAGTGGCATCCCCACCCTTATTTATCTGCACAACTTTGGGACATTTATGGGGAACCCATAGGCTCCCCAGAGGCTAACTCCACCCTGCCTGGAGCCTTCTGCATCTGTCAGGCCTAAGCTTCAGATGGTTCCCTACCCACCTTCCACCACCCAAATCGAGCTGGCATTTGCCCATCTCCCAGAGGCATGAGTTAATGGTGGGAAAGTGCTCTGTAACAGCCGGGCTGGACAGGTGTGTGGGGAGTTATTACACCGCAGAGAGCCTAGCAACGAGAGCCTGTGGGGGAACTGCCCTCCCCACCCCAACCTTCCTGCTTTAATTCCAGCAGGGGCTGTCATGTCGTATCTGTAAAAAGTTGCCTGTCATGGAGCCAATGGGTGGGCGAGGCTGTCTTTTAGGGGCCTTGCCCAGTGATGGTAGAGGGGAACCCTTGATGGAAAGCCCAGGGACGGACGGCCAGCCCTGGTTCATCCCCTGACCAACCACGTGGTACTGGGAAGGTCTCCTTCTCTTTCTGGCCTGTGGTTCATGGCAGTGCCTGCCATGGGAGGCTACTCATCCAGTAGATAAGAGTCACAAATGGCCAGGCATGGTGGCTCACGCCTGTAGTCCCAGCACTTTGGGAGGCCGAGGCGGGCGGATCGTGAGGTCAGGAGATCGAGACCATCCTGGCTAACATGGTGAAACCCCATCTCTACTAAAAATACAAAAAATTAGCCGGGTGTAGTGGCGGGCACCTGTAGTCCCAGCTACTCGGGAGGCTGAGGCAGGAGAATGGCGTGAACCTGGGAGGCAAAGCTTGCAGTGAGCAGAGATTGCGCCACTGCACTCCAGCCTGGGCGACAGAGCGAGACTCTGTCTCAAAAAAATAAGAGTCACAAACGCCAGCCTTCTGCTGCAGAAGGCTGGGACTCTGGACAAGTCCCCAGACACGGTTTTCCTAAAAGATGGACATCCTGAGGAGTGTGGCTGCCTTTGGGGTGAGCAACAGGCCTTCAAGGAGAGAAGCTGCTGGCCCTGAATATCAGGGGGCAGAGGCTTGGGGAGAACCACCCTCCAACCCTGGTGTGGGCAGAAGCAGGGGTGCTGAGAAGGTGGGTCATTGGTGGATGGTTGCTAACTAGGCATCAGGTTTGTGGGCATGAGTGGAAGGCAGGTGGAAGGGCGGCCATCAGGAGGAGCAAGGTTTTAGAGGCCTTGGCAGCCAAGCAATGGGCATAATCTTTATTTGCTTTTAACAGAGTGAGATATAATTTACATGTCATACAACTGACCCATTTAAAGAGTACAATCTGTGTGTTCAGAATTGTGGAACCATCACCACAATCAATTTGGGGACCTTTTAATCACCCCCAAAAGAAACCCCATACCCATTAGCACTCACTCCTCATTTCCTTCTAACAATTCTTCCCTATACACCTCAACCCTAGGCAACCGTAAATCTACTTTCTATCTGTATGGCTTTGCTTATTTTGGACATTACACAGAAGTGGGATCATCCAATATGTGGTCTATTAGTGACTGGCTTCTTTCACTTAGCGTAATGTTTTTGACATTTATCCATGTTGTGGCATGAATCAACACGTCATTCTTTTTTACTGAGTGCTATTTCATTGTATGGCTATCCCACATTTTGTTTATCCACTCATTTGTTGATGGACATTTGAGTTGTTCCCACTTTTTGGTTATCATGAATAATGGCGCTCTGGACATTCTTCTCCAACCCTTTGTGTGGGCCCATGTTTTCCATTCTCTTGGATATCTATGCCCAGGGGAGGAATTGCTGCATCCTGTGGTAACTCTGTGTTTAACATCTGTGGCACGGCCAGGCTGTTTTCCAAAGGAACCCCATCATTTTGATGAGACTGCTGACAGTTCTCCCAACAGGAAGGATGGGTATTCAGGGCCGGGGTAAGACCTGAGTTTGTTTGTGCATGAGGCCAGGATTTTCCAAGATAAATCCTGCAAGTAAAATGCCTTGCCAGGTAAGATCACAGGTAATGAAATGGCCTCTTGTTAATTAAAGGAGGCAAGAGGAGGGTCAAATACCAGGAAGGAAGCTTTAAGAGTTTCCCTGTCCAAAGTCTTCCTCTCTATGCCTCCAACACCAGAACCCCTGAACTTTGTGTGTCACTGAAGGCACAGGCTCAGGACTGGCCCTGAACAGAAGTGGGAAGACAATGCTCTATAGGGTATGATTTTAGGGGGAACAAGGGGGAGACATCTCCAGACCTTAGAATACTTTGCCAACTCCTGAAATCTCATCTCCAGAGTCAGAGCCTTTCAAGTCATAATTAGAAATCATTTAAAATGCAGACTTCCGGGCAGAGAGAACCCATCTGCACTGGTACATGAGCACTAGGAGCTTCCTGGGGTGGGAGGTGGGGGTGGCATGGGGACGGGAGGGAAAGCGATTAAAAACAGGTGGGGTGGAGAGGCAGACCAGGAAGGGACCTTTGCTGGGGTTATCCTTAAGTGGATGGGGTTTTGAAGAAAGCCCTGCAGATAAGTTAGGCCTGGCCCTGGACAGCCCGCACCCAGCCAGGCCCACACCACCTCCATGACGCAGAAGTTAGCTGTTTTCTTGATTTCTCCCCAATTCCCTTACCTTCTCACTTTCAGAAAGTAGTGCTGGTGCTTTGGCCAAGCACATTTTTTCTCCAAACACACAAACAAACAGACAAGAAACCTTAATAAACAAACAATCCCCATTCTGCCCCTACTCTGAACACCTCCAACTCCAGTCCACACCTACCAATAAATTATTGAATGAGGCCCTTCCAGAACACAAGTTGGCATCTGAGAGATTAGATGAGAAAGCTGAGCTCTGCCCTTTACAAGCTGTGCACATTTGGAGGAGTGAATTCCCCTCCTGAGCCTCAGGCCCTCGCCTCAGCAGTGGCGCATTGAAGGGGTCGATGAGATGATTGGTGGCCCAGCACAGGGCCTGGTACACAACAGTGCTTGGCCATTGTTCTTTTCCACTGGCTCTCTCTCTACCCTGGCTCAGGTTCCACCTTCCCACCCCCCACCCCTACTGCCCTTTTCTCTCTGCAACTGCCCCACCATCTTGGATAGTGATAATTGCTGGATAATTGGCACACAGCTCTTAACACCTGGGGAATCATGGGCTTCTCTCCTAACTCACACGTATTCATTTCTTCCTCCTTGGGAAAGCTGGTGCTGTCTGCCTGCCTGGCTTTCAGATAGGGCCAGCATCACTCGCCTCCAGTGGGGACCGGCATCCCTTCCCTACCTTCCATGATGCCCACTGGCAGGCACAGGGCTGCTCCTCCCGCTCCTGCGTGTTTCTCTAATGAATAATGAAGAAGCCCTCAGACCCCGGCCCTCTCCCTCCCAGCTCCCAGCCTCTGATATATTTGATCCTAGACGGCATAATTTTTCACCTAAATGTGAATGTATTTGTGAATTTATAGAAAATAGTTCTCGCTCTGGTGATATAATATAGGGCTGCCCCATCCTGGCTGTTATTTTGATTGTGACTTAAATGGATGAGGCCATCAATAATTATTTTATTGAACAGGCACATAAAAAATGATGCTAGGCTAAAGCAATTTCCCTGACAAAGCCAGCTAATGCATTGTGGGCAGTTTACCTTTGCGGCGCTGATCTTGCTGAGAGGGGCTGTAGGGGCTGTTTCCTCATCCATTTGTCCCCTTCACGGGCTTTTCCCTCCACCGAATCCCAGGAGCCCTGGGTTGTGGAGCAGAGTGGGCAAGGGTGACCCGCAGGCAGCGGCGGGGAGTGGAGAAATTGGAACCCTTGCCATGCACCCTGGACTTCCCAAAGCACTTCATGCATCCTCTCATTCCCCACTCAGCACAAAATGGGCGATGTGGTCATGTTGGATGGAGGAGGAGAGGTGAAGGGGCTGCGTCTGGACCTCCTGGCTCCTAAGGAGTGGGTTGGACCTCCTGGCTCCTGTCTGGACCTCCTGGCTCCTAAGGAGTGGGTTGTCCAGAGTGAGTGTGTTTCCAAAGCCTCTTTTTATTTGCAGCTCTGTTGTCTCCCGTTCTGTTTTCGGGGGAGCAAGACTGTGGTGCCTCCCTAGGAATCCAGCTTTCTTAAATGCACCCCTTGAAAGGGTGGATCGAAGGCTGCTGGAGAAAAGATGTGGACAAAAGCCACATAAACTGCTCCCCACCCCCAGCAGCTGCTCTGCCCCAGAGCAAGTTTGGGGCTTGTGGTGTCCTCTGTGTTTGTGAAAGCCAGTCTCCTTCAGTGTCTCCTGGGCTGATCCTGTGTTAGGGGCTAGCAGGGCAGGATAAGATGGAACAAGGCACAGTGCTGTTGGGGAGCCTCACCCTTGCTTGGGACAACAAAGAGTTCACCAAACTTCAGCCTTTTGCGTTCCAACACATTTTTTAACTTTATCTATCTACCACCTGTACTATTATTTACTTAACGTATTTCCTTAAATCAACTAACATTTAACTTAGTTCCATCCTAGGCCGTAAATCCATTTAACCACTGTTTGATGTACTCATTTCATTTTTCTCATGCACACTAAAAATAAAAGTATAACTAAAATAAAAACAAATGCATCCAGGTAACAGTGAGAAGCATCTGGCAAACACCAGGAATCTTTATGCCTGGGTAAGGCTTTATGTCTCCCACCAGGCACAGCAGGCAAACTGGGAGGGGACAAGGCATGGTATCACCACCATCACCCGTCTGCACATCAGCCTGGCCTGGATCAACAGAGCGGGGGCCCTTAGAACGCCCGCCTGCCCAGTGGTGTCCGAGGGGTAGTGTGAGCACAGGTCTGGGGTGGGACAGTCTGCGTCCCCAGGGTCTGCAGGGGCCCACTCAGCCAAGGGTTGGGTGGCATGGGGACCCTCTGCACACATCCCCCAGTGCCTCCCCTCAGTCTCTGATGGCCCCCACACTGACCCCTGCTTTCTTTCTGGGGTTATAATGAGCTTTCGCGCTGAACTAAAGCCATCCCCTCCGCCACAACACAGAATACGGTCCAGATCTGGGAAGGCAAACACACAGGCCTTTGTGTTTTGAGGGCTTGGATTGCTAATATCTGCAGGGAAATGGCCAGAGGGGAACAGGGAGAACAAACTGGGGAGCAGGGTCTCCGAGGGTCAAAGATCCCAGAGATCTCAACGTCCTGGCCTCCAGACAGCGCCATTACCTCTTGAGCCAGTCAAGCCTCCCTGGCTTCTCCTGCATCCACCCCACTTTCCCACCCCCTCCTCTGTTCCCTGCAGACCCCTCCTCCCCAGAGGCCTCTTCTGAGGGAGCAGGGGGTCGCCCAGGCCAGGACCACAAAGCTGAGCTGGACATCTGCTTGTGTCCCTCATGACTTTTCCAAAGACCAGTGGGCCTATCCGGGCCATCTGGTTGCTCTAGGAGATGAGTCAGAGGCCAGGGCCTGCAGGGACGGGTGGCCGGGACAGGAGGGAGAGGAGGGGGCTGTGACCTACAAGAAGGTGCATCCCCTTCTCAAGGCACTTCAACTGAATGAAAGAAATGCAACCTGAATAGGAAAAACAAACAAACAAACAACAACAACAACAGGAAAGAAACAAACCACTCTGCAGGCTAGATTCAACCAGGGTGCGGACTAGAATACATAGGTGTTTTGTAAAATGCTATGTGGTGGTGTCCAGGAGGGGCAGGCTGGGCTTTCTCCAGGAGATTTAGCACAGCACCCATTGGAATCCAGGGTTCTGCCAAATCATCAGGCACCTTTGCACAATTAGAAAGCGGGTCCCTCTCCCGGGTGGATGCAGCCTACTCCAGGATGCCTGTTTGGTGAGCAGCCCCCTGAGCCCCTTGGCAGGGGCTCTTGTATATAAACAACTGGGCAGGTGTGCTCCTTGTGCCCTACTGGAGGGCACCCCTGATTCTTGCCATGCCTGGGCATTTTCCCCATGACCTGCTGTTGTTCAAATGACACAATCTGTCACTCCACAAACTGCAGGCAAAAGCTGCGGTAGAGCTGACACATGGCAGTCTCAGGCAGGAAAGTCTCAGAGCCACTGGCAGCAATGTCAGGACCCACACAGCAGGTCCTCTACTGAGCCCAGAGGCCTGGCCCTGAGTGCAGCAGGGCAGATGGCCAGGTAGGGCAGGGAGGGGAAACTTGGTGCCACCGGAACCTGTGGCTGATGTGGAAAGAGAGACAGCTGCTAGCTTCCTTCACCCTGTGTGAGACCTGCTCCTGGCACAGCTCCTCATAGGGGACCCCTCAGCCTCCAGTTCTGGACATGTGGGCAGTGGCTGACCAGCCACACTCCAGCTCCTTGGTCAGGGTGAGGCTAGTGTGGCCACATTCAGGTTCCCAGATCAGGGTAAAGGCATTCGCCTGCCTCTCTCAAAGAACAGGTGCTCTGAGACGCTGGTCTTCTACTCACATACACAGCCTGGCTAATTCACAGACTGCAGAGCACGGACTGGTGCAGAGGAGCAGAGCCCCGCCTTCTCGTCCCTTCCTTCTTTCTCTCTGGTCCATCTCCACATCCTCCCCATCTCTGCATGCCTTTGTTCCTCCAGTCCTCCCCTCTTTTTCTTCCTGTATCCTTCTCTTTGTCTCCATCTGTTTTTCTCTCTTCCTTCTTCATATCCATTCTTACTTTTCCACTACCCCTGTTCTCTCCTCTCTTGTCTCCTCTGGGGAATTATATATGGCAGCAGGGCTGCTTGTCGGGGCCACCATTGGGTGACCACAGCCACAGGACCAGCAGTGCAGGGATCTGCTATCCTCACCAGGGTGAGAGTGATGATGATGGAGCCACTGCCCCATCCTCAAGATTATGCAGTGGAGTTTCTGCCTCTCCAAGGACAGGAGCACCCCCACACTGGCCAGCAAGAGTAGACATCCTCACATACATCTACTGGCCGTGGACAGAGGTGTAGGCGTCTGGACCCAAGGGGAGCTGCTGGGAGCTCGAGAGCACACCTGGCAGTCCCCAGAAGAGGAGCAGATGCCTGTCCCAAGAACTTTCCATTTATTCATGGACAACAATCCTATGAGATGGGTCCTATTATTGTCCCCAGTTCTCAGAAGAGGGAACTAAAAAGTACAGGGGGTGACATGACCTGCCCAAGGTCATACAGCGGGCATGGGTCTGAGTGGAGACCTGACTCCAGGCCTTCCAGCTCCAGATACACACCCTGAACCTTTTCCACCTCTCATGTCCCAATACTCTGAAAAAGCAGAAAGACCTGGGGCAGACAGTGCTCCTTCAGCCCACTCCAGCCCCCAAAAGACCCTCCTTCTCATCAGCTGCCACGCAGATTTCTAGTGTTGAGTGGAGGGTTGCTATTTATCCTCTGTTCCAAAACTTTCAGCCTTAGCATTATCTGGATTTGTCAAGTATTTTTTGACAGAGAGGAAACACAAGGTTTGAAAACTCAAGGTGTGTGACGAGTTGGAGTGTGGAGGAGACTTTATAGAGCAGGATTCTTGGATTGGAGCCTGCATCAGAATTCTTGGAGGGCCTGACAAGACACAGATAGCTGGGCCCCAACCGCAGAGTTCAGGCTTAGCAAGGAGCGGGGTCCAGGAATATGCATTTCTAACCTGTTCCCAGGGGCCATGCTGCTGGCAGTTCTGGGACCACACTTTGAGAACCGCTGCCGTAATAAAAGCGGAAGCTGGAATTCCAGAGGCAGATGTTTTCATCTTCACTGGAGGCTGAGAGCAGACGGGGAAGCTGGGGTCCCTGAGGTGCTGGGGAGTGGTTACCCAACCCCTCCTCTGTGTGAGGCGCTCCGGGCGTCTCTGCCCAGCCTTGATGAATAGCGCTCATTTAGGTGGTATGGGAAGTGCCTCTGCACAGACCTATCGGGTTTTTATTAACTGTTTTACTGTCGTACTTTCAAAATCAATCAAACAGTGCTGCCCTCCGGAGACACACCGGGGTTGGAGGGCTGAAGCTCCCAGTCTAAATGCAGCAGAGGCCGGGCCCAGGCCCACAGCGGGGCCGCAGGGGCAGGGGGGCCGGTGCTTCCTCCTGCCCGGTGAACGGCGGGCTTTGTCCTCTCTGAACCAAAGCCTCAGACTGGTCTGAACCACGCACCCTAGACCAGAACTAACTGCACACATTTGTTGATCCTTGAACCGAACCCAAACCTGAATTTCTCTTGTGAACCACTTACCAAACCAATATTCAAAACAAAACAGGGAGGGGGAAAAGACCCTTGGCAAACCAGTTTGAATTGGAAGGGCATCTAAATTTCCAAGCCCATTAAACACAAACAAAGCTGGGTCATCAAAAGCCTTCAAACCTGACTTCAGTCAATATTTCAATTGGCTGAGCTCCCTGGCATGACACAGCTAAGTCCCAGGTGTGGAGAACTGGCTTTCCAAGCTCCAGGAAAAACAAGGGTCTCTGTACTGAATTAAACCATCCCAGGGAAGCCCCATCCTGCAGTTCCACCGCCACACCCTTGTGAAGGAACAAACGAAGAACGTGGGAGTCCCGTCTGCCCTGGCTTGTCCCCTGAATATCTCCTCCACACAAAGTGCAAAGCCAAAGCTCTGGCCCACAGCTAAGTAGCGGGGGGTCCAGGCCTCTGTGATCTTGCAAAGGCGCCAGGACAGTGCAGTCGGCCCCTGCAGCAACCCTGACCTGCACCAAGGTCCCCCAGCAGTGGGAGAGAGGAAAGGCCTCTCCAAAGAGTGGGGTGTCCATTGTCTTCGCAGGGTAGCAGGGGTGCCAGCCTTGCCAAAGGACCCGTGTGCAAGAAGAGAAAGTTGTGAGAATGGCGAGTGGGCGAGATGCACAGGGCAGAAGCTGTAACTTCTGGGGCTTTGTGCCCGGTCTGGGGCTGCCTAGCTCAGGTGTTTACCATTCGCTGATCTTTGAGTGTCACCAAAATGCACTCTCATGGCTTGGAAGCTGCATCCTCTTGAGCCCTGCTGCTTGCATTCATCTTTGTTATAGGGTGGCGTCCCTCCCTCTCTCTTTCCCTCCCTCCTTCCTCCCTCTCTTTCCTACTCCCTGTCTTCCCTCCTTACTCCTTCTTTGAATTCCTTCCACATGCCCCTGCCCAGCTCCAGGAAAAGCCCTGCCCAAATGTGGAATGGGCACTGTCTTTCTTATGAATTAAGAAGTGCTGCTGGGGAATATTATTCAGCCCTGAAAAGAAATGAAGCAGTAATACCTCCTACGATGTGGATGAACCTCGAAAATATTACATGGAGTGAAAGAAGCCAGACACAAAGATCACATTGTATGACTCCATCTAAATGAAATGTCCGCAATAGGCAAATCCATAGAGACAGAAAGCAGACTAGTGGTTGCAGGGCACTCGGGGAGGGGGAATGGGGAAAGACCTTATAATGAGTATGGAGTTTCCTTTGGGGGCAATGAAAATGTTCCGGAACTAGATAGAGGTGATAGTTGCACAACCCCGTGAAGGCGCTCAATGCCACTGGACTGTACACTTTAAAATGGTTGATTTTATGTCCTGTGAATTTTACTTCAAGTACAGAAACAAACACAAAGAAGTACTGTGGACTCCTTTCCTCCCCTCTTCATTGTAATCAAGGTGCCTCCAATGCCATGTTCCAGGAGCTCTTGAGCTTAGGAGAAAGTGTGCAGGGTCTCTGGAAGACTCAGTAGAGTACACATAAGTTTTGGGGGAGTGTCTTCCCTGCCCTCATGGACGGTGCACCAGCTTGGAAGCCTCAGCCAGCCTGACTCTGAAGGAAAGTGTGAAGGGCAAAGGTATTGGAGAGGAAGGGGAAGGAGAAAAGGGGAAAGGCGACCCAAAGAGAGGAGAAAGGCGTGTGTGACAAGCATCTCTGCACTGCAGGCCCTGGGCTGGGCATTTCACGTCCAGCAGCTCATTCCACTGCAGTCTTGCAGATGAGGAGGCCAGCTGAGCACTGGTTTTCCAAAGTTACTGACCAGGAATAGGTGGGCTGGCTCTGGAGTCTGTACTTTCAGCCTTGGCTCTACATACTAGGATCCTCGTAGACGGGCCTTTGGAAATGATGCTGTCTTGGGCCTGGTTAGCCCTGTGGGGGCTGCTCCCTCCCCTGTTCCTGGCCCCTGGCTCCAGTCTGTTCTCTGTGTGCCCTTTAGACCCTGATGATGCGTTTCCCTGGCTGGTCTTGCCCACTGCACCCTAGAAAGCCAGCTTTCCCCTGTCTGTTCTCCAGGATTTAACATGCGGAGGAAGAGTCCAGGGTGGGGATGTTTAAGACAGCTGCCTCCTGCCCATGCTGATTGCGTTCATCCAGCAGGTGATCCTGGTGCCTGAGCCCCGGCCTGGATGTCGGGAGAGCGAGGCAATTGCATCTAGTCATTCTTTTAACAAAGATGGATTGGATGCCTGCAATGTGCCAGGCACTGTGCTAGGTGTTAGGGATGCAGCAGGGAGCTCACGGCCTCCCACCTTCTAGTGGGGGAGGCAAATAATGGAGGCCCAAATAGATCATGCAAACCCCTGTCAGGTCAGGATAAGCACTGGGAAGAGAAATAAAGCAAGGGAGGGGGAAGAGAATGACAGTCAAGGGAGGGAGAGGAGAACTTTCAATGGTTCAGGGAAAGCCTGTCTGAGGAGGTGACATTTGTGCAGAGACCTGAATTAAACCCAGGGGAAGAGTGTTCCAGGCAGAAGAAACAGTAGGTGTGTGGTCTCTGAGTAGCCAATGAACTCAGTGGGTTCAAGGAACAGCCAGGAGGCCTGTGTGGCTGGAGGGCAGTGAGCAGGAGCTCGGACAGGCCAGAGTCATGTGTGAGCCGAGGAGGAAAGTGGGTGTGTGGTTTGATTCCAACCCAATGAGGGGTCCTGGAGGGGGCTGAGCAGGGGAATGGCATTGGCCAGCTAATGGTTGACGAGGACAGGACCTGCAGCTGTGTGTAGAGTCCCTCTCAGTGGCAAGAGGAGAAGCAGGGAGGCAGCGCTCTTTCCCAGACATTGCTTCAGCCCTTTGGGTTTGCAGCCTCCGAGGCTGGCCTGCTGGAGTGGAAGCCCTGCCCTGCCACTGACTTGCTGTGTGACCTTGAGCAAATTGCTTAACCTCTCTGTGTCTCTGTTTCCCCATCTAGAAACTTGAAAAAATAATAATACCTCTCTCGTAAGGTTGTTGTGAGGATGGGGTGGGAGAACAGTGGTAGGACATAGTGAGTACTCCATGCGTGTTAGCCATTATCACTACCTTATACCATCATTAGCGACTTACCATGGTCTCCCGGTGGGAGGACGAAGAGCTAGCAAGTGGCTGCCTCTCCTTCTGCTCCTCTCTGGGCCTTAGGGTCCTTATCTCCTAAGAAAGAATTCATAGCCAGGCACAGTGGCTCAGGCCTGTAATCCTAGCACTTTGGGAGGCCGAGGTGGGCAGATCATTTGAGGTCAGGAGTTTGAGACCAGCCTGACCAACATGATGAGACCCTGTCTCTACTAAAAATACAGAAAAAAGTAGCTGGGTGTGGTGGTCCATGTCTGTAGTCCCAGCTACTCAGGAGGCTGCGACAGAAGAATTGCTTGAACCTGGGAGGTGGAGGTTGCAGTGAGCCGAGATCATCACTACACTCTAGCCTGGGCCACAGAGTGAGACTCTGTCTAAAAAAAAAAAAAAGAGGATTCATTAGCAGATCTTTAAAGACCTCTCCAACTCTCTAACATCTGAATAATTAGAACCAATACCCCTGGTACACAAAAACAAAAGCAAAACATTAAGCACCCCCCAATGTGCCAATCTGCCAGGAGAGACCACATAGAATTGCATTCAATCTTTCCAATAACTCAATGGGAGAATCTTGTCCATTTCATAAAGACCAGTGTTTCCATCTTTCTCTTTCTTTAGTCTGTATTATTTTTTCACTTGTTAGATAAATACATTGGTGGGAGAATTTCCATTTTATTTTTATTTTATAAATTTTTAAATTTAAATGTAAAATTTAATTTTCCTGGATGTGTGTTCCATGTACCTTTGGAAGCAAAGTTTCCTGACGTGCTCACCATAATCTTTCCAATAGGGTTAGGATTTAGAAACACAGAGAATGGAAATAAAACCTAGTTCCTACCCCAAGACTAAGGCAAAACAAGTGTAAAGTTTTCTCTCCTTGGTCCAAGATCAATGGGAATTAATATGTAGTTTTTCAGAGGTCAGTCTTCTGGGGACCTCCTGGTGACCACTCAGCCCAACTCTAGTGGTCGGCTGGACAAACGTGGTTGTCACAAAGCCCATGTCCATTTCACAAAGCCATGGAGTCACACGGCGAGTTGGGTATAAAAGAAGGCAGGAGATACAGAGCAGGAATATAGTTATAGCAGAGCTGAGAAGGAAGCAAAAAGAAGTGTGCACATAACTTGCTTAGACTTCTGGCTAGACACTGTGTTAGGCGTTTTTTTTTGTTTTGTTTGTTTGTTTGTTGAGACAGAGTCTCGCTTTATTGCCCAGGCTGGAGTGCAGTGACGCAATCTTGGCTCACTGCAACCTCTGCCTCCTGGGTTCAAGTGATTCTCCTGCCTCAGCCTCCCGAGGAGCTGGGACTACAGGCGCCTGCCACTACGCCCGGCTAATTTTTAGTAGAGACAGAGTTTCACTGTGTTAGCCAGGATGGTCTCAATCTCCTGACCTCACGATCCGCCTGCCTCACTTCCAGAAGTGCTAGGATTACAGGTGTGAGCCACTGCGCCGGGCCAGATGTTTTCACATGTACAAGCCAATGGATGAGAAAAGGCAGGATAGTAAACAGAAGACAGACCCAAATGTAGGCTGGTCATAAATCAGCTAATGGTTTCATAGCTCATTTAACAAACCTAGCCAAAATAGGTTGATGGATGGTTCCATTTCCACCTAGAGGGGGTCACTGGTAGCCTGCCTTCAAGGTCTGTGCTTGGCCCTGAACTCATCAGCACACTTGGATCAGCAGCCTGGTAGATGCAGACACAGAGGGCAGGTTGATCACAAAGCTGGGAGAGAGAGTGATCATTCAAGTGTTTCAGAGTGTCACGCTGGGTGAGACCTTAGAGATCACCCCTTCCCACTCTACAAAGACACAGAACTCGTTCAAAGTCACACAGTCAGCTTGTGGCAGACCAGCCTAAGGGCAAATTTCTCCACCTCCCTGTGCTGTGCTGGCCAATTTAGGCTTCACATGATCCTGGCAGGCCTGGGCCGGCGGCTGATTCTAGCAGGATACAGCCTACCAGGGATGAGTGAGTGTGCGCTTTGCATTTCAGGTTCAGAAAAATCGATTGCCTAAGTACAGGATGTGGGAGGCTGGCTCGCAGCCGGTCTTGTGCAAAAGACCGGGGGGAGTCTGTTGGCCACGAGATCAATAGAAGCCAGAGTGTGATGCAGCCGCTAAACAGGGAAGTCTCTCCTCTTCCACGGACTGGGCAGAGCCAATGCGTCCAGAGCCAGAAGAGTGACAGCCTCATTTTTGTCTGTGCTCATCGGCCGCCTTCCAAGATTTTTATTTATTTCTAGGCATCATAGATTAAGAAGCACATCAAGGTTTGAAGACTGTAGAGAGGAGAACGGCTGAGCTGTCAAGGGGTCTGGGGGAGCCTGTCAGAGACCTTATTAAGGTAGCAGAAGACCCTTAACTGGAAAAGAGGAGAAGGATAAGGGCCTTCAGTTTATGAGATGGTTGTCGTGGAATAAAGGCAGAGGCTTGTCTAGGGGGCCCCAGAGGACAGAACCGGGACGCAAAGCAGTGTGGGTTGGATTACCAACTGTTTCCCATGGAATGCCAAGAAGACAGCGGGTACCCAAGAAAGAGGGTCTGCAGTCAACCAAGAGTAGGAAATGTATATATGCTATTCTCTATCCCCTCTTGCAGATTCAAAGTGCATATTAGCACATACATATATGCTAATGTATAATATGTATATTTTATATATATATATGTATTAGTAGGTACATTACAAGGGATGAAATCTAAAGGTGCAGAAGAGCTTGTCTTTGCTCAAGCCCCCTAAAAAACAGAGCTTAGATGCTATGACTTGATTAGAAGTGCAGTCCTAGGGAGAGGGTTAGGGAGTGGGCCCCAGAGGAGGAAGAGCTGACATGAGAATTTGACACTGGGCTGGCTGCCGCTAAGTGCAACTGATTGCTGGATCCCAAGGGACTGTTCCCTGAGAAGCCATATTAAACTGTGTTTCAGGGTTGCTATAGCAAAGGACAAGCGGGAAGAAATTTCCATCAGGTCCTGTCTCCAGTTGGCTGAAGACTGGCTCCATGGAAGATAATTTTCCCTTGCGTCTGAGTTGGGCAAGCGTGGGCACTAGGGGTGGTCCTGAGGTGGTAAGGTCCACAGAGATGCCCTGAAGGGGAAGCAAGAGGAAGTGCAAGAGCAGGATGGCACTTCTGTGAAATGGGCTGATGCTCACACAGTGCTGTCACTGCTTGAGGCTGGAAGAAGAGACAGGTAAGGCGGAAAGGACAGAGGACTGGGTCTGCTATGAGTTGTGGTTTACATACAGCAGAAAGTAAGTCTCCTTCCCTCTCCTGTCCCACCACCCAGGTCCCCGCATCAGAGGAACACGTTGTTTTCTTGGGAAGCCTTCAAGAGACAGTCATGCGTGGATGAGCCTATATGCATATAAATATATGACACAGGTAATATATATATGCACATATTTTCATAGAATGGGAGCATACAATACTGCATAGCACTTTTTTACATAACAATGTATCTTGGCACTCTTTCCTTATCAGTACACATAGAGCTGTCTCATGCATTTGAATGACCATGTAGCACTTCATCCAGCTGATGTACCATAATTTATTTAAATGTCCTATAATGCACATTTAGGATGCTTCTAATCTCTTGCTATTGCAATCATCAAGGCGGTAAATACTCCTGTACACAAGTCATTTTGCAATCCTAGGAGTTTATCTGTAAGGCAGAAAACCTAGAAATGGAATGTTGGGTCAAAGGGAATATGCATTCTCAGTTTTAGTCAATGTTGCCAAATTGCCTTCCAGGGTGGTTGTGCCAGATTCCCTCCCACCAGCAATTTAGGTGCGAGCCTGTTTCCCTCCGTCCTTACCAGCACAATGCATATCACACTTTTGTTCTTTGCCAGTGTAAAAGGTAGAAAATTATATTTCACTGTGATTTTAATTTTCATGTGTTAAGTCATAGTGAGAATGAGCCTTTTTTCTTCCAGTATTTACATTTTTTTACATTTACATATAATGCCATTTACATTTTATTTTGTGTGAACTGTCTATAACTTTTGCTCATTCTTCTTTGTTTAAAATATTTAATATAAAATGTTTCAAATAGACAAAAACATATATGTGTATACATGTATATATATTTAGTATGTATGTTTATATATGTGTGTGTGTATATATATATATAGAAAAGGTATAAAAATAGAAAGACACCTATGTAACCGCTATCCAGCTGAAGAAATAGACCATTATAATTCCTTTGAAGTTCCTTGTGTCCCAGGAATAACCACAGTTCTTAATTTTTTGTTTATTCATTTGTTTTACATTTTAGTTTTATCTATCTCTCTCTCTATCTATCTATCTTCTATCTGTCTTCCTATCAAGAGATTATATATTTCCTTAAACAAAATATTATTGTATATGTTTAAGGCTTTATATAAATGGTATTGAACTATATGTATACTTCTATAACTGATATTATTTTATTCAACATTTTTCAAAGTCCTCAACATTGTTTTTGAAATGTGTCCATGTTACAATAGCTAGTTTGTTAATTTTCAATACTGTAACATATTTTATTGTATGAATATGCCACAATTTACCCTTTCTCCTGTTGATGGCTTTGTGGGTCACCTTCAAATTTTTGTTATTACAATGTGGCTAGGAACATTCTAGTACATATCTCCTAGTGCACATGGGCAAAAACTTCTAAAGCAGAGTATATATAGCCAGGGCTGGAATTGCTGGGTCATAGGATATATGCATCTTCAGGGAACAAGATAATACACTTTTGCCCATTTAAAAAATATAGGCTGGGCACAGTGGCTCACACCTGTAATCCCAGCACTTTGGGAAGCCGAGGTAGGTGGATCACTTGAGGTCAGGAGTTTGAGACCAATCTGGCCAACATGGTGAAACCCCGTCTCTACTAAAAATATAAAAATTAGCTGGGTGTGGTGGCAGTCACCTGTAATCCCAGCTACTCAGGAGGCTAAGCACAAGAATCGCTTGAACCTGGGAGGTGGAGGGGGCAGTGAGCCAAGATCATGCCACTGCACTCCAGCCTGGGCAACAGAGCAAGACTTAGTCTCAAAAAAAAAAAAAAAAGACATTGCTGGTCTTATTATTGATTGTAGGGTCTCTTCACGTATGGAAGCATTTGCACTTTGTGAAATGGGCATATTAGTGTTTAGATGCTCAGAAAAGCCCTGCAGTAAAGAAACCTTTTTTTTTTTTTTGAGACGGAGTCTCACTCTGTTGCCTGGGCTGGAGTGCAATGGCGCGATCTTCACTCGCTGCAACCTCTGCCTCCTGGTTTCAAGCAATTCCCTGCCTCAGCCTCCTAAGTAGCTGGGATTACAGGCACCCGCTACCATGCCTGGCTAATTTTTGTATTTTTAATAGAGATGGGGTTTCACCATGTTGGCCAGGCTGGTCTTGAACTCCTGACCCTGTGGTCCACCTGCCTTGGCCTCCCAAAGTGCTAGGATTATAGGTGTGAGCCAACACGCCTGGCAAAGAAACCTTTTTAACCGAGTGCTTCCCTAACTCAACTGACCATGAACCCCTTTCCTCATTAAGTATCTGATAGGACTAACTCGGGGAATTGCTTTTGTAAGGGAACACGCATCAGGACCTGGTCAAGCAAGATGCTGGCATCTGGGCAACCATCAACAGTAGTACACAGGCCCCTCTCCCCTGCTCAGAGGACCTTAAAGCTCTCAGAGGCTGACCCTGGCTGGAAGCATTTCTGGTCTGCCCTCCATCCTACAATTTAGGGGACCCATCCTCATGGTGCATCCACCGTGTGTCAGGCTTTGCGCTGGATGCTTCCTGTCACTTACCTCTGCTTCCATAACCAAGTGAGAAACAGGGCTCAGAGCAGTGAGCTGCCTTAAGGGAAGACAAACCATCATCTGATCCAAAGCCATCCTCCCTCCATTACACTACAGGACTTGCTTAGAACCAAAACAGTGCCCAAGACCCAGCCCCTGAGGAAGCCAGATACTGGCTTCATCCCTTCCCCACCTTGCCGCAAGACCTCGGGCCCTGGTCTATCCCTCTCCTCTGGCTCGTGGCCTGGCTGCATGGCGGGGCTGGCTATTTTGACACACATGCCCTGGCTCTCCCGTCTCATGATGACAAGGCTGTGCCTTTTCCTCTTTGGGTTCCTGGCACTTGGCACAGATCTTGGCATATGATCAATGTCTTTTGGAATGACCAGATCAGTGATGATAATGCCAGTGAGCATGTATCCAGTGCTCACCATAGGCAGGCTCTGTGCTAAGGGCTTTATGAGAATTATCCCTTATATTTGTTCACAGTGACCCTCTGCAGGTTCTGGTACCATCATCTCCATTTCACAGATGAAGAAACAGGCTGAGGGGAGTTTGGTCACTTGTCCAAGGTCACACAGACACTGAGTGGTGGAGGCAGGATTTGAACTTGAGTTACAGGCCTCTACCTGCCTCATGCCACACACCTGACCCAGATGGGTGAGCTAGGTGGCCCCTGTCTAGCAATGCCATATGCACAGTAGTACCCAGGAATTCCCCCATGTGACAATGACACAAACCCAAGAGTCTATTCAGCACTGCTGCAAGGCCTCTGGGAGCAGGCCACCATGGGTGGGGAGAACCCCAGGCCTGGTCCTCTGCCCCTTCCTTGCTCCCTTCCTGCCAGCTGGGGTCACAAGTCCAGCCCAAGGCCACTTGAGGTTCAGGTGACAAAACATCCCAGTTTGCAGGAGTTGGCAGTTGCTCTGGGCAAGCTGCAAGCAAACAGCTGTGACTCCAGTCCCCAAAGCTCCCCCTCCTTACCTGTGTCAACACTTTTATTTTTAAAGTGGCAGAGCCAAGATGGGGGCTGGGGATGGGCAATGGGGAAGGAGGGAGCCTGTCCCTTATCAGCGCTGGGGTCCTTGCATATGTAACGCTGTCATATAATTAACAGTGAAGATCATTTACATTGTCGCTTAGCTAATTTTCATAATGTTTTCTTTATTATCAGAGGAAGAAATTAACCCAAGAATTTATTTACATAGCAGCCTCAAACAGTAACAGCTTGCTAATTGCCTGTTAGGTGATTAATAAGCTTACAGCAGATGCTAATGCGTCGTGGGCTCCCCGTTTCAAAGGTGCTCTTGCCTCACGCTTGTGTTTTTGGCAGCTTAATTAGTGCAATAATTATGTACTTGTTGCTCCTTCTTTCGAGCAAATACTGTCAAATGCTTAAAAGATTAAAGTGAATTATATCCTGAGAACGCACAGAGCTTGAGGATGCCCGTTCTTGCTAACTTCTCTGCTAGTTCAAAAATAGAAAAGAAGAAATAAGAGAAGGGTCTGCCACGACGGCAGCAGCAGAAATGAACTAGAGCTGGCTGGGGCCTAGTCCTGGAAGAGACCATGAACACTGCCTCATTTCCCGTCTACAAAAGGAGGTTCAACTGGTTGGCATGGGAAAGTGGGGAGGGGAAACTTGAGAATCAGAGAGACCTGAGTGTCAGAGCAACGAAATGCAACAGGTGGATCTAATTTGCGTCCTCATTGGACGCAATTGTAAAAAGCCATCTTGGAGATGATCAGAGAGACTTACCCCTGACATCCAGAAGTCACTGCTGATTTTGTTAGGTGTGATAACAGCATAATCGTTATGTGAAAGAAAAATATGCTTATCTATTCCATATGCAGACTGAAGTGCTTAAGGTTGAAAGGATACGATATCTGTGATTTGCTTTAAAATACCCTAGACCTCTCCTAAAAATAGTGAGGTCTGTAGATAAATAAGATTGCAAAATGTGGATCGACACTGAAGCCGGATGACAGATACACTGGGGGTCCATATAACTATTTTCTCTTCTTTCATGTATGTTTGAAAATGTACATAATCAAAAGGCTGGACCACAGAAAGGAGATGAGAATTCCTTCAAGACATGGGCCCTAGAATCCAGCTCCCTGTGCTTAAATCCAGCTCTATTCCTTGCTAGCTGTGTGGTCTTGACCAAGGACCTGACCTTTCTGTGCCTCAGTTTCCTCATCTATGATACGGAGATATACTTGTTGCTGGGATTTACCAAGACAGCGCACACAGGTTTTAGCACAGTGCTGGATGCATGGAAAGCCTTGTTTCGTCCTTCTTGTTATTGTATTGCTGTTGTTACTGGCTGAGGCCCTCCAGCTCTGCAGCTGTGGGCCACCAGCAGATCTGCCACAGGTTTGCTCCATCCCAGCTCTAGTGCTGGGCCCTTTCCTAGGCTCAGCCCTGCATCAGCAGTGGCCTCTGGCAAAAGGGGCTGCAGAGGGGCTGGCTCCTCACTCTGGGACCCTGCAGGCCTGCCTTTGTCACATAGGACCAAGCACATCAGTTTCTCTGGGGCTACAACCCCAACCCCTCCAGCACTTCATCACAGTACCTGGTCTCTTTACCCCCATCCTGCTTGGGGCCAGACTCCCAGAAACCTCTGCCCTGTGGTGGCTGCTTGTTGAACTTGCCCTGGGGCCAGCTGTCTGAATTTCATCTGTTGCTAATTGTTCCACTCTTGGGAATCTGTGTCTGGACACTTCAACCCTTCTCAGGCCCTGAGGCTGCATCTGTGCTTACTCTCCCTCTCCTGCCAGGTGAGGCTTGGGTCCATACAGGCTCCAGCCTCTTGGAGTCATTCCCTTTTTGCTGGCGGGAACATACCTGGGCCTGGCCTATCTTGGCCAGCCTACTGACTTCTTGTGTGCCTTGGGTTTGAGCCTCAGTTTTCCCATCTGTAAAATGGGGGGTTTAGACAAACTCTCCAAACGCTCAGCATTAACCGATATCCAGAACTATGGAGCCTCTGCAGTCCCAGTGCCAGAATAGGCCTTAACTCAGAGCAGACGGTCAGTGAATGTTTGGCTGTTGATTGAACAAATAAGCAAATCGATGAGAGATGCCCTCTGCTGTCTCCCTCCCTACACTGGCCTAGGACACCTCATCTTCCGCCTCCTCTCAGCAGTCCAGAACCATGTTCCAAACTCCTCTTAAATCCTGTGTTATGGGGCTGCTGCCTGGATCAGAGCCATGGGGAGGCTGGTTCAGTCTTGAAGGTGGATCTAATCACAGCACCACACTCACTCTGCTTCCACTCAATCTCTGAGCCTACCTAGAAGTAATTCTGAGCACACACTCTGAAAAAATAGGTCCACAGCTGTCTGGGGCAGAAGAGGCAAGATTTTACAAGGTGAGGGGAGGAAGACACAGCCTGTGTCATATTAAGCCAGGGAGAGCCAGGGAGTCTTGTCCCCACTTCCAAACACATGACAAAACCCCGTCTCCACGCCCTTGCTCAGCAGTTTCCCCGCCTCCTTCAAGGGTGTTCCCTTTACTCTTTAATCAAACTCCCTTTTCAAGGCTCACCCTCTCCAGGAAGCCCACAGTGGTATCCTGCTGCTTATAGGGCCTCGTGTGTTTGTGTCCTGCTCCTGAACCTGGAAATAGGAGAAGCTGGCTTGGTTTTTAGTCACCTGGGTGTCACTGTTCTGCATGTAACTAAACTATAAGGTCAGCGAAGGCAGGAACCACCCTTCCTTCTTTCCATGTACCCACCTCAGCCTCTTGCCCAGGGTCCAGCAGAGAGCTCCGCAGACCCAAGTGTCATACAATGTGGATCCAGAATCCTTACTCCTGAGCCTCTCATTCGGAGACGAGGAAAGTGAGTTGCAGGAGGGTTGAATGTATCCTGCAGGGCCCAGGCCAGGTCTGGGAGCCTTGTTCTGACCTTGCTAATCCACAGCTCTTGCTGTCACCCCATGCTGCCCTTGTGAATATCAGCTGGGCTAAGTCAGGATGGCACTGACCCCTCCATGCAGCAGGGGCATGGAGACCTGGGACATGTGGCCACCAACCTGAGGGACTCCAGGGGCTCAGGGAAAGCCAGATTGGGCTGGAAACTTCCTAACACATTCCCAAGTGATGCTGTTGCTGCCTGTTGGGAACCGCTTTTTCAGAACCACAGCTCTATAGGGACTAAAAAGCTACCTGAGAGACAGGATTATCACAAAGTTAACATTTCAACACATGACAGGCAGGGTGTATTGGCTCATACTTGTAATCCCAGCACTCTGGGAGGCCGAGGCGGGTGGGTCACTTGAGGCCAGGAGTTTGAGACCAGCCGGGGCAACATGGTGAAAACCCGTCTCTACTAAAAATACAAAAATTAGCTGGGTGTGGTGTGCATGTCTAATCCTAGCTACTTGGGAGGCTGAGGCAGGAGAATCACTTGAACTGGGGAGGCAGAGGTTGCAGTGAGCTGAGATTGCGCCACTGCACTCCAGCCTGGGTGACAGAGCTAGACTCTGTCTCAAAAAAATAAAAAAACAGATAAATAATAGTCATAAAAATAAATAAATAAATGCATGACAGAGGCCAGAAGTATATTAGTTAGATTTTTGGTTCTTGGCATCTCTTTCCCCTTCTTTTGAGAACAGCACCCTGATTTCCTTTTGAGGGTCTATCCCTCCTTTATCCTCAGGCTATGCCCTCCTAATAAGCCTCCCACCTGCTGTAGAGTACAGCATATACATAACCAAAGAACATCCAATCAGGATGCGGAGTTTACCCAGTCACATGATTTACACTGGTCCAATCAGGTCAAATAAGAGAACTTTGGCAGGAATCATCAGGAAACAAGGCTTTCTTTCCAGCTGGACCAGAACTCCTGTGGTCATCGTGCCACAGTGTGGAAAGAGCTCTGAAAATGGGGCTTATAAAGGACAAGCAGAGGAGAGGGCATTGTTTAATGCTCCTGGATCCTGCTACTCCTGAGGTCAATACCCTCTGAGCCTGTTAGTCACATCAGTAGATGAGGATATAAATCCCCCTTTCTGCACAAGTCATAGTTGGGGTGGGATTTTCTGACACATAACAGAAAATTTCCTATCTGACACCAAGTTCTGAAGGAATATTGAGGCAATTCACCCCTTCTGCATTAGGGAAGCTTCATGGGTGGTCAGAGATGTGGAAGGAGAGGGAAAGTGGAGGTATTAGCAAGGGTGGGCTGATGGAAAACAGCCGGGTACAAACAGAGGCCACAGCACAGACCAGCTTGGCTCACTCCTGGCACCCAGGAGAAGGCCTCTGGGAGAATTAAGCCCTATAGGAAGAGGGGAATCTTGCTGCTCAATGGGAGAGCATTTTGCCTTTTGTGGTCTCCTTTCCCAGAAGAGGTCACCCCCGATGCCAGAGGTTCCCAGAGCCTGCTGGCCCCTTGAATCCAGACTTCCTGCCCAGACGGGCAGCTGGGATGAGGTCATGGCTGGGGAGAGTCTTTTATCCTCTTGCTAAGCTTCTTCTTTCAGTAGCAATTGCTGTCTTGCTTAATCTCAGAATTATCTGATTGTCACAGTCGAGTTTTCCACATTAGGCAATGAGCCAACAAGTTACTTAACCTATAATTGCCCTTTAATGAAGCCCATCTTCAAAACTGAATTGTCAAAGGGAAACTTGTAAACATACAGCGAGGTCCAAGACCAAGCTGGCCCCAGACGTTGCAGCCAGGCCCTTGACTCCTCTCTGGCGTCAACCACATTTGTCTGAGTTATTGGGGCTTTATCACCAGCTGCCACCCAGAGTAGAGAGGAGGCTAGTGCTCGCAGCAGCCAGAAGCAGGTCCAGCCTTTGAAAAGCAAGCTTGCAAGTGCTCAGTTTAGGTGCACACATTCTCCCTTGCCTAGAGTCTCCCTTCTTCCCAAAGCACTGTGAAGTGTGAAAGGAATGGCCAATGTCACGACTTGAACTTTGCAAAACCTAAGCAACATCTCTCTGCAGTGAACTCATGTGATGGTGGTTCAGGCCCAGCCCAGACAGCTATTACAGTAAGACTTCTTTAATGTCAGCCTCTCTCACCTACTCTTTACATATAGTAGTACATATACATACATATAGTATGTAAAGAGTAGGTGAGAGAGGCTGACATTAAAGAAGTCTTACTGTAATAGCTGTCTGGGCTGGGCCTATACTGTGGTCAGGAGTCTGCCCTCTGGGAATGTCCAATCACATCTTAGCATGTCCGAAGTGAAATATCATAGTCAAACATACTCAGCTGCTTCACGGTACTCTCACAGTGACCCAGGGCACAGCAAGACGAGGGAATTTTTTTCAATTAATTTATTTTTTATTATACTTTAAGTTGTAAGGTACATGTGCACAACGTGCAGGTTTGTTACATATGTATACATGCACCATGTTGGTGTGCTGCACCCATTAACTCGTCATTTACTTTAGGTATCTCTCCTAATGCTATCCCTCCCGCTTCCCCAACCCCACGACAGGCCCCGGTGTGTGATGTAAGGGAGGGAATATTTATGGAGCACCAACTCAGGGCCAGGTGCCGTGCTGGGCACTTTATATACTTTACATCGTTTAATTATCAGAACAACTCTAAAAACTCAGAAATTGTATCCCTATTTTGCACATGAGGAATGCAAGGCCCAGAGTAGGTAAGTCGTTTGCACAGTCAGCAGCTTTGCAGGTGTAGGAAACAGGATTTGAACTCAGATTTGTCTGATGCCAAGGCTGGTCAGTGCTCCTTGGACACTTTGGTGGCTCCTTTATTGACATAAAGCTGGCCTAAAGCCACTGAGCAGTACAGATTAGAAGGGGTGTGGACTCATGGAGACAATACCATGATGTCTGGGGATTTGTGTGGGGATGCAGATAGGATTAGAGATAAAAGGCTGGCTGTGAGATGATCGATGCTAAAGCTGGGTGGTGGGCACTGAGGTGTTCGTCAAACAGTTCCAAATAAGTATTTGAAATGTTTAATTACAAAAATGTTTAAAAAATATAGCACTTTCTCCAGAAGTCAGTGCCCCTTCCCAGTACCCCATAGCACTCATACATATCTGTCACTGCCCTAAATCCACTATGCCACCTTAGAGTAATTTTTTTTTTTTTTGACGGAATCTCCCTCTGTTGCCCAGGTTGGAGTGCAGTAGTGTGATTTTGGCTCACTGCAACCTCTGCCTCCTGGGTTCAAGTGATTCTCCTGCCTTAGCCTCCTGCATAGCTGAGACTGCAGGTGCCCACCACCATGCCTGGTTAATTTTTGTATTTTTAGTAGAGGCGGGTTTTCACTATGTTGGCCAGGCTGGTCTCGAGCTCCTGACCTCAAGTGATCTGCCTGCCTCAGCCTCCCAAAGTGCTGGGATTACAGCTGTGAGCCACCACACCCGGCCAAGAGTCATCTTTCAAATTGTATCCCTCCGAGGCTCCGAGCTCTGTGAGGATAAAGGTGGTGTTTGTCTTGTTCATTTAATAAACTTTTATAGAATGAATAAATGACAAGAGTCTGGTGCACAGTGAACATTCAACACATGTTTATTGAATGAATAAAAAATCCAAATAACTGGGTTCTGAAGGCTGGCTGTGTTTTGACAAGCACGTAGCTATAGAGAGGGCGTGCAGGGCAGGGGGACTGACTTGAGCAAAGGCACAAGCAGCAAACAGGCCAAGTTTGGAGGTGAGTGTCGGGGGATGTCCAGCCACAGCCAAGACAATAGTCATCAGTGATAATGCGCTGCCTGAGCTAGCTGGAGTGGCCAGTTTTTAATAACTTATATTTCACAGACACAGCACTGACATTTTGTTTAATTGCCAAAGCAGGGTCAATCTCCTGCCGTGGCTGTGGAAAGTGAGGCTCTCAATTTCAGTCTCAGCTCATTAATTGAAGAAAGTTGGCCAGCGTGCGCCTGGTGGACGGCAACTCCAAATGGATGTCGACACGTTTTTGAGGACTTGAGGGAAGCAAAATAAATCAATTAAGGGGACAGCTTGGAGTTCCAGTTGGGAATCTAAATCCTGATGCATTTCCTAATATTCCCTTGCAACAGAGAGAAAGAGAACCTCCTTCTCCACGCCATGCCAAGACCTAGTACCACATGGAAACTGGGGACTGCAAAGGCCAGAGCAGGACCCCGGGATGGTTTGGGATCAAGTAACCATGGTGGGGCCGGCATGTATCCTGAGATTCCGCAGGCTATGTGGCGTCTGGTCTCCCGCCAGCCTTCCTGATAAAAACCATACTCTACCACTGGCTTATGTTGAGGGCCGCTGGAGGCCTGCAAGGCTTAGAATACCTTCAAAGGCCTGCCTTGCACAGATGGACTTATTCCACCAAAGCACAAGTCACGCAGATAGTGATGACAACAATGTAAATGTATGAAGCCTTTTATAGTTTGCAAAGAGCTTCCACATCCCTGATCTCCTCTTGCCCTCCCAACAACTATGGGAGAGTCGGAAGGAGGGAGGGGGGTCAAAAACTGAGGCTCAGAGCAGTGACGTGACGTGCCCAACATGGTGCAGCCGGGAGGCGGTAGAGCAGGATGCTCCCCTCTCATCTGGGTGTGTGATCCTTTCCAGGGATGTTGACCTTAAATCAGGTGAGAACACAGATCTCCACTCTCCCAGATCTCATAGCCTGTCTTGGCATTTGTTATCAAGGACACTGAAACCAAGTAGGAGGATTTCTGTATGGTCTTCTTGTCTCCTAGAATTATTGATGTCTCCCATTGTCTCCTGGAAATATTGAAGACTTCCACCTTCCAGACCTGCCTCTCTCTGAATTGTTCAAGTTATTTTGTGTCTTTGGAATATCAATCAGTCTTAGAGGGGTGACGCAACAGATTTCTCTTAGGAGAAGGCAAAATGAACATAAAGGTGTCTGGTATAATAATTCCTCTTGTCATCGCATCTTGAATTTCTCAAAGGGCCTTGGTGTTTGCTGTCTTATTTGAAACAAGCAGTAGCCTTGTGAGCTGCCTGGGAAGATTATGACCACCTTCTTCCTTAAGGAGGAGGAAATGAAGGTGCTGAGCAGCTCTATATCTTGTTCAACTTCTTGCTTCTGCCTTTTCCACTTTCTGAAGTTTTAAAAATGGGAAGTCAGTCTTAATCTCACTTTTAGAATGAGACACTTGGAGAGGATGGTCAGGAAGAATTTTTACCCTTATTTTTAGGAAACTGATTTTAGGTGGTAATTAATACAAATATTTAAATACCTGATTGCTTCTTTTGTTCTTTATTCTCTTTGTGTCTGAAATGTAAGCTTATCTTCTCTCCCCACCTGCCTTGAAGCCAAAGTATTCAATTTTAGGTGCCCTGACTTAGCGTAGGTGGGGTGTCAGGTCAAGGTGGGGTAGAGCCCAGGAGTAATTGAGAAAACTCCTCTCCCTTTGATGTTTGCTCAGAATTCCCCTGTAGGCAGAGAGGAGGGTTCCCCATGCAGGGGATTCGATGCCCTCTAAGTTCACAGTTTCTATTAGAGCTTACCATTGTGTATTATAGCCGGATGTTAATCTGCCTGTTTTCCCCAGTAGACTGTGAGAGATCAGGGAGCAACACATCTGCATCTGGCAATAGAGGAATTTTGGACAGGGGTGTGTGTAGGAGTTAACCAGATGTGGGACATATCATGATAAACCAGGGAGTAGGAAAGAAACCCTGAACAAAAGCAGGGCCCAGAGAGATGAAAAGGAAGAGATGGAGATTTTTAGGATATGGAATCTGTGTCAATCTCTACAACGAACCAGGGAGGAGTCAAGAACGAGCGCTCAGATTCTAGTTTGGACAACCAGGTAGATTCATGGTAAGACCTTGATCAGAGCTGGGGAGCACAGGAGAAGATGCATCATGGATGGGGAAAACCGGGATGGTTTAGTTCTGAATGGATTGAGTCTAAGGTACCTGTGGGTCTGGAGTACAGATATAAAACTGGGCAGATACCAGCCTGTTGGTGGTACTTAAAGCCATGGCCCTGTGAATTTCTGGTCCCTTTTAGTGCCCACAGGCTGAGCCTCTGTCTCTATAACCTACTACCTGGCTCCCTGATGGCTCTGAATGATCTAAAAATACTAGACATCAAAATTTCTCATGTTCCTTTTTGACTTCCACCACATACTTATGATAAGGATTCCTGAGGCTATGTGAATCTTATTCAGTAGCCCTTTGTAAAGCATTAAATGTCACCTAGCAGCAAGATACAACAAGAGTAGCAAAGAAACCTGGTTTCAAGACTTAGCTCAGCTGATAACTACTATGTGATATTGGGCAGGTCACTGTTTCCCTCTGGGCATCACTTTTCCAAAACTTTGATAGTGAAGTGGCTAAGTTCCTATGCTGGTAGTGTCAGAATAGCTTCTATTAGACTATCCCATAAAAAACAGTTTTAATGCACGAAAAAAGTATTAAAAACAAGTACTCAAAAGCATTGGAGAGCTGCCAAAATGAGGCAGAAACTAGAGTGAGCTTAAGAAAATAACCTTACTGGGTGAAATTCATGTTTAATTGGCTTTTCCCCTGAGGGCACAGTGCCCCTGTTTTCATGGCATGGGGTAACTAGAACTCAAGTAGAAAACTGTAGTCTTTCTGACTTTGGGTATCAGAGGTTGGAGCTCAAGGGCGCCAGAAGAACCTGGAATAAAGGGGAGACATGCTGAAAAAGAACCTCTGAGGAAGAAGCCTCAAAATCTACATATAAATGACCCACGAATTATTGACTGACCCCTGAACTGTGCCTGCATGTGAATGACATCAAGAAGCCCAGCAGAAACATCAGCTAGAAGTCCATAAAGCTGAGCAGAGAGTTAAGCTGTGGCTCAACTGCAGCTGCAGAGATAAAATCCACAGTTTTATTTCTACCAAGTTAGCAGAACAAAATTTGTATTCCAGAACCAAATAATTCACCCTAAAACTAAGGTAAACCAATATTACATGCTGTATAACCAAGTGCAAAGTTAAGCCTCCATGAGTTCAAAGTGACCATCCAGCAACTTAACTGCCTTCCAGGACAAAAATTCAAAAGAAGATGGCAGAATATAAAGTCTTTACAATGTATCACCCATGATGTCCAGTATACATTTAAAAAAATTACTAGACATTAGAAGAAAAACAAAATGTGATTTAAGACAAAGAGGAAAAACAGTCCATAGAAAAAGATACCAAGGTGTCTCACATATTGGAACTAACAGATGATAATTTTAAGGCATCTATTTTAAGTTTGTTCAAGAAAATTAAGGAAAATATGGTCACAATGAGTGGATAGGGAATCTCAGAAAAGAAATAAAAAAATAACAAAATGAATCCATTAAAACTGAAAAGAATAATTGAAATAAAAAATTCACCAGATGGATTTAATAGCAGATTGGAAATTACAGAAGAAAGATTCAGTGACTTGATGACATATCGATAGAAATTCAATCTGAAAAACACAGGGAAAAAAGGGATAGAAAAAATTATGAAAATATAATGGCTGAAAATCTTTCGACTTGGTGAAAAACATCAAACTACAGATGCAAGAAGGTCAGTGAATCCCAAGTAAAATAAATATGAAGAAATAACTATACCTAGGCACATCATAGTGAATCTGCTGAAAACCAAAAATCAAGAGATACATTCAAAACAGTCATAAGAAAGAAGACATATCACATACTCAAGAGAAACTATAATAGTAATGCCTTTTAAATACAACAGAATAACAATTTAAAGCACTAAAAATGAAATGGCATCTTTAAAATACTGAAAGAAAATACTGATCTACTCAGTACTCTGTATCAAGTGAAAATAGTATTCAAAAGTGAGGACAAAATAAAGACAGTTTCAAAGAAGTAAAGGCTGAGAGAATTTGTTACCAGCAGAAGTTCTTCAGGATGAAAGAAAAGAAAACTCAAATCTGCGAAAAGAAATGGAGATCATTGGAAGTGGAAAATATGTGGACAAACTCTAAATATAAAGACATGGATCAATAAAAGTAGAAGTATTAAAAAAGATAGACACATTAGCAGAAGACAGCTTGACTGGCATTAAGACAAGAAGAATTATCATTTCACAATGATATAGAGGGTAATTCATTAGAAAGACATAGAAATTGTAATTGCAGTGTGATACATATAATAATAGAGTTTAAAAATATGTGAAGAAAAACATAGAGAACTAAAGGCAGAGCTAGAAAAGTGAACAACCATAGTTGGAGACACTAATATTCTTCTTTCATAACGTGTTAAAACCACCAGCACCTCCCCACAAAAAATAATCAGTAAGCATAAAAAGATTTAAATAACAGTACCAACAACCTTGAACTCACTGATATTTATGAATCACTATACCCAACACCTGCAGAGTACATATTCTTTTCAGGTACAAAGAAGCAATCAATAAAACAGACCAAATGCTGGCCCAAAAGATGCATATCAATACATTTGAAAGGATTGACATCATATATAGCATGTCCTCTGACTAGAATGGAATGAAATAAGAAATCAATGGCAATAAGATATTTATATATTTAGAAAACTCCCAAATATTTGGAGATTAACAACACATTTTTGCATAAAAAAAATTGTAAGAAAAATTAGAAAATATTTTAAACAGAATAAAAATGAAAATGCAGCATATCAAGACTTGTGGGATATAGCTAAAGTGGTGCTTGAACTATATATTTAAATGCTTGGCTGGGTGCAGTGGCTCACACCTGTAATCCCAGCACTTTGGGAGGCTGAGGCGGGTGGATCACAAGGTCAGGAGATCAAGACCATCCTGGCTTACACAGTGAAACCCCATCTCTACTAAAATACAAAAAATTAGCCAGGCATGGTGGCGGGCACCTGTAATCCCAGCTACTTGGGAGGCTGAGGCAGGAGAATGGTGTGAACCCGGGAGGCGGAGCTTGCAGTGAACCGAGATCGTGCCACCGCACTCCAGCCTGGGCGACAGAGCTAGACTCTGTCTCAAAAAATAATAATAATAATAAATAAATGCTTATAATAGAAAAAAAGATCTAAACATCCACTTTAAGAAGCTAGAAAAAGAAAAAAAAATAAACCCAGAATTAGAAAGAAATAATAAAGATTAGAGATGATAATAATGAATAGAAAATTGAAGAACAATGGATAAAACTAGCAAAGAAAATGCTGGTTCTTTTAAAAGGTGAACAAAATTGATAAAGCTTTAGTAAGACTAGTTGAGAAAAAAGAAATATAAATTGCAAATATATATGTGTGTGTGTGTGTATGTATATACACATGGAGAGAGAGAGAGGGAGAAAGAGACAGAGAGAAGGAGAGAGAGAAAAGTGACATCACTACAGATCTTACAAACACTTAAAGGATGATAGGATGTTATGAACAGCAATACTATCAAATTTTATAATGTAGGTAGAATGGACAAATTATCTGAAAAGCACAACTTACCAAAACTGACATAAAAAGAGACAAAAAAATTGAACAGCTCTGTATCTGTTAAAAAGATGGACTTTGATGTAAAAATCTTCTAACCATGAAAACTCCAGTATCTGATGATCTCACTCATTAATTTCATCAAATACTTCAGGAAAGAATAATATTAATTTTATTAAAGAATGCTTTCAGAAGAAAAAAAATGAGAGAGCACTTCCCAGCTCACTTTATGAGGCCAGCATAATCCTGATACCAGAATTGACAAAGACAAAAGAAAAGTACGTACCAACATCTTTCATAGACACAGATATAAAATGTCTTAATAAAAAATTCACAAAGTGAATTTAGTAACACGAAAAGATAATACATCATGGCCAAGTGGGGTTTGTCCTGGAAATGTAAAGTTAATTTAACATTTGAAAAGCCAAACAATGTAATTCACAATATTGATTAAATAAAGTAAAAAAAATATGTGAAAGGAAAAAAACTATGTGATCATCTCCATAGATCCCTAAAAATAATTTGGCAAATTCAACATCCAATCCTAATAAAAATCTTATCAAACTAGGAAGAGAAGATAATTTCCTCAGTTTAATAAAGGATATGTCAAAAACTCACACTTTATATAAATATAACTTAATATAAAATATTAAATGCTTCCCCCCAAGATGGAAATAAGGCAAGAATGTCTATTCTTACCACTTTTATTCATCACTGTGCTGGAAATACTAGACAGTGCAATAGTAGAACAATAAAGAAATAAAAGGCATTAAAATTTGAACAAAAGAGGTAAAACTGTCTTTATAGACAGCATCATTTTTTATGCACAAAAGCTTAAATTTAAACCACTTACTCAACAAAGCAACTAATAACTGAATTTTTAAAGGTCACAGGATACAAGATCATACAAAAGTCTACTGTCTTTCTATATACTAGCAGCAAAAAATTGAAAAACTAAAATTTTTAAAGTCATTTTACATTAGTATCTGAAAACGCAAAATACTTAGGAATAAATGTAACAAAATATAAACAATATTTGTCATAAAGTGACAAAATATTGCTAAAAGACATTTAAATAGACCTTATAAGTGAGGAGCTATTCCATATTCATAAACTGAAAACCTCAATATTGTTAAGATGTCAAGTCTTCCCAAATATATCTATGGATTAAAGCAATCCCAAAGAGAATCTCAAAATGTTTTTGTAGAAAATGACAAGAAACATGTCATTATGAATTTATATGGAAAAACAAAGCTAAAGAATAGTCAAACAGTACTGAAAAAGAAAGACAAATTTATACCACCTGACTTTAGGACTTACTGTCAAGCTACATAATCAAGACAGTGTGGTATTGGTATAAGGAAAGACATATAATGGAACAGAATAGAAAGACAAGAAATAGACCCACATGTACACCATGAATGGATTTGCAATCAAAGTGCTAAACCAACTTAACAGGGCAATGAAAGTCTTTGCAACAAATATCAAACAACTAGATAAATCTATGGTAAAAATAAACTTAGGGCCCTATATATCACCTCACACAAACATTTATTCTAGACATATCATAGACCTAATGATAAGAGCTAAAACTATAAAAATTTTTGGAGAAAACCTAGGAGAATGTATTTGTGACCTGGGGGCATAAAAATAGCCAATAAACACATGAAGCAGTGTTCAACATCATTAATCATCAGGGGAATGCAAATTAAGACTGCAATGAGCTACTATTACGCACACATCAGGAGAAAGACTGATAACATGAACTGTTAGTGAGGATCTGGAGCAACTGGAACCCTCATCCACTGCCAGTGAGTGTAAAATAGTACAACCACTTCAATTATACATTTCTTATTAATTGAATCGTTTGCCTACTTTTGACTTAGCAATTCCATCAATAGGTATTTATCCAGGAGAAATGAAAATATGTCTACATAACTACTTGTGTATGAATGATCATTATTACAGTTTAATTCACAATAGCCAAAAACTGGAAACAACCAAAATGTCCACAAACAGAGCCACTGGATAAACAATTTGTGGTATCTTCATGTACTGGAACAGTACCCAGCAGAGATTGGAATAAATCACCAATGCACAGAACAACATGAATGAATCTCACGGACATCACGAAAGCAACAGTACAGAAAAGAACAAGTATAGTATGCTTTCCATTTATGTGAAGATCTAGGGTAGGCAAAACTCAGCCCTGGTGATAAAAATCAGAAGGGTTGCCTTTGAGGTGGATATGAGTGGAAGGGACACAAAAGAACTTTCTGAGGCAATGGAAGTGTTCTATACCTTGGTTGACATGGTATACATGTTTATCCAAAGATAACATATGTGCATTTCACTGTGTGTCAATTTTGAGCCAATTTTAAAAGGAAAAACAAAGGAAGTTAAAAAACAAAAGCATAGGACTCTGATTCCAGGAGTCTTGAGTGCCCACACCTAGGGCTTAATCACAGTGGGGCTGTGGTCAGTGCTTTTCTTTCTCTGCATTAGCTGGAGCTACAGAAAGAAAGGCTCAGCAGATTGGGTGCCTGGGAAGCCTGTGGGCCTGTCCTGTCCTCAGCTGCCTGAACGAGTCACTTTAACTTCAGAAGTGTCTATAAATTAATCCTGAAGTCTGTGTGAGCCCATCAGTGTTACATGCTGGTCTTCTCTGAGTCTGTGTGTGTTTTATTTTAAGGCTCCTCCCTCTCCTTCACTGTCATGGCCTTCAGAAAAAATAACCATTCCCTTGGAATGATGTGTGACCCCGCCAATCAGAGGATAAGTTGTCTGGCCAACTTGGGCAGCCAACAGAGGAAAATTTCCTGGAGGGTTACGCCACCAGTTGGATCTAAAAGGACTAAAGCTTTCTTACAGCCCTCGTGTCCAAGGGGAGTGAGGAGGGCCAGATGACCTGGAAAAGATACACAAATAGAGGTTCCGAGTTATGACACCTACACAAGTCCAGTTCAGTCCTTTCGGGAACCCCCACCTCCCTAGTGCCAGCATTGCCTTCACACTGCCTCTCTGAGCTTCCCATTGCTGGGAAACCAGATAGATGATGTGCCCACAGGACAAGGGGAAGGAAGAGAAGAACCAAGGAGATGGCCAAGGCAGGAGAAAGGGGAAGGGATGCTTAAACAAAAAGAAAAGGATCTTTTGGAATCAGAGGGGAAAGTGTTTGTTGCTGGCCTCTCAAGGCATGGGATTGACTAGCAACAATTTCATCCTTTTGTAGAGGGTTTAGTGTTTTTCAAAATGCCCACATCTTACACCATGAGGTGGCCTGGCCAGGTATCAGGACTCCCCACTTTTAATAGATGAGGAAACAGAGGCTAGAAAGCTCAGGCACTTGTTCAAATTGGCATAGCGAGTGAAAGCACAAAGTGGGAATCTGGCCAGATTTCCTGATGGCCACCCCTCTTCCTCAGGTGGGGGACATCCCCTGGGCACTGTTTTCCCCCTTTGCTCTCTCACCAACACTCATCAAATCAGCCGTGAGGACCGGGGCGGGGAGAGGGGAATGCTGTCTGCAGCGTAGAATCATGCGCAAGGTGAAGGAGCTCAGCTTCCAGCCCTGGGCCTTTTTAGGAAATGTAGCTCTGCATGAAACACTTGGCTTTGATGGGAAGGAAAGAAGTAGGTCTACTAATTAAATGTCATTTAGGATTTTTTTTTAGCTTTAAAAACAGAGGAGATATGTTTAATTCAGGCTCACCACCGTCATGGAGCATTTCCGTGAAGCTCAGGGCTCTGTGTGCAGTCTCTCAGACTCCAAAAGATCATTGGATTTTCTTTTCCTCTCTTTCTGGTTTTGTTTTGATTTTGTTGTTGTTTTCATTTTAAAAATACACACCCTCTGGAGTTGAATACTTTGACTTCTTTGATGCAAGGGAAGCCAACCATGGATTTCTAAAGTTAGACAGAAAGAAGTTGACATTGGCAGGAACTAAACCACAAGCCTCAGAAGCATCTGCACTGCTGGGCCCCGGTCCACAGCCAGTGCGGTCAGCATCATGTCATTGTGCTCTCTGGAGAAAACTAGAGACCCAGAGACCTGCCGGTTACACTGCCATTGGCTCCCTGCCCCTGGACAGGCAGGGACTAAGTGTCAACTAGGAATTGTAATCATCCCTGCCTCATGGGGGTGGCGGGGATGGTGAGGGGGTCGGGGAGAAGGAGGGGGAAGAGGACGCACTTGGTATGAAAATCCAGAGGGACTCCAATGTGCATCCGAGTTTCCTAAAAGAGGAAATGCCTCCTCTCCAGAAACAATGATGTAAATACCTCTGTGGTTTTACTTCACTGAGCTGCGCTTACTTGTTGCCTCTTAGAGTAGAATCTTTCCTTCCTATAGAGAATTCTTTCCACCAGGATTGGATGGGGCTGATCCTGCCTGCTCCCTGGCCACATGACCCAAGGCCAGGCCAGTCAGAAGCCTGCCTTCCTTCTGCTCTGGGCTTGCTAAAGTGGCAGGGCTTCCAATACTCATCTTGCCTGTGACATGCAGAGAGCCAGTAGGAGAGATAAAGGGAGGTGAGAGAGAGAGAGAGAGAGATGGCAATCTTCAATGCTATCATTTGAGTTTCTGGATACAGCTCTGCCTGAAGGTAGGTAGATTACTAAGAGCGAATAGATTTCTTTTTCTTTCTTTCTTTCTTTCTTTCTTTCTTTCTTTCTTTCTTTCTTTCTTTCTTTCTTTCTTTCTTTCTTTCTTTCTTTTGTTCTTTCTTTTTCTTTCTTTCTTTCTTTTTTTCTTTCTTTCTCTCTTTCTCTCTTTCTTTCTTTTTCTTTTTTTTCTTTCCTTCTTTCTCTCTCTCTCCCCTTCCTTCCTTCCTCCCTCCCTCCCTCCTTCTCTCTCTCTCTTTCTTTCTTTCTCTCTCTTTTCTTTCTTTCTCTTTCCCTCCCTCCTTCTCTTCCTTTGTTCCTTCCTTCCTTCCTTCGTTCCTTCCTTCCTTCCTTTGTTCATTCCTTCCTTCCTTTCTTTTCCTATAACTACTTTAGATTTTATTCCTGCCACTTGCAACTGAAAGAGAGCCAAGTAATATGTGTCTCACTCAACTTTGCATCTCTAGCACACCCAGCACACAGGAGCGTGCATATTCAATGAATGTTTGAGTGTCTTTAGAAAGAAATAAAGTTGCCAGACACGTTGGCTCATGCCTGTAATTCCAGCACTTTGGGAGGCCAAGGCAGATGGATCACCTGAGGTCAGGAATTTGAGACCAGCCTGACCAACATGGAGAAACCCCATCTCTTCTAAAAATACAAAATTAGCCAGGCATGGTGGTGCATGCCCGTAATCCTAGCTACTCAGGAGGCTGAGGCAGGAGAATCGCTTGAACCTGGGAGATGGAGGTTGCGGTGAGCCGAGATAGTGCCATTTCACTCCAGCCTGGGCAACAAGAGTGAAACTCAGTCACACACACAAAAAAAAAGAAAAAAAAAGAAAAGAAAAAAAATAAAGTTGGGGTGAAAGAAGAAAGTGCATTGTTGGGCATTTATCAGCTCTCTGTGTCGGGCACTTTATATAAATTATTTCAGTCATTATAGCACTGCGGTATTAGGACTACGATATCCACTTGAAGGTTACATAAAATAAGGAACAAAGAGCTCCCGGTGAAAGTCCAGACCTTCAGATGTGGGATGGAGCCTTCGAGTCAGTCTCTCTCTGACACCTCAGAAGCTGGTCCATCGGATGTCTGCTCCTCACAGTGGCCTTTGTGTGCTGGCCCCTGGTCTTCTGCGGGAGCCCAGACCAGAGTTGTGGGGCTCTCCGTACCACTTCCATGCTTCCCCTTGGATGTCAGGAGGAGGTCTCTTACCAGGGGCTGAACACTGCAAGCATACAAGTGAGTTCTCAGGTCCCCAACTTCCCCAACCATCCACTTCTCTCCATGATCCTGTGTCCTTTCTCATTGCTTGACCTAGTCTACGCCAGCTCCACCAAATTCACATCCCAAATTTCTGTTGCTCAGTGGATCCAAGATCAGGCCAAAGTGAAATTTGTTGGGTGCAGCTGTGGGTCCCTGGAGTCCAGAAGTTTCATGGTACTGTCTGTGTGAGAGGGAGCCCACTGTTGGTAGAACAGGATGGGGGTCCTGAAGTTGTATCTGAGCTCTGTATTTGCATTTTCACCACGACTTAAATGACCTCAAATGACAGGATAGGAAAGACCTCAAAAATCATCTAAAGAAGCACAACCTGGAGTGGTCCTGACATTCCCTGACCCCGGCTCCCAAACTCGAGAGAGACAGTGCTGATCACTCACAGCACTTCTTCCTGCTGAGCTCAGATACACTTTCAGGTCTTTCCCACGCAGTGCTGTGGGCTGCCCCATCAGTCACTGGGAGGTGGCTCACAAAAAAAAGTACTTGTCCTCAGACCTAGTTCAAGACCCTCATTTTTTGCCATTGTGAAAATAGAGATCCAGAAGGGTGAAAAGACTTGTCCAAGGTCATGCAGCCCAGCTGGAACTTGAAAACATACCTTTTGATTCTCTTAAGTCTACTGTTTTTTCTTCTGAATGTGCTGACTTAGTACCATTAGTATATGGTAAGATGCCAACCCAATTCAAACTCTACATATGCTTCACTGGAAAATCAATCAAGCAAATTGATAGAGCTCCGTGTTGTGGAAAGAACACTGAGCTGCGATTTTATCTCTGGTCTGGCAATAAACCAGCTGTGTGACCTTGGGCCAGTCAATTCACTTCTCTGAGTCTCAGTTTCCTCATCCATCTAATTGTGGGGGCAGGGTGATTTTTATGATCTGTAAGGTACCTTTAAATATTAATAATCTGTGATTTCATTTGCCCAGAATTATGTCAGACATTTTTCTAGCTATAAATAGACAGAAGAGAAGACACAAACATACAATACAAGAAGCAACAAAACATTAATATAATTAATGTAACTTTAAATTTATATTATGAAGGGCCAGGAGGTGTGGAACCTACTGAGGCCCTCTGGGAGTTAGGAGGGAGTTCTCAGTTGTAGGGAGTTTTCTTTGTGGAAAGGAGAATTCAGCCTGGCCCTGGAGGTAGATGGGGGACAATGGCACTGCAGGCAACAGGAGGAAAATAAAGTGGCAGCAAGGTGAGATACGCAGTGCATGTTTAGGAACAGAACAGCCTGACTGGAGAGGAGGCGGAGGAAGTCTTAGGAATGCTTTAGGGAATCACAGGTGAGCATGGAGCCCAGTGTCACATGGAATGTGGAGGAGAGGTCCTATTCTCTACAGAGACCTACAGGGGAATCTTTTGTTTTGTTGAATAAAAGGTGAAAATGATAGAGATTCAACTCAAACTGGCTTAACCAAAACAGTGGATTTATTAACTCACACAATCAAAAACCCCAGGTTAGACTTCAGCTGTAATTGGACCCAGGGGCTCAAAAAATCTCACTTGGAATGTGCCCTTCTCCATTTGTACTTTCTTCTGTGTTGGCCTCATTCCCAACAGACATTTCCAACTGGTGGCAAGATGGCGCCCAGCAGCTCCCAACTTACATTTTACCACTTAAGACCAGTGGAAAGAGAGCTCCTTATTCTGCCAGTTTTGTGAAAGTCCTGGGATGGATGCTCATTGACACAGATGTGATCTCCTTCCCATCTCTGAACCAATCACCAAGGCCATGGGCGGGATGTAAGGCCCTGATGGACCAGGCCTGGGGCACATGCTCATCCCTGGAGCCGGAGAGTGGGATCTGCCCCAGAGGAACTGGGGAAACTGAAAATGGGATGGGATGATGATTCCTAGAGAAAAATCATAGGGCCACTATCAAAAGTAGGAGTGGAGGCATCCCAGAAAGGCAAACTCAGCAGATGTCCAGCACCAAGAGCATTTCATCAGGCTTCATGCGGAAGAAACTAGGCCGTGTCTTTAAGACAGAGCCAGACTAAGCAGTGATTCTGCATAGGGGAACTCAGTTACTCAACTCTAAAACCTGCTGGGCAGGGTTCTGAGAGGCCGCAGTGAGGTGGATGGGATGAGAGCCTCGGGGCAGGTCTCATCTTTCTTACATTAATACTTCTTGGAGAGACTCAGCAGCAGGGCAGGAATTTGTTAAATTACATAAACATTATTGTGACCTGTAAAATTCAATGAATCTCGGCCTGTTTACCCTCGGCTGGCTTTAATGTTTGCACAGTGTAATTTAATGTGTCAATTTGCTCTCAAATAAAAAACATCTGGCCCTCTGACATGCCAAAGAAACCGGAGAGCTGATGTTCAAAATCAGCTAAAAGTCCCAATCAGGGATGATGTTTTGAGGAAGGAAAAAAAAGGCAAGAGGCTCAGCAAAGGAAGCCAAGAGTGTTAGGATCCATTCCTGGCGGAGTGACAAGCCTCTGTTTGTGAGTCTGTAAGATCAGTAAATTTTATCCTAATTAGAATTAAGAAAAGCCGAGAAGAGCACATACCATCTTTAACTGGCACCCATTGTGCAATTAAATTTCCTGCGGCTGTCCCTGCCAATATTGACATTCATGCTATTGGATTTTTAACAATCTTATTATTTTGTAATTGAGAGGAGCAAGAAGAAATTTATGCTTTTCTATATAGATGACCTTCCCAGCTAAAGTACCCCTTCCTACAGCAGTTGGCCAGCCTAAGCTCTTTCCCTCCCTGGGGGTTGGTGGGGCTTGGGGGAGAGGAGGGGAGGGGGGACTGGCTGAGTGTGTGGTTTTCCAGTAAGATCATCTATGCGGCCTGTCTTGCTTTGGTCTCCAGTAAATAATGGTACTGCTCACTCCTGCAGACAGAGGCAGGGCTTGGCAGGCAGGTCTGAATTGGAGGCACTGACCTACATAGAGCAGGGGACAGGGGAAACAGGTGGGGCATTGAAGGCCTTTCAGGGACCCCCCTACCTGCTGCTGGTGGCTGCTCATTGATTCTGACTGCTGGGCCCTCCCCAGGAGCTGGGCAGGCTGAGGTGGCCCGAGGGACACTTTATCCATCTCCCTCTCCAGCAGCTCTCTTTCTTAGCACCCAAGGCTGGGCCAGGCTGAAGGAACCAGGGAGGGATGGTTTCCACTCCCCAGTTTCTCACCCCAGTAAATGCTTGAGAAGTCCTAATGAAAAAGAGCTCGGCCTGGAGCCCGGGCAGCCACCCTGCTGGAAGGAGCAGAGCCTGCTTTCCTGGCCGTGGAATGATGGGGTCAAAGCAAGTTCAGGCTTTGCTTTAATTGAGTAGAAGATAGTTCTTCCTTAAGGGAGCCCTGAAATAGTGCTTCGGCAGAGCAGAATGACTTCCCATATTGTCAGAAGGGATTAGCCTGGCTGGTTTGTAAATAAAGAGTGATCCTTCTTTCCCCTCTAGGACAAACAGATCATATTTTCTTCAGATCACCAGGGCCGGGGCTCCCTCTAATCAAGTCCTTGACATTTCAGTAAGACTCAAGGAGTTACATGTTTTCCATGATTGAGCCTTTGGTAATTACCCATTTTCTTAAACGATTGCTATTTTCCAAATCCAAAACGTTTTGAGGAAGTGGGAAAATGAAATGTCTCTCCAATGATGTGAAGATGAAGGGGAGGGACAGAGGTGGAGGTGCAGAAAGGAGCAGTTCTCTTGAGGCTGGGACAACATCATCCTAATAAGCACCAGGGAACAGATCCCTGGACCACTGAGGCGCTTTCTAATCTATTCATTTTTCCATTCATTTGGGAAACAATAGTTTCTGTAGCCCTTGCCAGGCGCCAGACGTCGTGCTGGCCACCCAGGACAGAGTAAGACCTGTTTCTGCCCACTCCAAGGAGCTCCAGTCTAATGAAAGACCAGCATGTAGGCTAATTACAACAACAAAACATCCTGAAAAATAAACGTCATGGAATCCCCAAGTAAACAGCAAAACAAAACAACAAGAGAAAAATGAAACGAAACCAAACCAAAACCCAAAGCTTTGTCTGAGGAGAACAAGGAAGTCTTCACAGAGGAGGTGATGCGGTGTCTCCCAGGATGAGTAGGAGCTGGCCACCCTAGCAAAACGGTAACAGAAATAGCTAACTCAAAATGTCTGGTGCTATTCTAAGGGCCCTACACATATGCACTCATAGAATCCTTACAATCTTATAAGGCAGATGCTTTTTTCTTTAGCTATCCTCCTGCCTTGGCCTCCCAAAGTGCTGGGACTACAGGCATGAGCCACTGCACCCAGCCCAGATGCTATATTTACCCCAATTTTCAGATGAGGAAGCTGAAGTGCAAAGAGAAGAGAAACTTTCTGGACCAGGAAATGGCATGTGGGAAAGGACACACTCCTGGGAAGGTAGGGTGCGTTGATGGACTACGGGGAGGGGCTCCTTTGAAAGGTGTGGGGAAGTAACCTGCTCAGATCATTTTTAGGAGAATGACAGCACAGCGGTGGAGGAGCCAGACTGAGAAGGAACAAAAGGCCAGCAAAAAAAATAAGGCTCCCTTCCAACTTCCAATCACCACGTGCTCCTGTCATCTCCCCACCCCACCCCGCATCAGCCCCCAGGGAGGGAGCTGAAACTCAGGCCTGCTTCTGTGGGCACCAAAACCTGACTTACTACGTGATCCTCCCCTCCATCCTCAACTCCATAGATGGGCATGGAGAATTAGTCCATGGATCAAAGCCAAAAGGTATTGTCTCATGGCAGTGAGGTGGGGGTAACCCTTATGACTCCCTATGGAAGGGGACAAAAGCCCCCAAGGCTGAACCTACCCAGGAGAGCCAGGGCTCTGCTGTGACATACTGTAGCCACACAGAGGAAGAGTCCTTGCCTTTCTGGGTTGGCTTCTGCTTTCTTGAATGATCTTCATTTGCATCCTTTCCTCTTGAATTATCCTCCCTTCACCAAATCTATCTGTCTACCTCCTGCAGCTTGTGTCCACTCCAAACACATTTGACAAGAAGTCTTAGCAACACAGCCTAAAGAAACACTAAGCAAATTGTTCCTTGTCGTCCTGACCTTTGTAAGCCAAGAGCTCCACTTTATAACTTGGGAATGCACAAATATTTACAGTTGTAGGGAAGGGAGCCAATGGCTGCTGGAGGGTCCTAGAATTGGAAGGGAGCTGAAAGCTTGTCTAGCCCAGCCTCATATTCACTATAGGAATGCCCTCCACAGAGCCCTTGGCAGTGGTCACCCAGCCTCCCCTTGCTGGTCCCTGTGATGGGAAGGAAGGTCATCCTCCTCTGAGAAAGTGCTTTCTGTTGATCTTATCGTTGGAAAGTTCTTCTGACATTGAGCCAGAACTGCCTCCCAGTAACTTTGCCGTTGGTTTTGGATGAGTCTCTAGGGCCTCACAGCTTGGGTATCTTCTTTCCCATGACAGCACGTTAAAGGCTAGAACTCAGCCTCCCTGTCTGCCTTCCGTTGTCTCTTCTTCCTCAGTTCCTTTGTTCTTTTCTTGGGGGCCTTCATTCATTGGCCCCTCATCACTGGGGTCACCTTTCCTTGCCATGTCCAACACATCCTAGTTGGTCAATATCTGTCTTAACATATGATACCCCCAAATTCATCACAGCACTACAGTTGAATTGCTTTCTAAGATCTGATCCCTGTGCCATTAATTTCTCATCTCTAAAACTCAGCTTAGCTATCCAGGCCATGTGAGCCAGAGAAGAGAGAAGGAATGAAGTCTTCCTGAACCCCTGCAATGCTAGCCAATGTTCTAGTTCTTTCTAAACACTCAGGGCTCACAACTGCCCCAGGAAGTAGATACTCTCCTCTTTGTTTCACACATGCAGGAACGTGGTTTTCTGACATAGAACTGAAAATAAGGAAGTAAGCAAAACAAGTCTTTAAGGAGGCTGAGCAGAGGCCAGAAAGTCACCCAGAGTCTATTATTTACTCTTCCTTTATATTCATTTCTGCCAAGATTTTATTTGGTATCAGGAGAACTGATTTTAAATCCTGGCTCAGCCACTTTCTAGCTGTGTGACCTCAGGAAAGTTAGTGTCTAAGGTGACTAACCAATCCCAAATTGCCCTGGTCTGTCCTGGTTTTAAAACTGCAAATCCCATGTCCTAGGAGATCACTCCATTCTGGGCAAATTAGCACAGTTGGTCACCCTATTCAGTCAATTTTCTCTTTGTGATATCAGGATACCAGTAACCCACCTCACGAGACTGGTATAATTTTAACTGAGATAATATATTTGGAAGACCTGGCAATGTGCCTGGCACATAGCAGATTCACAATTAATGTTCTGTTTAATTTGAAAGCCTAGTTAATTATGGCAAATTGGAAAGCAGTCAAAGACTGAGAGGTGGCCATGAGCAGTTTAACTGGAAAACCATTTTTAAAAACACCTAGAAACATAAACGGAGACACTCGGTAGAGGGTCGTCTGTCCTGTGAGGGTCTCAAGGTCCTCTGTACTGTGACTATCTCACTGGAGTTCAATGAGCCATGGTAATTGTCATCCTTGAGTGGGACTCCGCAGGACAGAGGAATAGCTAAATCTTCTGCATTATACTATGTGTGATAAGGCAGGGTAAGGTGGGATACATTGTGAAGTAAGTGCCACATGAAATTTAATGAAGGCTTTAGATCTTTAAGCATAAGTATTCAACCCTCTAACAGGATGGCAGCCAACCAGCATGGCAGAGGGAAGGAGGACTGAAGAGTGTCCCAGGAGAGCCTGAGTCTGCAGTCAGCTCACTGCCTAACTATAGACAGATTGTCCTCACAGTTCCGGTCCTGTCTCCTCATCTGTGAAATGGGGAAGAGAAAGTAGACAAGGTGTTGTCTAACAGAAAGGCAACAGAGTGGGGTTCTCAAGAGCACGGATCCACCACCCACTAGCTGTGTGAGCTAGGACAAGCAAGCAAATCCACCCTCTGCACCCTGCTCTCCTGGCCTGTAACCTCGTAGAGATGTTGTGAAGATTTTATGAACTGATGTACTTCCTGGTGCATGTTGAGTTCTCAGTAAAGATCAGCTCTTAAAGTTACTATCCCTTCTGGGTATCACACTCCATGACAAAGAATATCATCTCTCTCTCTCCACTCATCATCAAGGGTTAATGCAACATAAGCTTTCACTTGAGTGTTTTGTAAGTTTCTTTTCCTTCCCCAGCCCGCCGCATCACTCAGCTGGCTCATGTTGAACTTGAGGCAGACTAAAACCTCCTGATCTTTTTTTATGTGAATTGCAGTCCAGCCAGGTCTCTCTCATCCTGTTCTTGTGCAACTGATTTTTGGAAACTGCATTCAAGACATCAGATTTATTGATGCTACATTTCATCTGGTTGCTTTTGACCCAGCATTCTTGACTGTCGAGATCATCTTGAACCGTAATTCTCTCATTCCCTCCAGCTTTGAGTCATCTGCAAATTTAATGCATATGCTTTCCATGTCTTCATCCAGATCACGGGCTTAAAAAAGCTATTTTACAGATAAAAATAGAGATAGAGATATAGGCCACTAGATAGATCAAGAGGGACCTTGTATGCCAGGCTGAGCAGTGGGGATTTTATCTTGTGGGAAGCAGGGGCTCTTGATCCTCAATCAGTTTTTAAGCCTTTTCTGAACATACCCACTACAGGCGCTCATATGTTGTCCCTGGATCTCAGAGTGTTTTCACTGATGACAACAAGAGTTCACCCCTCAGCCACCCTAAATGTGGCCTCTTCTAAACTACCGAACTCACCGCGAAGGTCTGAATCCCTTCCTGTCAGCACCACATGCAGCCCCAAGGCCCAGTCCTATTCTTCTCCCTCTTGTTGCTTCTCAAACTGAGGCCACCCCTACTTTGGGGCCTAGCCAAATACCTGTTATCAATCCAAGAAATCAATTCTTTCTCGTTGGTTCAGGAAGGCATGGACCACGACGACTTTATGTGCTTCCCACTCACATGTTTCCATTTTTACAGGGGCCTTCAGTGTCTGAACTGGAAGGTCAGAGCTGTGGTGGATCTGCTGGTAGCCACCTATAGCTGCCTGGATCTCCGCACTGCCCAGGGCACCATGGGCATCTTGTATCACAGCACAGTGCAACCAGCTGGTTCCTGGGCATGACTACAAGTCGTTATGAAAAGGCTGAGGACAAGATGATAGGGAAATGTGAAAAGGAAAATTCTAGAAGTAATTTTCATATAAATTAATTTAAATAACAAAAAAAACAAACATTTAAGTATCCCCAGGTAATCTGGCAACTCTCTGGTACTGTGCTAACCAGGCAACCACTGGTTACGGAGTTTCCAAAACTCCGTGTCCACTCCAGGCCCCGCTCCAGCCACCTGGCCAAGCACACTCAGCTCCAGGACACAATGAGCATAGCCAGTCCCTCTTTGATGTCCTTGGTACCAGAACCTTCCCATTTTACCCCACAGGACTCCCAGGATTCCTTTCTAGGGAAGAGTTTGATGATGATGATGGTGAAGATGGTAAAGAAGAGCAGTTACCCCTGATTGAGTGCCTTCTGTGTGCCAGGCATTGTGCCGGAGCCTCTAAACAAACCATCTCTAATCTTTTCAACCTTATGAAGCATATTTTTTATGATTCCCATTTTATAGAGGAGTAAACCGAGGCCCACAGAGATTACAGTAACTTGCCTGCATCCACAAGAAATAGCAGAGCTGGAATTTGAACTCTGGGTTTCTCTGATTCCAAAGTCCACTGTATCCACCACCCTGTTTCTGTACCTTTCCAAAAACTCCCACTATTATTCTCTCTTTTGACCCAAGCAGTCTTACAGGAGTGATAGGAAGCTGAGATGAGCAGAACTCTGCCCGTTGCCGAGGCAAAGTGCAGTCAGTAGGCTCGCAGGCTCACTGGGGTGGAACTGGACCTGGTACCAGCCTTCTGACTTGTAATGCAATGCAATTTATCCCTGTGTTGATATCCTGATAGTTGGAAGGGAGCCCAAGGATGGCCAGGTGGGGAAGCTTTTGCTTTTGGGAAGGTAGCGGTAGCAGGTGGTCTTGAAGGGAAACTGTAGTAATTGTATGATGGCTAAGCATGGAGGCTCTGGAATTAGGAAGTACCAGGTTCCAAGGGGCTCCAGCCTTTACTACCTGTGTGAAGTTGGGTAGATTATATTACCACCCTGAGCTGCCATTTACAAATGGGGTAATGAGAGATCTTCAGTGAAATACTATGAGTTGAGTGAGATAATTTACACAAAGCCATCGGCACGGTCCAGGCACATTTCCGGTGCCTAACACACATCGGCTCTGATTACCATTTCTTTTTTTTTGAGACAGAGTCCTACTCTGTCACCCAGGCTGGAGTGCAGTGGCATGATCTCAGCTCACTGTAACCTCCACCTCACAGGTTCAAGCGATTCTCCTGCCTCAGCCTCCCTAGTAGCTGGGATTACAGGTGCCTGCCAACATGTCCAGCTAATTTTTGTATTTTTAGTAAAGACAGGGTTTCACCAGGTTGTCCACGTGGGTCTCGAACTCCTGACCTCAAGTGGTTCACCCTTCTTGGCCTCCCAAAGTGCTGGGATTGCAGGCACCAGCCACCGTGCCCAGCCTACCGCTATTTTTCTTACCTCGGTCGTTACAGCGATCTACATTCGTAAATGTTTTCGTAAGTGCCTTTGACTTGCTCATCCTACATGGAGGCATTATGTCCCCATTCTACAGACTGGGCAACTGAGCATTGAAGCTACCTGCCCAAGGTGATCCAGGAAGGACTGAGCAGAGCTAAGCCTTGAGCCCCTGACCCCACGGTGAGCTCCCATCCCCAGCATGTTGCAGCTGTTCATCTTTCCTGGGTCCAGTTTCACATTTCCAGCACTTCTCAAATGTTAATATGTGTCTCCATTACCGGAGATCTTGTTCACATGCAGGTTCTCATTGAGGAGGGCTAGGCAGGCCTGAGGCTCTGCATTTCTGGCAGTCCTCCAAGGGAGGTCAAAGCCGCTGGTCCTGGGGCCTCACTTTGGTTGAGGGTCTCCTTCAGCTGGTAGGGGTCCCTCAAGCAGGCTCAGAGAAACAAACGTCCAGCCCTGCGGCCCCTGGGACTGGGACCTGCAGGAGCCCTTAAAGTTAGCTTCTAAGTGTGGCCCCCATAGGATGATTCTAAGGAGATATGGGATTTGGGAGCCACCTCCTAGCAGGGTTGCCAGGGCCAGCCCTTCCCTCTTGCTCACCATCTCCTTCTGCTTCCTTCTGACTGCTTCCATGGGAGCCTGACAGCTACAGCAAAGCATTCTTGCTCTCCCACGCTGAGCAAGAGCTACATGACCGGGTGAGTGTGGGCAGCCTGCAGAGAAGGAGCTGACATTTGTCTTAATTGGAGTTACCATGTAAGTCCCGCCCATCTCCTCCTGGTGCCCATGGCCTTTGATGGGCAGGGAAGGGGGCTCTGAACAGAGAGAGGCTCATAATGTCCCTGGGGATACAAGGCATTATTAATGTAGGCTCTGGAAGGAGATGTTCCCACTTGTCAGCAGGGAAAATGAGCTGGAGGTGAGTTAAAAAAAAAAAAGAGAGAGAGAGAGAGAGAGAAAGAAAAAGACCACAGGCATCTAGGCGAGAAGAGTGGCAGAACTCCCCCCAGAGCAGATACCCTCCTGCCCCTCCCATGGGTCACCCCTGTCTTTCAAAACCAGCCTCTAACCCAGAGGTTTTCAAACTAGCTACCAATCGTCACCTGGGAGCTGTAACAATTGCTGATGTCTCTGCCCCAGCCCCAGATATCTTTATTTCATTGGCCTGGGGTGTAGCCTATGGAAATTGGGGTTTTAAAGCTCCCAAGTGATTCTATGCGCAGTGGGGTTGCAAAACTGCAGGTTGAATCTTAGCTTCTCCAGGAAGCCACCTCTGATTAGCTGATGCTCATCTATGAGCCCAGTGGAACTGACACCTTTTCTAATCAGCCAGCCCTGCTGTATCCATACAATTGGAGGGGGATGGGGTGAAATATCCCCCATTAGTGTGAATTGGTTGAAGAGGACACAGAAGGATGTAGGATGTACCTTCTCATTTCTCTGAGCTTAACTTCCAAATGAACAAGAATTTGCAGTGGCTGGACAGCCACAAAATCATTTCACTCAGTCATTTAACCAACATTCATTGAGCACCTATTATGTATAAAGAGCAATGAGAGATTCACAGCATATTTGATATAGTCTCTGTAAACCAAAAATAAAATTCTAAGTGCCCTGAATGACGGAATGGAGCCCCTCTTCGCCAAGGAGACCCCAAAGAAACTTGAAAAACTAATTTTGGGAATGACAGGAAGCAGGGATTGGACATACCTCATTGTAGCCCCCTCTCTTTGGAGTTTAGATTCAGCTGACCAGCATTAACATGAAAACAGAAATCTGAAGGCTGACAAAACAGACTCTTCGTAGCAATGAGATACTAAATTCCAACCTGACTCTGGTCCCATGACAAATAGCAGGCCTTGAAGGAGATAAAAGTATTTTACCCCAAAATATATTTCTTCGGCATATTTTGAAATGGCCCCACAAAGCTGTCTCTTGGGGAAATTTACATTCTGTAGAAAATCTCCTTCCCTTACTAGCCCTTTCAGGAGAGACTGACACCTGATAACAGACATTTACCATCTTTTCTCTCTGAATCCTGAAGGCTTCATATACATGACAAGAACCTTGGCTTCACAATCCTGCCTTATCTAAACTCAAGGTTTCTTTATGCTGAATTCAACTCTTCAGGCAAGGCCTAACTCTCTCAACCAATTGCCAATCAAGAAATCTTTGAAACCGCCTATGACCTGGAAGCCTACACTCACCCTGCTTCGAGATATCCCACCTTTCTGGGCCAATCAATGTATACCTTATATGTATTGGCTTATTTCTTTGCGTGTAACTTCTTCCATCTCCCTAAAGTGTACACAACCAAGACGTGTTCTCAGGACCTCCTGAAAATGTATCATGAGCCATGGTCCTTAACCTTGGCAAAATAAACCTCTCAATTGATTGAGACCTGTCTCAGATACTTTTTGGTTTACAATTCTGCACTTAATTGACTAAAGCCTAATAAGGATAGAATAGGCAAGACCATAAATAACAACAAATTACAAAACCTGTAGGTGATAGGCTGTGAGTTAGAGAAATAAAGAGATAATGAAAATGTATCTCACACCTAGGATGTGCAAGGCAATTTCCCAGTCAACCTATATATGCTACGTCATTTCATGTTAGTGACAGAGTCCCATTTTTCAGATAAAGGAGTTGAGACTCAGAGGAGCCAGTGGCTTGCTCATGGTCACACAGCTGGTGCACGTTGAAGCCTGACTCCAAAGGAGGTGTGAGAGCATGCTGCCATGGCAAGATGAGGAAGGGATGAGTTCAGTTGCAGGAATCTGGAGAAACTTCAGGAGGACTCAGGGCTCACTACACAAACATGCCACCACCAAGGGGCCTCTCGTAGGAGGGCCCTGTAAGAGGACATAGCCTCAGGGGAGAAGCATGTTCCCGGTAAGGCTGATAGTGGAAGGAGAGTTCAGACGAACAGGGAGAGGAGTTGCTGATTCTGAAGCAGGAAGTCTGGAAGACCAGGGAAGGGTTGGCAGGGAAGGTGTAGGAGGTGGGCTTTTAGAGGGCATAGAAGTTCAGAGCAGGCAGGGGAGAGATAGCAGAAGGGGGCATATGCACCTTCAGTACTGACCAATTCACACAGGGATAAGAAGCATGAGAGACTGGCCACTGTGAGAAGGGTGGGCCCTGGCTCAGCATATTTGGCTGAAGTGAAGATGGCAGACTGCAGTCTGCAGACACAGGCCCTGGGTGAGGGTCGGTGCACAAACCACTCAAGAGAAACTTTGGACAGGCTGGATGAGCTGGGCTGCAGGGCAGGGACTCTGTTTTTGACACTGATATCTATCAACAGTTGGATGTAATATTCATAGTTTCTGAATACCCAGCATGGGGCAGGCATGGGCCCAGGTGGTTTCTCTCTGACCTGGAAGAGAGACAAATTTCTGTGAAGTTGAGGGAATGTAAATAATCTCTATTAGGATGGTGGTGGTGGTGGCAGCAGTGGTGCTGGAGGTGGTGGGAACAGTGGTGGTGGGGTGGGGATGGTGGTGGTGATGGTATTAATGGCAGATGGTGGTGGAGGTAATGGTGATGGTGGTGGTAGGGGTCATGATGAGGGTGGTGGTGTGGTGATGACGATGGTGATGATGATGGTGATGGTAGTGATCGTGACAGTAGAGGTGATAGTGGTAGTGGTTATGCTTGAATGACTGACACCAAAATGGCTGCTACCTCTAGCCTCTCCCGTGATTCACACTTTCATCTCCCCCGTTGTCATCTCCTGTTGTATCATGTAGGCCTATCACTCTTCTACACGCCTGCACTCAAGCCCTTGACCTCCTCTCTTTTCCCTTTTTCCCTTCCTTTACCTTCATCTGTATTCCCTGGCTTGGGAAACAGCCCCTCTAGTCAGCCAGCCAGTCAGCCAGCCAACCATCGGAGCTGATGCCCAAGAGTCAAGCTACATCCTCCAACTGTTCTTATCCCCAACAGCCAGTTAATTACCAAGTCCTGGTGCGTTGACATCTTAATCACTTCTTGAGACCCATAGTCTTCTGTCTGTCTTGCCTGTTCTTGCTTTACTTGGGACCACATTACTTTCCCCCTGACTATGGGAGTACCATCCTGACAGAACTGGCCTTTCTCCAGGCCACCCTTCATCTCACCATCAGAGGCAACCTACCCACAGGCAGATCTGGCCATGCCATACCGACATCACACCCCATCTCTGACTTGCAAATGCAAGGTGGTCCCTAGGCTGCCAAGCTCCAGCCCCATGAAGCTGCAGCACTCTGCTCTAGCATGACAGATGCACATCTCTTTTCTTTTGCTCATACATGTCTCTCTGTCTTGAAAACTTTTCTCCTCCTCTGACTGATGCACTCCTGCCCAATTCTTATGAAGCTCTTCTGCTCCCTTACCCCAGCTGGCAGCAGTGGTGTCTCTCTCTTCTGTGCACTCTATGCAATTTCTGGTCTTGCTTATTTCACTGTACTGTAGCCCTCTGTTTATTCATCTGCCTCCTTTGCTATGCCATGAACTTCCCCAGGAAAAGGGAAAAGGGAGGTCTTGCCCATCTCTGAATCTTGAAGACTTAGCACAGGTGTGTACTTGGCACTTCCTGGATTCAAGACCAGTAATATTAATCCAGATAACTATGTGGTACCTGAAATTATACAGAGAGCTGTATCTCTACATCATCTCATTTGATTCTCATTACCTTCATGGAAAGTTGCAGGGGGCATTTGCTTTGTTTCACTGATGAGAATGCTGACATCCAGCAACAAAGGCGAAATGACTTGCTCAAGGTTGCCCAGGGAGGTTGTGGCTGAGTCAGTCTTCGTCTCAGATGTCTTGACTCTGTTGTTGGAAACGTGTTGATTTCACACCAGAAGCTCATTTTCTTTCTCTCTGAGATGCTCTATAGCTGAGAAGTGACCCACGCACATAGGGCCTGCCCACTCTCAGCATGAAATACCTGTGATTGAGGAGGGAGCAGGGGCTTTGAGTTCCTAGGTAAAGACAGATAATGAAGACAAGCATCTAGAAGGCACAAAGCCATAGGATGGAGAGAGAAGAGATAAGAGTCTTATCACAAAATTTTGGAACCTAGAAAGCAGGTAGACAAGTGGTAACCAACTTAGCAGGAGAAATAAGGATTCTTCAGTTGGCATTGGGAAAAGCTGAGAACCAACTTGATTTACACAGCAGAACCCTTAGAAGCCTCAGGAGCTGGCGGTGTCTGGTACTTCTGGAAGTGAGTGAAGGGATGGGCCAAAAATAAGGATTTGTAAGTGAAAGCAATTCATTCAGAGGCATTAGAACCCCAGATCCCTGCCTCCACTGCATACTGCTAGGCAACCACCCAGTCCGTACCACGGCCAAAGCCTGGAGATAAAGTGAAGTCTCTGCTCGGAGATGAGGGGCATGAGGCTCAACTGAAAACAGGAGGAGTAAGAACGTTTTCATAGTTAATGCTGAGGTCCCCTAGCCATCTTCTCTCATGATCTCCCAGTAAGCCGCATCTGGTTTTACACCCTCTAGGAAAGACACTAGAAACCTCTTCTCTGGAAGGAATGGGCCCAGGAAGGAAGAGACACAGGGGTTCAAAATTACACTCCTGCACATTTTTGTCGGGAAAACTCTTGAAGGATGTAGATACCAAACAAAATGAGGGGATGAACAAAGAAAAGAAAAGACACAAAACAGAAAGATCCCAAGGGAATTCTCAAAATGAAGACTGTGGAAAAGGCCAGGATGAGAATCATGACCCAGGCAGAGATGGTGGCTAGTCCCGATTGGAGAAGAGCAGAAAGCTCCATGAAACATTTGTTTATGGAAATGAAACTGATAGAATACTGTGTATTAATGTGTCTAACTCTGGTTAGACAGCTGGTGGCCATTTTGAATGTTGAATTAACAAGTTAATAGAAAACTATGCAAACACCAGGAAAAACAAAAGTAGTTGTCAACTCTGAAGAAAACAAAAGGTATGCGGGAAAGGGAAAAGGAATCCTAATTTACTATGTCAATCAGCTCTGAGGAATGGTAATTACTTAGTCATAATAATGTCACCACTGACTGATTTTTTTTCTTTTTTTCTTTTTAATAATTTTTTTTACTTTAAAACAAAGAGAGACAGGGTCTCGCTATGTTGCCCAGGCTGGTCTCGAACTCCTTGACTTAAGTGATCCACCCACTTTGGCTGTAATCCCAAAGTGCTGGGATTACAGGCATGAGCTACCATGTCTGGCCACCAGTGACTACTGATTAAGAAAATTAATTATATGACTGTATTGGAAGGATGAAGATTAGGACATGTACATGTGTGTATTGAGTGAGTGAGAGAGAAAGAGAGAGAAAGCGCTAAAACTCGTTCTTCCATAATACAAAGTCAATAAACAGTGCTTCAAATAGAAAGATCAATAAATAGCAATACAAACGTATAAGGATATGGAGGTAAGCATTAAATGAATTCATTAAAAAACTTGCAAGTGGTCCTCTATGAGGGAGTCTGATAAATGTCGTTTTCCTTTACATAAACTTTGTAGAACTGGTTGACTTGTTAAACTACCTACTTGTATCAATTTATGTTTTTTTTTAAAGGTAAAATAAAGACTTAACAAACCAATGACAACAAGAGCATAGGCATCGGAATCAGACACCACCACCTCTTACTGTGTGGGCACAAACAAGAATGTCTCTGAGTCTCAGTTTCCTCATCGTAAAATGAGGATAAAAGCATTTACTGCACATGATGTTTGTGAAGATAAAATGTGATTAAGTATCTAAAGTGCTAAGAACTAGTGCGCCCTCAATAAATGTTTGCCGACTGTCAGTCAAAGCAGGACAATTGTTTGCTTTCTCTTTTTTGCCCAACAAATGTCCTTTCTCCACTCTACACCTGTGAGAGGTCGTTTTTGTTTATTTATTTTTTGTTTATCTTGCTGTTGTCATTAGTGATTCTCCCACCCCACCCCACCCAGATTAAGGCAGGAAGTGCAAATTCACTTGTTCTCAGTGAGGACTGGGGAGAAGGGTAACTCAATCTTTTCTCTCCAAACCTCATCAACACATCAAGGTCACTTTTTGTTTTAGCCTCTAATCCTGTGCATCCCCCTCCCCACTCCCCCATGGCCACTTTCACTTCTGGCCTTTCAGTTCTCCCTTGGCCAACTCCTTTCCCCTCACTGAACCAAGCAGGATCATTCCTCCCTCCCTCGCTCCCTCCCTCCCTCCCTCCCTCCTTCCTTCCTTCCTTCCTTCCATGAAAGTAAAATAAATCTTGGGACCCCAAAATCACTAAGCTAAAGGGAAAAGTCCAGCTGGGAACTGCTTAGGGCAAACCTGCCTCCCATTCTATTCAAAGTCATCCCTATGCATGCATATCTGATTGCCTCCTTTGGAAAGGCTAATCAGAAACTCAATGCCACAATTTGTCTCTTATCCACCTGCAACCTGGAACCCCTCCCCACTTCGAGTTGTCCCACCTTTCCAGACCAAACCAATGTTTCATCTTACATATATTGATTGATGTCTCATGTCTCCCTAAAATGTATAAAACCAAGCTATGCTTGGACCACCTTGGGCACCTATTATCAGGACCTCCTGAGGCTGTGTTACGGGTGCGTGTCCTTAACTTTGGCAAAATAAACTTTGGCAAATAAGTTGACTGAGACTTGTCTCAGATATTCAGGGTTCACACTTCCTTCCTGCCTTCCTTCTTTCCTTCTCCTCTCCTTCGTTTCCTGCCCTTGTAGATCATTGCATTGGCAGCCCACAAGCCTAGATGAGGAGACCTGAGCCTTCAAGTACAATCTGGCTGAGGGGCTCATGGGAGATGAGCTGTGTTTTCCAGCCAGGTCTTTAGGTCTGCTCTGAAGCAGCTGGAGCATCAGCAAAATCACATCTCCTGCTCTTATCCCTTTCCCGAACTCCAGCCTCATGTGGACAGCTGCTCTCTAATATCTGTGCCTCAGTTTCCCCTGGGGCTTAAGTGGACTTTGACCTCGTCACTCACTTCTCCAACTACTCCTTTCCGTGTGTCTTCCCACTGTGCTCTCAGCAGCTGGAAGAGTGAGGAACTGTTCTGTGAAAGATGAGATATGAGAGAGAAGCATCTGGTCTCTGGAGCGGGTGAGCTCGATTTTATTCACATTGAGTTTGAGATGTAGATCCGTATTCAGTAGACATTTGGATCCAGTGGTCTGCAATTCAGGAGTGAGGCCTGCGGGTGGCTTGGATAGAGACCTGAGAGTGTTCCAACCGAAGAAACTAACAGAAGGCATGGATGGGGGTCAGGTAATACCCCAGGAAGAGGACATGAGCATGCTGAATGAGAACAGAAAACAGAGGAATGAACCCTGGGGGCCCTCTCATGTTGAGGTGGGTGCAGGAAGAGAAGCCTGCTAAAACCCTCACGAGAGGCGCCCCCAGGAAAAGACCTGCAAAGGCACCCCCTTGAGAGCCAAGCCAGGAGAATGTCTCAAGAAGGAGGAAGTGTCACCTTCTCAAATGCTGCACAGCAATCAGTGAGATAATGACTCATGTCAGTGTCACAGAGGCCACAGGTGACCTTGACCAGAGCAGTTCTGGGGTTGGGGTTTGGGCGGAGGGGGAGACCACACTGAGTTAAAGAGTGAGTTGAGGAGGAAGTGAAGACAGTGAAAATAAACAACTCTTCCAAGAAACGTGGCTGAGAAAGGAAGGAGAGTTGTAGGCTGGTGCCAAAGGACATTTAGACCTTGCTGGGAAGGAAGCAAAAGAAGTGTGTTTTAATTGATGAAGAACATCCCTGGTCCCAGCAGGGTGGAAGGGTATGGTGGAGAGTACAGGGAAATAGATTTGACTAGATAGGAGGAAGTTCATTCCCTCCCAAGGGTAAGAGGAACCATTGAAGGGATGAGCCTGAGAGAGACCCTTGAAAAGAAGCACGGCTTTGATGGGTGGTCCCTCTTACAAGCCAATCTTTTTTTTTTTTTTTTTTTTTTTGAGATGGAGTCTCACTGTGTCGCTCAGGCTGGAGTGCGGTAGCACGATCTCGTCTTGCTGCAACCTCTGCCTCCCAGGTTGAAGCGATTCTCCTGCCTCAGCCTCCTGAGTAGCTGGGACTACAGACATGCGCCACTATGCCTGGCCGATTTTTGTATTTTTTTAGTACAGATGGGGTTTCACCATGTTGGCCAGGCTGGTCTCAAACTCCTGACCTCGTGATCCACCCACCTCGGCCTCCCAAAGTGCTGGGATTACAGGCGTGAGACACTGCGCCTGGTCCAAGCCAATCTTTAAATGTGCTCTGTTTTTCCATCCTGATTTTCCAAAGTTAGTGTTTGTCAAGCACCTAATGCCATCCCCAGCACTGTTCTAGATACTGTATGTACATTATTTCTAATCCTCCTGTAGTCTCTGGGAAGTAGGTATTACTGAGCTCATTTTGCCCGTGAGAAAGTGAGTCTGAGAAAGGTTAAATATCTAATCCATGTAACCATTTATACATTTGTACTGGTTAAATGTAACCATTTATACATTTGCACAACCAGTGAGTGCCTTCCAAGATTCCAACCCAACTTCGAGGAATCCCCCAAAGCATCTGCCCCACAGGGCCCTCTGGCCTCCAAATCTTTGCTGCCATGAACTTTGAATACTCAGGCACATTTGCATGGGCTCTTGCTTCTGTTTGGAATGCCCTCATTCCCTTGCCCGTCTCACAGGCGCAGACTCGTCCTTCAGACTTTGGCCAATTTTCCTCACTCCTCTGTTCTCACACAGCCCATCTCTGCCTCTTTTTGCTATTGACTGCATGGTGTTGAAACCATGTTTCTTTTTCTGCTCCACACCCTGACCCCAGAGTGGGAGCCTCCATGGGTCAGGGCCCTGCCGTATCTGTCTTATCTATTTCCAGCTCCTAGACAAGTGCTGAGCATCCAGTGGGGTCTAGGAAACCATTTGTCAGATGAATAAATGAAAACTTTCTTTTAAGGGCCAACAGTAACAATGTGAGCATTAGAATAAATGAGGGAAAAATATTTGCAAACCACCTATCTGACCCTCAAAACTCAACAGTAAGAAGGCAATCAATTCAATTAGAAAGTGGGCAAAAGGCATGAAGAGACATTTTACCAAAGAGGGTATACAGATGGCAAATAAGCACATGAAGAGACATTCTACATCATTAGCCGTTAAGGAAATGCAAGCTGAGCATGGTGGCTCATGCCTGTAATCCCGGTGGTTTGGGAGCCCAAGGCAGGAGAATTGCTTCAGGCAGGAAGTTCAAGATCAGCCTGCGCAACATAGTGAGATCCCATCTCTATGGGCGTGGTGGTGTGTACCTGTAGTCCTAGCTGCTTGGGAGGCTGAGGTGGGAGGATTGGCTGAGCCCAGGAGTTCAAGGCTGCAGTGAGCTATAATCATGCCACTGCACTCCAGCCTGGACAACAGAGCAAAACCCTGTCTCTAAAAAGAAAAAAAAATTTAAAAAAGGAAATGCAAATTAAAGCCACCGTGAAATATCACTACACACCTAACAGAATGGCTAAAATAAAAAATAGTGAAAATACAAATATTGGCTAGGATGCAGAGAAATTGGATTACTCTACGCTGCTGATGGGAATGTAAAGTGGTGCAGCTACTCTGGAAAGCAGTTTGGTGATTTCTTAAAAGTCTAAACATACACTTACCATATGACCCAGAAATCGTACTTCTGGGCACTTAGCCCAGAGAAATGCAAACATGTCCACACAAAAAACTGCACATGACCGTTCATAGCAGCTTTATTTGTAATAGTCCCAAACTGGAAACATTCAAAATGTCTTACAATAGGTGAATGGTTAAGCGAACTTTGTATATCTATACCACGGAATACCACTCAGCTTTATTGCGGAGTATTTCATTTTTATTAATGAATGAAATACTGAGACACACAAGAATTCAGATGACTCTCACGGACATTATACTGAACAACAAAAAAAATCCAATCTCCAAAGGTCACATACTTTATAATTCCATTTATAAAACATTCTCAAAATGACAAAAATACAGAGATGCTGAACAACTTAGTGGTTGCCAGGGATTCGGGATGGTGGGAATAGCATGAGGGAGATCTTTGTGGTAACAGAATAGTTCTGTATCTTTATAGCAGTGGTTACATGAATTTACACAGGTGATAAAATGACAGAATTATGCACGTACATGGTCTCAGTGTTATTTTCCTGGTTTTGATATTGCACTATAGTTATGTAAGATACAACCATTGGATGAAACTGGGTGAAGGGTACACAGGACTTCTCTGCACTAACGTTGCAACTCCTTGAAATCTATAATTATTTAAAAAGAAAACATTAAAATTAACAACAGTATCAGATTATTATCCATAGTTGAAAGAAGAATCCTTGAGTCTATACTGATATAAATGAATACATACATAAATAAATGAGAGGAAGGAGGCTCTTACCTATAGAAGGATTCCAACTAATAAATGTAGAAGGAATGTTGGGATTGGAAGAATCACCACCTGACAACCACCATAGCAATAACTGTTTCAGGCAAGAATTATCAATGGATGCTAAAATGAGTGGGCAAACGTATGATGAGAAACAAAATATTTATATAATCTCGAAGTGTCTTCTCACAAGACACTGGTTATTTTACAAAAGGAAAGAGAGTAACTGCAGTGGAGAAACCGGCAACACCCTTAACCAAGTGATCCAAGTTAACATCCCTAGCAAGGGACAGAGCAACATGGTGCCCTTCTTGATACGATGCACTGAGAAGGACACAGCATCATTTCTGTGGCAGCCTGCCAAATTTGCATAACCTGCAATTCTGAATATAATTTAGAGGAAACATCATCACACGGATCCATATTGAGAGACTTTTTACAAAATGTTCTCTTCGAACATATTAAGGCCATGAAAAACAAAGGAAGGCTGAGAAACTGTTGCCAATTAAAGAGGACTAAAGAGACACAGAAACCAAATGCAAGTGTGATCCTAGGTTGGATCCCAGATTAGAAAAAGGTTATTAGTGGGACAGTTGGTAAAATCTGAATAAAGTCAGTAGTTACTATTGCAGCAATGTTAATTTCTTGACTTTGACAATTGTGCTGTGATTACGTAAGAGAATGTCCTTTTTCAAATTAAAAATGTTGAAGTATTTAGAGGCAAAAAACTCCTGCAATTTACTTTTAAATGCTTCAGGAAAATAATACACACATATGTATACATGCATATATGTATATATACATATTTGTATAGGTAGACATATACACACATATACATATATACGTAGAAAGAGAATTATAAAGGAAATTATTAAGCAAGTGTGGTAAAATGCTAACATTTGAGGATTTTCTTTGTATATTTTTGCAATGTATGTAAATCTAAAAGTATTTCTTGTAAAGTTTAAAATATTAAAATTAATAGGAAAAAAGTCAATAGGCTGTACTTCTCTAATGGGTAATTCAAAATGGCTTTGTATTGGCTTTCTCATTACAGCTGCCCTCATGCAGGATCACAGTGAGGCCTGGACATGGCCATCAAGGTTAAGGGATAGAGAAGAAAGGTGCAGTGGTGTCCCCGCCTGCCTCCTTAGTGCAGCCATGGACTTACGGGGCTGGCTTTGGTCCTGTGGTCCAGAGGGGTCTAATCTCTCCTAATTTTTCTCTCAATACACTTCCTTCCTGGAGGAATCAAAGAACCCAGTCAGACAGGGCCTGTGTGGAAAGGTGGGGCTGACCGCTCTCTCACAAGTCATGACGCACATGCAGCCAACTTGGCGCCAAAGGGGGGCCTGGGCCACAGTGGGGACAGGTGTGTGGGGTCATCTTGGCCAGGTCCAGTCCTCAGAGAGAGGCAATGGAGGCCTGTGGTGGAGTGGAGGTGAGAAGCCAGCAGTCTGATTTCCACTCTGCTTTGCACTAGCTGGGTGTCCATGAACAGAAAGAAGCCTTAACAGCTCTAGATCTCAGCTTCCTCACTCATCAAGTGGTACCAATACTTTGTGCTTTGCCTTCTCTTAGAGGTGGCTCAGTAGGGCCTGAGGAATGGGGAGGTACTCTGGAAACGTCATATGGTAAAGTCATACTCTGGGCCTTCAAATGAGCAGGGAAAACAGAAGCTCAACAGAGGTAGAAGGTCACTTTGGTTGTCCTCTTGCTCATTCACCAATCCACCTATCCACTTATCTACCTATCCATCTCATATTCACCCCTTCACTTATCTACCCATTCATCTCATATTCACCTTATAGTCATCTACTCGTTCATCTTATATCCATCCACTCATCTACCCATCCACTTAATATCCACCCATTCACGCATCTATCCATCCATCTCATATCCACCCATTCATTCATCTGCCCATCCATGTAATATTCACCCCTCCACTCATCTACCCACTCATCTTATATCCATTCATTCATTCATCCACTTATCTACCCCTCCACTTCATATCCACCCACCCACTCATCTATCTATCCATCTCATATTCACCCCTCCACTCATCTACCCATTCATCTTATATCCATCCATCCATTCATCCACTATCTACCCCTCCACTTCATATCCACCCACCCACTCATCTATCTATCCATTTCATATTCACCCCTCCACTCATCTACCCATTCATCTTCTATCATCCATCCATTCATCCACTCATCTACCCATCCACTTCATATCCACCCATTCACTCATTTAACATTTATCCATCCATCTCATATCCACCCATCCACTCATCTACCCATCCTTCTCATATTCACTCATCCACTTATCTACCCAACCACTTCATATCTACCCATTCACTCATTTATCAATCCATTATCCATCTCATATCCACCCATCCATTCATCTGCCCATCCATCTCATATTCACCCCCCACTCATCTACCCATTCATCTTATATCCATCCATCCATTCATTCACTCATCTACTCATCCACTTCATATCCACCCATCCACTCATCTATCCATCCATCTCATATTCACCCATCCACTCATCTGCCTATCTATCTCATATTCACCCCCCACTCATCTACCTATTCATCTTAGATCCATCCATCCATTCATCCACTCATCTACCCATCCACTTCATATCCACCCATTCACTCATTTATCTATCCATTTCATATCTACCCATCCATTCATCTTCCCATCCATCTCATATCCATGGTCATCTACCCATTCATCTTATATCCATTCATCAATTCATCCACTTATCTACCCCTCCACTTCATATCCACCAACCCGCTCATCTATCTATCCATCTCATATTCACCCCTCCACTCATCTACCCATTCATCTTATATCCATCCATCCATTCATCCACTTATCTACCCATCCACTTCATATCCACCCACCCACTCATCTACCCATCCATCTCATATTCACTCATCCACTTATCTACCCATCCATCTCATATCCATCCATCCATTCATCTGCCCATCCATCTCATAGTCACTCATCCCCTCATCTATCCAACCACTCTCCAACCACTCATATCTATCCAACCACTCATCTACCCATCCATCTCATAGTCACTCATCCACTCATCTATCCATCCGTCTCATATTCATCCATTCACTCATCTACCCATCCATCTCATATCTATCTATCCATCCACTCATCTACCCATTCATCTCATATCCACCCATCTACTCATCTACACTTTCATTTTTATATCCATCCATCCATCCATCAATCCATCCATCCATCCATCCATCTATCCTTTCATCCAACATCTATCCACCCATCTATGTATTCAGCATCATTCTGTTATCCTTGCATCCAGCCATCCAACAATCATCCATCAATTCATTTATTCAACATCCATCTATCCCTCTGTCCATCCTTTTTCTTACTCACAAAACAGTATGTTGAGCACTAGTTGGTACCAGAAACACCTAGTTAGAGTCTGGCATTCAATGATAAATAGAACCAAATGAGACTAGTAGCTCACAGTCTAAAAGAACAGAAAGTGTAAACTAAAACAATACACCAAAAACTACTATGAAGAATAGACAAAGTGCTATTGGAACTAGAGGTGGGAGTTGGCATGGGGGCAGCACCACTGAATTTAGTGACCTGAAAAGGAAAGCTGAAGGGTTAGTGAAAGAATAAGCTGCAGACCAAGGGAGCCATGGCTGTGTGTTTAAAGCCACAGCATGGCCTGCGGAATAGGGTAGGTCCCATTGGAGAGGACACAGTGAGGGGGTGGTGGGGCTGGTGAGGTAGCCAGGTGAAAAGCAGGTAAGGCCTGAGGTTACTATAGGCAGCACTTATCTGACTGGCCTCAGCAATGCCCTCCCAGGTTGGCCATCTGTCCCTGGAGGAGCACAGCTTGGCTCCAACTCCCCCATGCCCTGGCAAGCCAGAGTAAAACTGCTCAGTCCTCATGCGTCTGGAGTGATTGGAGGCCCAGCCTGTTCAGCTCCGAATTAGAAAGCAGGGTTGGCCAGGAGGCTGCCAAGGCCACCAGGTCAGGGCCAGGGTGGGGCTGCCCAGGGAAGGCAGGACTCAGGGATTTGTGTGGCCTGCTTGGAATTCTTGGTGGTTCCCTGCCTTGGGAAGCTGCCCCTGCTCATTTGCTGACTGTGGCAGGGCAGGGTCCACACCCCAGGAAATTGGGTGTGGGCTCAGTTACCCAGTGGCTTCCTAGCTGTGTGAGGGAGGGCAGGTCATTTTGCTTCCCTGAGCTTTGCTTTCCTCATCTGTGAAAATGACAAGAGTGAGGCGAAATGGCTCTGGGCTCTTCCCAGCTCTGGTAGTTCCTAGGAGACTGACACTTGTGTGCAAGTGTGTTTTGTGCTCCAGTCTTTCCTTGCACAGAGGCTCAGGGGTCAGGCATCCCCCTACTGAGTGATATGACTCCCTTCTTCTGGCAGGCTTCTGTCCTGGGCCCCCAGATCTTCTTGGGAGTGGTGACACCTTAAGCCATGAACCAAGAGCAGTCAATTCTGTCTATTGCCCTTCTTAGCCCTGCGCAGCTCTGCTGTGAGAGGCTGAGTAGGTGCAAGGAAGGCTAGAAGCCGGGAGCAGGCCCCAGAGGGAATGGGGCTTGCTGGGACAGAGACTTGAGGGGGGAATCTAAGGAAGAGCCAGAGGTCTCAGAGCTGGAGGAGAGGGCTCAAAGGGAGGGGAGTGGGACATTTAAGGTGACATCTATTGGAGCTGCCTGAGATAAACTCTGCAGATTGTATGGTTGTGCCAGAGGCCTGCCTGGGGCCTAGGGATGCTGGTTTGGGGATTTGAGTTTGATCTCCTGAAGTTTATTTTAAACCTAGCTACTGGCTGAGGCAGCAAATGAAAGCAACAGAAATCCTCAGTCAGCAGCTAATGAAACATCCACCACGGCCACCCGCCGTCAGCAAGCCCTCCTGTCTGACACCTGTAACCGCTTCATCTTCCGGCCATGAGTCTCTCACCACTAAGCCAGACAGTCCTGCCCCGTAAGGAGCCCTGAGAGGTGTCACCCAGTCATAGCTGGTTTCCATCTGAATGTGCTCTGCTGGGTCCCAGAGCTGTGGGCTCCCTTCCATCTCTTCTCTCTCAGCTTCCTCTGGGCAAGGCCTCAGGCAGCCATCTCCACAGCCAGTCAGTGATGTGCTGGGGCTCCAACCAGACCTTCCTGTGCAGGGTCCCTGGCCCTTCCTTGTGCCGTGGCTGCCTGGGAAGCAAGCTTTAGTTCTAGCAAGAACAGAGGTTTGTAGCTTAATGAGCACTTACTCGGGCCGGGTGCTATCTGAGTGGTTTCTGAGTACTGCTCTGTTCTATCCTTGTAAGAACCCCATAAGGTGTCTGCTTTCACTATTCCCATCTGTGAGGCTAGTGTTATGTGTTGACGTGGCCAGGCTAGAGTCCACAGTTACTCAGTCAAACACTAATCTAGGCGTTGCTGTGAAGGATTTTGTAGACGTGGTTAACACCTACAATTACTTGACTTTAAGTAAAAGAGTTTATCATCTATAATCTAGGTGGGCCTGATCCAATCAGTTGAAAGGTCTTAAGAGCAATTGAGGTTTTCCTGAGGAGGAAGAAACTCCACCTGTGACCCATAGCGTTAGCTTCTGCTCAAGAGTTTCCAGCCTGATGGCCTGCCCTACAGACCAGATTTGCTAGAACCCATGATTATATAAGCCAATTCCTTGATGTATATCATCTACTACTGGCTCTGTCAGATAGAACATTGACTAATATACCATCTAACAGCAACTGGGCCAGTGTCACACAATTAGTAAGCGGGGAGCCAGGGTTCAAATGGAGGCAGCCCAGTCTCTGAGCATGGATTCTTAACCTCTGCAACATACTATTTTTTAGCCAATATTAGCACATTGCATCCACGGTTTCATTTTGTTGATGAGACTTAGAAAGGTAAAATAACTTGCCCAAGGTCACACAGCTTATAAATGAATGCACTGGAACTCCAGCCCAGGTCTGTCTGATTACAGGCCTGAGCACTCTCCACTATTCTCCGTGGTGTGCTGGTAAGTGTTATCAACTGGCTAACCAGAAACAAATATGTGTATACATATATACACACATAAGTTAATATAAAGTTTATTGCCATCAAGGATTGTAGCACACAATTTACAACTAATAATAAAATATACGTATTTTTTATTATCAATTTTATCTAGCAAATTGTTTCTCATAGGATGCTTTTGTTAATACTTCCTAAACTTTTGTATCTATAGTTAAATTATTATTACAATTACCAAATAAGTGTAGTTCCTGTGTGAATGTTGTTTGCTGTTTTCTTTTACATTAATAAGTTTGATAGGAATGGAGCAATGGAGGCATGAATTTCATTCATTTGGCAATGACACGAGTGACTTCTTTGCCGAATTAAAGAATGGTTTCTGAATATTGGAAGAATATGTCCTCAATTCTTTTTCATGCTATTTACAATGTAAAGGCTACCAGCACAACATACTTTTAAGTATAATCTACATTAACCTTTTCTCCATTATTTTCTTAACTCTAGACTATCAACAAAACAATAATCAGGCTCTGATTTGTAGCATTTGTCAATTTGTTTGATGTAAATATTCCCACCATCGCTGATTTCAAGCCACCAACATGAATTACTGCAGGAGGTGTTGAACAGAGATGCTCAGTAGCACAACTTGATATGGTATTTCTGCCACACATATACAATAGATGTAAACAACCTCAACAGCATAGGTAATTGTAAGATGTGATAAATAGGAAGTGATGAATTTTTGGCATTCATTAGCTTTGTTTTTGTTATAATGTATTTAATTGTAAATTTGCCTAAGTTAATTTTTAATAACTGTTTGACAACCAGCTCACGAAATTCCTGAAATTTTACCAGTCCGTTCATGAACCCGTATGAGCTTCTCCTGCACACTACTTTAAGAAGAGTTCAAGGGCTTTCTCTTTCTTGATCTCCAACAGGCTGTTGGTTATTTTCCTTCTGGAAGGACCTCTTGTGCACCTGTCATATTGTCATTATTTCTTTCCATGTTTGTCTCTGCATCAGAGTAGTTTGTTGAGGGCTGAGATTATAGACTATAACTCATTCATCTTGGTAATGGCCCAATAAACCCATAACGTTTTTTGATCAAATGCATAGGTCAGAGATTTTCAAATCTTATTTCCAAAAGCCCAAGAATTCTGCAGAAACATCTCTGGGGTCCCCACAAGCTGACAGGAAGGCTGGAGTGGCAATGCTCCAAAAGCCCAAAGAAAGTGCCACAGAAAAGAAGCAATCAGCAAATGAGAAGGAGCTCCTGGAAATGATTATTGCTAAAAATTATTTTAAAAAATCAATTGAAAGCTTGAAATGCAAAGTTAAGAAAATCTCCCAGAACATGGAGACAATGGCATAAAGTATGGGAGGAAAAAATATTCAAACAGGATCATTTCAGGAGGTCCGATATCCAACTAACAGTAGGAGTTCCAGAACAAGAAAAGAAAGAAGATGGAGGAGAGGGAATTATTGCAGAAATAATTACATTTTAAAAGTCCCCAGAGCCAAAAAGGGACACCGAGTCTTTAAATTGAAAGAGCTAAGAGAATATCAAGCAGATACAGAATTGAGCAATTTAAGAATATTACAGATTAAAGCAGATCCTGGATATTTCTATGGAAACTAGAACATCAGCTCACAAAAACCAGAACATTGACTCTGACAAATAAACCAGAATAAGGGTGACATCATAATCCTCTATAGCAACGACAGAGGCCCAGAGAATAATAGCCAACACTTAACATGACGCCCACGATGTGCAGGCACTGTTCTAAGCATTTTACATATGTAAACTGGTTAATACTCATCACAACTCCATGAGGTAGGTACTATTTTTATCTTAGCTTATTTATGAGAAAACGGAGGCACAGAGAAATTAAGTGACTTGCTGGGTTCTAGGAAATGTAAAGTTAAAATTTAAACCCTGGCAGCCTCATGCCAGAGATCAGATTTTAACCTCATCTCTATATTCCATCTCTAAGTGCTAAGTCTGAATGGCTTTGAACCTAGAATTCTACAGACAGCCAAACTATCAGTCAAGGGTAAAGGAAAAAAAAAAGTTATATTCAGCCATTCCAGGACTCAGAAATTTACTTCTCATGCTTCCTTTCTGAGAAATTATTGAATGTATATTTCAGCTTAGAAACCATGAAGAAGAATGTTACAGGATAAAAACTGGTAGAATTAACTCAAAGATCTAATGTAAAGGAATTCCAGAATGACCTGTGTGCAGCAGGTCCAGGAAACCCTTTGAACAAACAAGAATAGAGAATCAGGGACCCAGTAGAATGACAGGAAAGAAGAGAGGAATAGATTCCGAGAAATATACAAAAGGAGGCTGGAAGATATTAGGAATATGGTGAAGAGGCCTGTGCTTCTTTCCAAAGCAAATGAAACAATCAGAAACACCAAAAGAGAAGGAGGAAGAAAAAAACCTTTGATAAGAAGTTAATGCAGCCTGGGCAACATGGTGAAACCCCGTTTCTAAAAAAAATACAAAAATTAGCTGGTAGTGGTGACACACGCCTGTAGTCTCAGCTACAGAGACTGGAGTGGGAGGATTGCTTGAGCCCCGGAGGTCAAGGCTGCAGTGAGCCGTGATTGTGCCACTGCACTCCAACCTGGGCAACAGAATGAGAACCTCTCGCTCTCTCTCTTGCTCTCAAAAAAAAGAAGTTAATGGTTCAAATATAAAGCAAACTAAAATTTGACGTGATTTGGAAGACTTGGTAGAGAGTAAGAAAGGAAAATTCTCTTACTGTTGATGCTGGAAGCATTTGCTTATTAGAGGCACAGGAGTAATGATATTGTAACCATAGAGAAGGAACTATGATCACTCATAATACACTCCTTGGGGAACAAAGTCACATAATCAACAACATAAACACTGAGCCTCATTTTCATAGACAAAATAGGAAAGGCTTAATAATAAGGACAAAATAGAAGACAAAGATGAAAGAAATAAGAAATTGGGAGACAGAGGTGGACAAAGATGGGGGGAAAATAGGAATACTGATATTCTTATCTTACCGAATGGCTCCAGAAATAGAGGCCTAGAAGTATTATTTAAATTTGCAAAGTTAAGCAATAGAGACATTAAAATAGGTAAAAAAAGTAGCACAAATTGGGCAGAGGAAGGGAGCTAGAGATGGGGCATATGAATGAAATACTTCTCCACCGTGGCTGGTCATAAATGGATAATGTGAGGTTGACTGCACACCCTGAGTTGCCCAGGACAGGCTTATTTTATACTGTTGTCCTGTGATTATTAGTTCTGTCTCTTTTCACTTTCCACAGTTTCCTGGTTGAAGGATTAATTATCTGCTACCTGATCTAAAGTTGATAAATGAAAAACATCAGTATTAACACATGACATGGAAAAAACACCAGAGGAGAAAAAACCACCAAAGGAAGAAAAACAAAACCTGTGAAAAGTGACGTCTCACCGGGGGTGGGAGCACAGCAGCAGAAATTTGTCAAAACTCACCCAACTCTATAATTTAAATGTGTGCATTTTATGGTATGTAAATGATTCCTCAATAAAGTTGATTAATCCAAATATGGTGGACTTCAGAGATGGCAGGGGTGAGTGAGAAGCCACTTTTTATTGTTTGATTTTGTTTAAATACGGATTTTTACTTTAACAATGTTTTTTAAATTTATATTTTAAACGATATTAAAAAACAGAGTTTAGGCCAGGCATGGTGGCTTACGCCTGTAATCCCAACATTTCATGAGGCTGAGGCAGGAAGAACACTTGAGGCCAGGAGTCAGAGACCAGCCTGGGTAACATAGAGAGATGCCGTCTCTACAAAAAATAAAAATAAAAATAAATAAACTAGCTGGGCATAGTGGCATGAACCTAGCTACTAGGGAGGCTGAGGTGGGAGGATCGCTTGAGCCCAGGATTTCAAGGCTGCAGTGAGCTATGATTGTGCCATTGCATGCCAGTCTGGGTGACAGAGTGAGACCCTATCTGTGAAGAAACAGTGTTGTGTGGGGGTGTGGTGCTGGATGGAGCTTAAGGCTCTACTGGCTTGGATGCTTCCTGAGATTTCAGGTCAGAAATGAGGAGCAGGATGTTTCCTCCGAGCCCCTTTTTACTCTTATGGACAAAAGGGATATTTGAGAAATGAGAGTGCTGGTTCTTATTAGATTCGCCTGGGTAGCTAAAAAAGGTACCAACACTGGGATCCACCCCCAAGAGTTCCTGATTTCATTGGTGTTTGAAAAAGCCCTCTTGGTGGCTCTAATGGGCAGCCAGGCTGAGGACTACTGAATTTGATGAGGGAACCCTGGGTGGCAAGGCGTGAGAATTCAAGATGGGAGGATGGATGGGTAAGGGGTAGGAGTCATCTAATCACATTCTCTCCCTTTACAGTGGGGAAACTGGCCCAGTGAGGGAAAGAGTCTTACCCCAGGTGGGGTGGCAAGTCAGTGGCCCCTGGCTGAGGTTAGAACACGGGCTGCCTGACTCCTGGCCTTGTGCTTATTTCTTCACACCTCGAGGGTTCCATAGGCTTGACTTGGGAAGGGCAGTAATACATGTGCAGGGGTTTGCTGAGCACTCGCTGCCTGCTAGGCCCTATGCTAGGTGTTGTGTGTGGCTTCTCTCCTTTAATCTTCCTGCCACCCTGTAACTCCTATCTCCTATGTTACATTTTAGCTAAGAGCTGCTTAGAGAAGTTAAATGACTCACCTTATTTTGTGCCATTCTCATTAGGCTTTAACCCAGTGTTTCTCAACATGTGGCTCTAAGCAATATTTTTCTCTAAATTCCCTGGGATGCTTATTAAAAATGCAGATCCCTGGACTGCACCCTAGACCTGTGGAATCAGAATTTCTGGAGGTAGGATTCAAGAAAGTACATTTTAACCAGTATTCTTAAGCCCACAAACAATTGAGAGCCACCACTCCCAGGAGCCTTCTTTGCATCTCTTGAGTAGGCCAACCCTTCTCGCCCCAGAGCCTTTGCCTCTACTGTTTCCTCTGCCTGCTGAACAACCTCATCTGCAGCTCACTTTTAAGTCTAAGCTTTCCCTGGGACGTCTTTTGACTCTTTAGACAAGGAAAGGTCTTCCCATTACACGCTCCTTTGCACAGTAGATGTTTCCTCTGTGGCACTTACTACGATGGTAACTTATAAAACAACATGTGTGATGTTTTGTTTCATGTCTTTTCCCTGCTACACTATGAGCCTCAGGTCCATTGTGTCCACTGGGTTGCTCACAATTCCTGGCCCCATGCTTGGCACCCAGCAGGGGTTAAACAAGCAGTCCAGTTACACAGCCAGAGAGGAGCAGAGCCAGGATCCAACCCCAGACCTGTCTGATACCGGGTCTGCTTCTAAACCTCCATGGTGAACTGCCCCAGAAAAGCAACGACCCAGACCAGACATGAGGGTCCTAACCAGTTGCTCATTCTCCAGCCCCCTAAGCCACTCTACTTACACACAACTAGTAGTTCTTTTTGATAAATACTGATAACCAATAATTAAGGGGCCGTTGAGAGCTTGGATCTTCCCCTACAGGCACAACACCAGGCACTGTGATATCAAAGCACAGACAAAATCAAGTTTCATGTCCTGGCAATTACTGCAAGCAGTCCCAAACAGCCAGACAAACTGCATAAGCTCAATGAAGACCTGAGTCTCTGTCCTTTCAGATGTTCTGATAGCATCTTGAATGAAAGTTCCACCTGGGCCCAGCGTGCAATAGAAATGGCAGTAATGGAGACGGGCAAATGAGAATTTACCAGGTCAGTAAGCCTGGCCTGACCCTGCCCCACACCCACCCCCAGGCTCATTCCCAAGCAGAGCATGACAGGCACTGGGATTTACTCAAAAGTTTGCTCTAGTCCTGGTCTGGAGAAACTCTCTGTGGCCAGGCATGCCAGAGACCAGAAGTGATCTAAGAGGTGCTTAACAAGCTGTAATGCGTGTCAAGAAAAATTGTAAAAGACTAAAATGGTGGGAAAAAAGAAAGGGAAAGAGATAGACTACTGGATGTCCCAGTGTACCCTTCTGGGTTTTGTTTTTTCTCAGTCTTTCATTATCTGAGCTATTTTACAATTCTGCAAATTGTAAAAAACTGATGGTAATGCAAATGATTCTTGTCCATATAAATATAAATTATGTCCAATGCAATACAATTGATTATTGCCCTATAGATTTTTTTTGCCAGTTTTGCATCTGTTTGTAAATTCACTTCAGATTCCTGATGACCTATATTATGTGTCTACTTTTGCATTCTCCTTTGAATTGATTGTAACATCTTAGTGGTTTCCTCATTAATGAATAAGTGAAATAAAACTTTTGATCGAGGCTCATTCTGTATCTGTATGAGAGTCATGATTATACCTCCTTTTGATTTTTTTCCACTTACATATAAATTACCTGAAGATCTTGCTAAAGCACAAATTCTGATTCAAGGTCCAGAGTAGGACTTGAGAATCTTTCTGCAAGCTCCCAGGTGATGTCCATGCTGCTGGTCCACGGATGCCACTTAGGTGTTAAACTGTTTTTGTGATAATTCAACTTAAAATAGTGATACAATGTTTCTGAATGAATAAATTATTATCTATACATTAGGTTTGCTTCGTTAGCATAAGGAATGTTAGAGGGTTTTTTTTTTTTTTTTTTTTTTGGTGGAATTATGTTGTAACAGGACATGCTGTCCTTGGATAAATAAGTTATCAGAAACTGGTCAGGAAACCCCTGGTAGTGGATCCCAGCACTTCCCCAGGGTCCCATCACCTAATTGTCAGTGTGAATCCCACAGCTCTGCAGAGCCCTCTGTACCTTTCCATGCCCCATGGGCTCACATGCTTCCAACTTTGGACTAACCCCGTAAAGGGCGCTGGAAGGCTGAGGGTGGCTATTAACTATGCAGGGTTTCCCTTCAGCTTGGGCTTGGTCACCTCCAGGGAGGGGGAACTCACCACTCTCAAATATTCCTGTACCTCTCAGACCACAGAGACTGGGTGCTGGGGGATCCCCTGGGATCCTGGCCAGTCCATCTTCGAGCCAGGAGCCCTCCAGTAGACGGGTCTGTGCATGGCAGAAGGTTCCCCGGTTTATGCTGCTCAGGCAGACAGACACCTGCCCTTATCCTATCTTGCTTCCTGCCACACAGGCTCGCAGGGGAAGTCCTGGAGAAGCACCTTCTAGGGCAACATTTGAACTGCTGCACATCAGTGGCCTCTGCTCCTGGGGTGGCAATTTTGGGCACTGCCCATGCAGTTTGCCAAGCTCTGGGTCTTGTGGGCCATTCCTGCGGAGGATCTGGAAAAACATCACACCAACTTTCCCCCTTCACTGGGCCTGGGAAGAAGTGCTGTGTCAATTACCCGATCCTTTGGTCTGGATCCAAGGCACAAAGATCAGAATGCAGAAAGGACTGCAGTCCTTAGAGTGCTGGCTCCAATCCTCCCACTGCCCTGGGCCTTGGGCAAAGCACTTTCTCTCTCCAAGCCTCAGTCTCCTCGCCTGTACAATGGAGAAAACAAAATTCAGAGCCTAGGCTTCGGGTGAGGCCAAGAGGCCAGGGCACAGGTGAGCATTCTGGCAGAGTTCCTGCCACCCAAAGTGCTTTTCCCATTTGGAATGGCAGGCTAGATCTCCTCTCTCAGGTCCCCCTGCCAGCCCTTAGGGCATGCTCCTCCCTCACAGTTTACCTGGCTCCACTTTCTCATAGCAGTCATCGCTGAGATTCTTCCTTATTGTTTGCTTTCATTCATCTTATCTTTCCTCCTCCCTGGGGGCAGGGACCTTGTCTGTCTGCTCCAACTTTGGACTAACCCAGATTTGGAGCAGACAGTCTGGCTGTGTCCCCGCCCCCAGATCAGCGATGGGTGTGCAGAAGGTGCTTGGGGAGCCCCTGCTGTATCGATGAAGGTGTCTTGCACTATGCCTTAGCAGGGCCACAGAAAACATGAGTTCTTTTCCCAGGACAGTTGGCACACACTGCAGTCTCCTCCCTGTCTTCTCCCCACCTCAAATCCAGGCTCCAGGCGGGTTTTCTTCTCTCTGCCAAAGCAAACAAAGAAAAACAATTTTCCTGCCGTTCATAATTGTTCCATATTTTTCTAATAGGCCTAAGCCTGGCCTTGAGGTTTCCAGTCACGGGTCATTCACTCTCTTGTTGCTCACAGAGCCGCAGAGGAGAAGGCTGTGGGCAATTAGTGTGAAAGCTGCCTGCTGCCAGCAGCCCTGCCAGCCCGGCAGGAAAAGGACATGTCTGGTACCACCAGCATCTGCCAGGGGGTGGCTGGGCCTGGACCCCACATGAGCCAGTTCATGTCATTCTCACAACCCTGTGAGGACAATGTTATTTCCCCATATTTCTGATGAGGAAACTGAGGTTCCTGTGGTTAAGGGTCTTGCCCAGTCACCTACTGATGTGACAGAGCCAATGTCTGAGACCAGGTCTATCTTGTGTCACAGTCAGGTCCTAGAAATAGAAGAGGCAGAAGGGAAGGGGTTGGGGGTCACTGTTGACCCTAATGAAGGGGACTCCCTCTGACTGATTTGACAGATAAAACTGCAACCAGGTGTCCCCTGGGGCCTGGAACAAGTCACGCCCTCGGGCGTTGATAGCCTCTATTAGATGCAAGGATCCCTCAACAGCTTTCCGCTGCTTATGGAATCAAGTCCAGGGTCCTCAGCTGGGCAGTGAAGATACTCGGTAATCAAGTCATAGCCTGCCTTTCCAGAATTCTCTTCTCGGACCACAGGCAATGCCCCAGACATGCCTCGTATTCCCCAGCCCCTGCCCTCAGCCTTGGCTCCCTGCCTGAAACACCCATCAAAATCTGGTCCATTCTATCAGGTTCAACTCAAATCCCTACCGTACAGCCCCTTCCTTGAATCCTTCCTTGAATCCCTATGAAGCAGATACTATAGCTGTGCACATTTTGCAGATGAGGGAGCTGAGGATGGAGGTTAAGTGTCTTGCCTGGATCCACACAGCGAAGTCAAGGAATCTGGAGGCAGCTGAGTCTCTCCACCTCACTCTCCTTCTACTCCCAAAGACTCTTTCTCTCTGAGGGCAAAAGGGAATGTGTCAGGGTCTGCTGTCAGAACAGACCCTAAGGAAAGTGGCTTCTCCTGAGCTGGAGGTTGCCAATGAGACCTACAGGTCTCATTGTAGGCCCCTGGAGTGATCTCCTGGGGCCTGTAAGCCTGTCCCTGCCTTCGATGAGAGAGCAGATGATACGTTCTGATCCAGGGGTCTGACATATCCTTTTTCTATCCCAGTGGGGGTAGAATCCTCCCAGCAAGGGGACATTTGATATTCCTTTGTTTGTATGGGGATTGGATGGAAGAGAGCAGGAGAAGGGGTTGGGGAGAGCAATTTGGGGTGGTTTCAGCCACATCTGTTCCTGCAGGAGGTCATTTGCTCACTTAGCAAACAACACAGCGGACTCTGCCGGCTCCCAACATGGAACTGGTTGGCTATACTGGCCTGGGTGCCCACCCTGCTTCTTGGCTCTTCTCCTCCTCTCTACTTCCCTTCCTGTCTCACCATTGCCCTTGAAAAGGTTGGGAACTTCCTCTTCAAACACCTCCCCGTCTCGCTCTCCCTCTCCTCCTCCTCCACCAGTTCTGTCTTCAGCTTACAGAATCTGCCTCCCCCCATCCCGAAGTTTATCCTTAAAGATCTGCTCCAGCCTAATTTGGACTCACTCTCCCGCCCCTCCCACTAGATCTTTCAACTTTACAGCGCAATGCTTAACATGGAGGAATGTGTTGATAATGGTGGAATTTTGGGCATCTGGGAGCCAGACTACTAAGCACCATTTAGCTTCCCGGACTCTAGCAGACCAGGAATTTGGCAGTTTAGGAGACTGCAGATTTGTTCTCCGTACCTAGAGGCTAAAGGAAGGCATGTCTTCTTGGCAGCATGCAGGTTTGGCGACTTCTCAGCTCATGGAAAACTACTGGGGCTGAGACTGATGGGGCTTTGGCCTGGACCTCAGTGGCGTGCCAAGACTGGTGGAGCAGAGTGGCCCCAGGCATTCAAAGAGTCACACCTCCTCTCTCCCCGGCTGGCTGCCTTTTCAAGGCAGGCAGTTGACAGAAGAGCAGGCACCTTGGTAACTAATATTGTGTAGCAGGGGTGGCAAACTCACATGCCTTCAGGAGTGAAAGTGTGGAGCAGGCTGGAGTAAGTAATAGGGAGTGGTGAGGACTGGGGCAACTGGAGAGTCCTGATGTGTCCAATGTAATTCAAATGAAAATCAATGTTCTGGCCCTCAGGCTGACCATTTGCTAACCTCTGCCAATGCATTACCAGTTCCAAAGCTCTTTTCCTCATGGTTTCATTGAATTGTCATTTCCTTTCCTGCTTACAGTCACTGTCCTCACTTGGCAGATGAGGACACTGCACCTTAGCAAGGTGAAGACATTCCCCTGACTCATTCCAGGCAGGGATCTATTGGGGGGGGGGTGGCTTGAAGACACTCAAAGAAAGGTCTGTGCCCCCAGTTCCTTCCCCATGGTCAGATTTGGAGGTTGACATATAACTGTCCAACTCACCCATTGAGACTGTGCTGTGTTCTGACTTGGGCTTCTCATTTAAATGATCCTCCCTGCTCCCCCACCCCACCCAGTGTAGTCACTGACAGGAGAGAGAGGCCTGAAAAGGGGTTCTGAAGTCTGGAGGATCAGGGGCCTTTGACAACCTTGCCAGCCCTCAACTACAATGCCTGCCCTAGTCTGTTGAAAACTCACAGGAAAGAAAAGTTAGTCACGGAGACACTGCCCTGGGGGTCTGGATTCAGACTCACTGGAATATATTTTCTTTCTTTATCACAATACAGTGATTTGGAAGTAATAATAACTGCTGCATGCTTTACCTATAGTAATTCATTTAATCCTCACTACATAATTCTGTGAGGTAGGAGCTGTTATTATTCCCATTTTACAGATGAGAAAACTGAGGCATAGCTCATGCTTATACAGAATTTGGAAACGCAACAGGATGCGTAAAAGACAAAAGCTGTTCCTCAGCTCCCGTCCTGGTAAAAACCACCCATTCATTCATTCGTTCCATAATCCCTACTTTCAGGCACTATGCTGGGTGCTGACATTACAGTAAGGCACATAGGCCTGGAAACCAATTATCGTGAAGTATATGACAATGACATATGAGAAATGATATATGAAAAATACGGGCTCCAGGAGCCTGGAGGTGTCTGGGGAAGTCTGGGAAGACTTTCTGGAGGAGGTGACACCTGGCAGAAATGGGGCATATCCCAAGGTGAGAATGGCAGATGTAAAGGCCTAGGGAAGGTATGAGAGTCATGTCACATGTTCAAGGCGTCAGGAAGTAGAGTATTGAAGGGATGGCAGGGCGGGGGCAATGGGGCTAGGTTTGGGATTGTATTAGCCAAGGTGAACGTTGGAATTGTATCACAGCAATAGGCCTTGAAGAAGGTGAATGTGGGGCTGGCTGTTTTAGATTTTTTTAAAAGAAATTTTAATAGGTTCACGATTCAAAATGCATAAAAAATATACAGTGAAAAGTTTCCTTCAACCTTATCCTGCCACCCAGGTCCCCTCTTCATGGTCAACTAATCTCTAGTTTCTTATATGTCCTTCCAGAGCTTTTTCATTTTACTCTTACATATACTAAGCTCTTTCTCTCTCTCTCTCTTTGTATTTTTTAACCCCAAGGATAGCCCATTCTTTATGCATCTCTGCACATTGCTTTTTATTTCACTTTAAGAACATATGCTGGTGATCATTTCTATTTTTGAATGGCAGTGTCATGCTGCATGGTTAAGAGCTGTACTTTATCTTACCTGCCCCTATTGATGGACATTTTCGTTTCTTGCTAATTTTTTGCTCTTACAATAAGTGTTACAATAAATAATCTTGTACCTATGTAGTATCCTTATTGTGCAAATACACCCACAGAAAAAGAAATTCTAGACGTGGAGCCATGAGGGTCAAGGATATATGCAATTTGATTTACATTTTAAAAAATGTGATTTGAAATTTAACTTGCAAAAAGAAGAGTGTACAGCCGAACAAATTTGATACATGTGATACACAGGCTGTGTATATACCTGTGCAATCACCACCCACATGGAGGTGTAGGTTACCATAGAATGTTTCCAGCCCCATCTCATGGCTTGTCTTGGTGGATATCCAGGACAATTTGTTTGTACCAAGGCAATTTATTAGTCTGACCTCTACCACCAGGATTGGTTTTGCCTGTTTCTGAATTTTGTATAAATGGAATCATAAAGAGTTGATGTACTCTTTGTATCTGGTTTCTCTTGTTCAAGATGACATCTGTGGGCTGGGCACGGTGGCTCATGTCTGTAATCTCAGCACTTCGGGAGGCCGAGGCAGGCAGATCACTTGAGGTCAGGAGTTCGAGACCAGCCTGGGCAACATGGTGAAACCCTGTCTGTACCAAAAAATACAAAAATTAGTGGGGTGTAGTGGTGGACAGCTGTAATCCCAGCTACTCGGGAGGCTGAGGCAGGAGAATCTCCTGAACCCAGGAGGTGGAGGTTGCAGTGAGCTGAGATTGCGCCATTGCCCTCCACCAGCTTGGGCGACAGACAGAGTGAGACCCGGTATCCAAAACAAAAAAAGAGATGTCATTAGTGAAATTCACCCCATGTCCCATGTTGTGTTTAGCAGTAGCTTTTTCCCCCCCCATTGCTGGCTGGTGTTTCATTGTATGACTATATTACAACTTATCTATTCGTTCAACCCTTGATGGACATTTGGGTTGCTCCCAGTTTTAGGCTATTGTAAATAATGCTGCCATATACATTCTTTGGGGGAACATTAATTAAAGCTCATTTCCATTAGTTATATCTGGGAGTAGCATTGGTGTGTACATATTACATTTTTGATGAATGTTACCAAGTGCCCTCTGTAGAGGCTGGTGCAATGTGAAGAAGTGCCTGTTCCCTTGTTCTGCATGTGAAGTGCTCAGCTTAGCACAGTGCCTGGGACAGCGTCGACACTTCAGAAAACCATGCAGCCCTCAGCTCCAGGAGTGATAAGAATGCCTTATGAGCCCTAAAGCCCCATTCTGAGCAGGAGACTGTGATTCTGCCAACGTGTCCCACTAGAAGGATCAGGTGAGAGTGAGGAGGAGTCAACGAATTCATTTCCACCCCCAGAGAAATATCCTTAATGAATAATAATAACTCCTTCGTTTATGTAGCTCTCTGGCCTTTCTAAAGCACTTTGACATGCACCAGTGGTGCTCAGCCAGGGCTCACATTAGGATCCTCTGGGGAGCTTTCCAGAAAAACCAATGCCAGGGCCCCACCCCCACAATTCTTATTTAATTAGGCTGGGGTGGGGCCCAAGCACCAGTGTTTTCTAAGCCTCCCAGATAATTCTGGTGTGAAGCCAGAGCCAGGAGCCACTGACTGCCTCATTTTCTGTCATCCTCATGGCAACTGCTTGCAATGGGAGAAGTGATATGAGGCTGGTGTACAGAAAGAGAGAAAGGGTTCTAAAATAGTGTTTATAGTCTAACAATAATGTTCTGCTCTGTGCCAGGAATAGTGCTGAAGCTTTCTAGTCCTCATTTCCATTAATACCATATGAGAAAGGCATTGTGATGATCATTCCCACATTACAAATGAGGAACCGGGCTGAGGGGGTGGGGTCCCCAGCCAAGGCCACCCAGCTGGTAAGTGGCAGCACTGGGTCCAGAACACTGGCTGCCTCTGAAGAGTCAGCACCCACGCTTAAGCCTGCCTCCAGGTCCTAATCCCCCATTTTGCCTAGAAAAAAGACTAGAAGGAAATACAACAAAATGGTATCAGTGGATCTCTTTGGTTGATGTGATTGTGGGTGGTGTTTACTTCTATATGCTTTTCTGCATTTTTCAAATTTTTACCACTGATCATGTATTTGCCTATAATCACAAGCAAATCAAAGTCCTTTCAAGTTGTTGAAATAAATAACAGAATCATTTTCTGAAGGAGCCAGTTAAGTCCCAGAGTGTCCAAAGCAGGTGATGACAGAATAAGGGCCACAACTATTTCCTGAGTCCCAACGCAACACTTGAGACCTCTCAGGAGGAGAGATAGGTGTGATCTTTACTTATAGGAAGGGGCTTTGGAAAGGCATGAGAAAATGTCCCCAAGCAAAAATTGCTGTAATGTCTTCATTTGACTGTATATGTTCTTGTAGAATAGCCAGAATATAAAGAAAATAAAAATAAAACAAAATAACCTAACATCTCACTACCCAGATGTAAACAGTGGGAAAATAGGGAGGACTACTCTTTCAGATAAGTCCTTGTCCATCAATATTCATATAGATCTGGATGAGCATAGTTTCCCATCCACGGATCATGCTGTAAGCATGCAGTTTGCAACCTTCTTTTTAAACTCAGTAATGTGTAATGTGCATGTTCATGAATAGAGATACATGTCAGTCTTGGAATGGCTGCATACTATTGTATAGATATGCCATAAAATATTTAGCCACTCTCCCTTTGATGGACATGTAGGTTGTTTCTAACCACTTCTTGTCATGAATGTGTTGGAAAATGAAGATTCCAGTATAGTCCTAGGAAAAACTCTAGAGTTAAGGTTTTTTTTTTTCTTTTTTGTTTTTCTTTTTAGAGTTAAGGGTTTTTTTGTTTGCTTTAGGGTTTTTTTTTTGGTAGAGTGAACAGTGGCTGAATATCGGTGTGTGCGTGTGTGAGTGTGTGTGTATAAATATGGGTTTTCATGGGTTGAATTTGATTTAAATAATTTAATTTAAAGATGGTTAACCCCACAGCCCACAGAGATCTTATCAAGCCTCTCTCTCTCTTTCTCTCTCTCTCTCTCTCTCTCTCTCACACACACACACACACACACACACACAAACTATTTGCAAGTGAGTGTGGTTGCAAAACCCTCTTGAGCAGAACCAGGCAGAGCTACCTGATGAGGTCATGCAGCCAACAGCCAAGGTCAGGTGCTGCCTGCCACCTTGGGCTCTAGGCCCACAGTTTGCTCTTAACAAATGCCTGTGGGCAATGACAACACACATACACACACACACACACACGCACCAGACAATCTCATTCTCCCTGCATGCAAGGTGCTTGGGTGGTAATGGAATCTGCATGTCCAGAGGCAGGCATAATTGAATGGCTGAGGGCATTAAGTCCTTGATTAAACTGGTTGTTCATTTGAAGGGACAATTAACCCAGCTAATATTCCAGGCCAGCCCAGCAGGTCCGTCCCCATCAGAGGACATATTGAGCGAATAATGAAGTGACTGCATTACCTTTATGGCGGAGAGTAGGGCTCTGAGGTCCTTACCTAAGTCCTGCAGCCCAGGTCAAGCTGGGGCCGCAGACACTTCAAAGCAGGGAGACTCCTGGAGTCCAGCCATCCTGGCATGGGGTTACGAGACCTTGAGTTTGTGAATGAAAGAGGAAGTTTCCTCTGGGGAAGGTTTTTCTCACGGATGAGTGGCCTACCCCTGTGCTTGCCTTTTTCACATCTACATGTGATGCATGGAGCCTGGATGATGTTTCAGCAGCCATCTTGCGACCCAAGTGTGGATCTCGCTGGCTCTGTCCTACCTCTGGTCCTTTTGTTCTCTCACAGTTTTCTTATTACTTTATTTTTATTTTATTATTATTATTTTTTGAGAGAGAGTCTAACTTTGTCATCCAGGCTGGAGTGCAGTGGTGCAATCTGAACCCACTGCAACCTCCACCTCACAGGTTCAAGTGATTCTCCTGCCTAAGCCTCCCAAGTAGCTGGGAATACAGGTATCCGCCACCATGCCTGGCTAATTTTATTTTTTTGTATTTTTAGTAGAGATGGGATTTCACCATGTTGGTCAGGCTAGTCTCGAACTCCTGACCTCAAGTGATCCACCGGCCTTGGCCTCTCAAAGTGCTGGGACTACAGGCGTGAGCCACTACGCCTGGCCAAGCTTTCTTATTACTCAAGCCAGTTGGGTAGGGATTCCCCGTTTCAAGCAGGAGAAAGCATCCTGGCTGATAAGATGGGTCCTTTTCATTGCCCAGCACCTTTCCTGGAGAGTTGGAGGTGAGAAAGAGAGGAGACAGGGAAGGGTCTTCCTCTCTTTCTCTCTGATTATCTGTTCTGTGGCAGGCACCAAATGCCAGGTGCCAGGAATACAGCAATGACAACCATGGTCACTGCCTTCTCAGGGTGCTGAGTGGACATTGCAGGGCCCCTTGGATAAAGGCAGGTAATTGCATTCTGACTGAGGGTCAGGCTTCTTGCACCACCCCAAAAGGATCTGTGAGGACATACCCTGAATTCTGAAGCCCTTTGGAAGGTTCCGAGCCTGTGCTGGGTTGGAGTCTCGCCTCTGTACTTTTATTGTATGTATGACCTTCAGAAAAACCACTCTTTCTCTCTGGGGTCTCAATTTTCTCATCTTTAGAGTTGGAATAAAAATATCTTGTGTAATCTTCACAGGGGTGTTGGGAGCATAAAGAAAAATACTTTTCTTAAAGAACTTTGTAAACTCTAATGTTCCGGGCATATATCAAGCAGTGAGCCCATTTGTCATATCTTTGAGGAAGTGATCTCCTCTTGTTGTGATCAGTGAGCCTCAGATAAGAATAACTTCTACAAGCTTCATTGTCATGGGTGATAGGTTTGCTCTGGAACCCTGGAGACTCATGTGTGCCTGTGTAATAAGCCTCCCCATGATAACAGAAGTGAGGCTGAGACCCAGAAAGGTTAAGTGGCAGCTGAGGTTGCAAGTGGCTTAGAAGCCAATGCTTAGGCCTCTGGTCCAGGGCCAGTCCCTGACACTATTGGCTGCCAGCTGTGCCAGGAGAGAGACTGAAGTTGGGTCAGACATTCTGACATTCTGTGGGGTTCTGCTGCTGCTGTGTTCAGCAGAAGGTCATCAGAGATGAATATGGTTTCTTCTAGATGTGAAGGAGAGCCAGAGTGGCTCCCTAGTGACTCATGGACAGAGCAGCTTGTCAGGGCTGCAGCAAAGATGTTTCTACAGCTCAGCTCATAGCAAAAGGGGCACCCTGTCCCTGGGGTCTGAAGAAGCAAAGCCTGTGCCCTTCACCTCCTGTGAGATTCCTTTTCTGTTAACTTTTCCTCCCATGAGATGCCACGTGAGTGGTTACTTTCCAGGAGGCTGTCTTGGGAGACCTCTGCACCTTCCTGCTATAGAATTGCTCTTGGCCTTGGAGGAGATGTTAACAGTGGGCTTTGCAGAAAGCAGCAACACCTTTTAACCCTCCACCTGCTTTGACTTCTACCTGTCTGTGGGTTCAGGTAGCCTCTTTGGCTTGAAGACCCTTGGCTGCTCCTCTCTGAATGGCAGGTGATGGAGGAAGCCCCTGATCCTGCCCTGTGTCACCTGCTGATGTCACCCAAGATCCTCAGCATCTCACCTGTTGATTTTCTAGAAAATGAAGCATGGTGGTCACAGTGGGAGGGGGAAGAAAGTGAGAATTAAGAATAGATTGTTTTAAATCTTCGGCCTTAGAGTTTAAAATATAGAGCCCCAAATGATTGTTCCCCATCTTCCTATAAAATAAAGTCTCTCTTATTCTCTCTCTCTCTATCTCTCTATCTCTCTCTCTCTGTCTCTCTCTCACACACACACACCCTTCTATATTTGTAGGCAATAAGGAGCCTTGGAGTATGTGTATAGGAGGCCCACGTGTGTGATGGAAGCATACGTGTGTGTGTCTCGGCACACATGTATCTGCATGGGTGCGTGTGTGTACGTTTCTCTGTGTAAGCTGGTGTGGATAAATGTGTGTTCATGCAGATGAATGTCTGTCAGTGTATGTGAGAGTATCCCTGTGGGGGAAGGGGCTATCTTTAGCCCATGTTACCATGTCAGGGGTGCGTGTCAGCAGATCCCCTAGTGGGCAGGAGGCGGGCCTGCTTGGGCTCTAGAACCTTAGCCAGACACACAGAGGAGCCTGGCCATCTCAATCGATGAGGAGGTTGAAGCAATTTCAAATTCCTGGAAGAGGAGCTTCCTGTTTTTACAGAATCTATAGACTCCTGGCCGACAAACTCTGTATTTAAAGGTTGAAAATACCAATTTTATAATAAGGTAAATGTGGGTTTTCATTTATCTCTATTAAAGGCAATTACAAATGATTTCTTGATTAAGAGAAATAGAAAAGACAATCACCCTCCAAAACCTCACATCACGATGATTCATTTGATATTAAGGTTTAGGGTATCCTCAGCAAGAACTATGGTTTAAAAATGCAGAAATAAATTTTTCAATACCAAAGAATCAATAACCTACACTCAGGCTAAGACACAAAGCTGTGTGTGGAAAGAACTCTGGAGATCATAGGTGTCTAAGCTGTGTGAGTGTGTGTATGGTGTATGTGTGTATTTGTGTGTGTTCACATATATATGCATGTCTGTGTGTATATGTGTGCATTTGTGCCTGTGGCTGTGTGTATGTATGTCTGTATGTATCTATATGTGAATGTGTGCATGTTGTATGTGTCTGTGTGCTTGTGTGTAAATGTGTGTATGATGTGTGTATATGTGTGCATTTGTGTGTGTTCCTTTAATTGTGTGTGTATGTGAGTGTGTCTGTGTGTATGTGAGTGTAACTGTATCTGTGTGAGCGTGTGCATGTATATGTGTCTGTGTGCCTGTGTGTATGTGAGTGTGACTGTGTGTGTATCTGTGAGTGTGTGCATGTATATGTGTCTGTGTGCCTGTGTGTATGTGCATATGTTGCATGTGCATCTGTGCATGTCTGAGTGTGGATGTGACCCTGGACATGTCCCACTGCTCCTGGGCCTCAGTTCCCACATTTGTACAATGAGGGTGATATGGTTTGGATGTGTGTCCCATCCAAATCTCATGTTGAAATGTGGCCTCCAATGTTGGAGGTGGGGCCCAGTACAGGTGTTTGGGTTATAGGCGTGGATCCTTCATGAATGGCTTGCCGCATCCTCATGGTAATGAGCGAGGTCTCACTCTATAAGTTCACGTGAGAGCTGGTTGTTTAAAGGAGCTTGGCATCCCTCTTGCTCCCTCTTTTACCTTGTGACACCCCTGTCCGCCCTCTACCTTGTGCCCTGAGTAAAAGCTCCCTGAGGCCTCCCCAGAAGTTGAGCAGATGCTGGTGCCATGCTTCTTGTCCAGCCTGCAGAACCGTGAGCCAATCAAACCTCTTTTTTTATAAATTACCCGCTCTCCAGTGTTCCTTTACAGCAATGCGAAATGGGCTAACACAGGGGGTGAGCACTAAGTGGACTCCCATTTCTGGAGGGCACGGGATGCTCAGCTATGCTGTTGGGGCTGTGACGGGTTCCATCCTCCCCCGTCTCTGCTGCAAGTTTACCCCCTGACTCCTTGCCCTCCCTGTCCCTAAACCCTCGTGCAGCGTTCAGTCCTTCCCGCTGCCCAGGCACCTGGGAAAGCCTGGGAACCCTCACCTGCATCACGTGCTCAGCCGTCTCTCGCCCTTACACCCATGTGACCGTGGGCGAGTCCCTTCTCATCCCCGGGCCTCAGGCAGGAAAATGAGGTGGTGAGAGACTCCTCTGGCTTGGTCATTCTCAACATGCACATTTCCTGACCCCGGTGAGCTGTGAAGTGGTTTAGGAACCATCACACACACACCAAGCTCCCCTCAGGACTGGACACTCCAGCAATAAGTATATCAGTGTCCCAGTGCCCAGCACAGGGCCTGGCATGGAGCAGGTGCTGTGGGAGCGGGTGCTGTGGAAGCAGGTGCAGAAGGAGGGGTGTGTGGAAAAGGTGAGGCTAAAGCAGCTGACACAGCGCTCTTGCAGCCTTTCCCCTCCCCGATCCCCATCCTGGCCCTGTCGTGCCCTGATTTAAGACTCAGAGCTCCCCACATCTCTCTCTTCCTCCCTTACTCTCCTGTCTTGCTGGCATCACAGAATCACCTGGGGAGAAATAATGGTGCCCAGACCCCTGCAAGACCAAGTAAATCAGAATCTCTGAGCATGAAGCTCTGCCATCTGAAGTTCTAATGAACAGTGTAGGTTGAGAACCTCCTCCCTAGAGGCCAGAGAATCTCAGGCTCTCTCGACAGACTAAATCTCATAGAGACCAAATTAAAGGTCTACAACTTTCAATCTACTTCCAAGTTTCCTGCTGAGCTCCTAAAATACAGATCTGGGGACGTCCCCAGAGCTTCTGATTCTGAAGGTGTGTCCTGGACCTGGAAATGCACATTTAAAATCAGCTCCAAGATTCCTGGTTCCGAGGCAGATGGTCCTCGGCCCTTCTTTAACCAGCTCCGGGAGGCTTTATAGCCAGGCTACATAGAAGTTAGGGGATCCCGGAGTCTCACACATGTCATAGGCTGCTTTAGGATAAACATCATCCATGGTAGGGAACCCTGGCACCCTCCTCCTCAACCCTCGGCCATACTTTAAAAACCAATCTAATTTTGTTCCTTTCTTCATTCAATCACTTCTCATTGCCTTGATGACAAAGACGTTAATCCCTAATGTGGCATAGGAGGACCTGTAGGTCTGGTCTGGCCTGGGGCCTCCCCTTGAGCCCTCTCCCTGGCTGTAGGGCCTCTGCAGGTGCAGCTCTCTCTGCTCGGCTCCCCACTTGGCTGAGCTAAACTCCTGCTCATTGCTTAGAGCTCTCCTGACCCTTCAAAGGCCCAGTTCACCAGTCGCCACCTCTCACAGATCCCAGAGCTCCAGGCGTGAGTCCGGATCCTCTACCAAACCACACTCTCCAGGAGGGCAGCAACTGGGTCAGTTTTGCTCCCCATTCAACCCCGTAACCCACATGTCTGCCTGGGGCCTTCCATGTAATAGGTGCTCAATAAATATTTGCAGAATGAATAAATGACACAAAACACATACTTTTTCAGTTTTGGTGATTCTTACCCTGAATAGATTTTACAGCCTCACTGAGCGGGCAAGGGGATGTGTAACTGAGGATGTTCAGATAGTGCAGCATGACAGGCAGACATGGCATGTGTGTGTGCATGTGTGCCTGCATGCATGTGTGTGTGCACGTGTGCTTGCATGCATGTGTGTGGTGTATGGGAGTTAGAAGTCACATTTAGGTTGAACTTAGCGACATCTCGGCCCATAGCCTTTTTCCAGCTATCACAAACTGGCTCTGAGAATCGGGTTTTTCTCTCTGCATTAGGACCCCTGCTCCAGGTGCCTGCAGGGGTTGGCAGTGCTCACAGCCTGAGTGTCCGGGGAACTGGGGGAGAGGGAGCCTTAGTTGTATGGGGTTCTACTAGGAGAGGGTTCAGGGGTTACAGAAAGAGCATGGCTCCTGAATCTGACCAGGGTGGGTTCAAATCCAGGCTCCATCCTTTCCTCACCAGTGTTGTTACCTTGGCTCAATTCCTCATTGTCCTCAGTCCAGTAGGAATAATCCTGATGAACCCACTGGGGAGAAGGGTGTCCAAATTGGTGATGCAGTGTGCTTTGCTCTCACCTTCTCAGAGGGAACCTTCCTTGAAGCACCCTTCCCCTCTTCCTTAATCCCCAGCACACTGTCTAGCACAGTAGGTGCACAATAAAATCTTGTTGACTTGCTTGATGTATCACCTAGTCTAGAGACTGTCTCATAGTAGGTTCAGTAGCTCCCTTTCCCTCCTCAAGACTTCTAAGCCTGAGACCAGGGCGAGTGGGCTCACACCCCAGCTCTGTGTATGTGTATCCTGGTTCCTGTGACTTTGAGTGAGTACATATGCTTTTTCTGGGCCTCAGCCTCTTCCTGGGTCAAAGGAGCGGCCTGGAATCTATGTGTTTTACCCATTTCCACGTGGAGTTTTGCCTTGTCTGAGAGGACTGTGCCCAGGGGTGGTAAGGTCCTGGCTGGGGCACCCCAGGGGCTGGTGCAGATTGAGGGGCAGCAGGGCTGAGAGCCGCAACCTGGCTGAGTTCCTGGCCTGTGAAAAGGGAGATGTGTGTTCCTTCCTTACCTGCTTATAATAGAAAGCTGCTTCTTCGATTGAGCTGTTTCCCTCTTTTGCCCTGAGCTATGAGGAGTAGATTGGATGAAAAAATTATCAAGCCTCCTCGTCTAGAATAAATATTCTTGAAATGGAGCAAGTTATAAATAAGCAAGCAGCAATATCCTGTGTTATGAATATATAATTTCCATCTTTAATAGCTGACTAGGCCCCAGGGGCTGTCTGAAAATGGCCTGTCTGGCCCTGATATTTTATATATTTCTTAAAAGGCGCCCAAACTTTTGTTTCTTAGCCCTTGGACAGTTAAGTCTTAGGGGGAAATAATGAGAGTTGAAAGTCTCATTGAGCCAATGCACCAAGAGCAGGTACTTGATTTAAAAAAAAAAAAAATCCAGAAGATGCAAAGGCTCATGTTGAATAAGTGAGTTAGGCCTGGAGGGGCTGCTGAGCTTGTCTCATCCCACCTTCTCATTTTACAGAATAGGAAGTGGTGGCCCAGAGAGGGGAAGTGACTGACCCAAAGTCACACAGCAATGGACTATGTTCTAGGAGTCTAGAACAGAGGCCTTCCAGATTCACCAGGCTGGCTCCCTTCTCCAAGTGGCTGCCCGCAAAAGTCGAGGGAGAGCCTGGAGACTCCAGGTTCCACAGCCAACAGAAACTTGCCAGGGGGACTGACAAGGAGGTTTGCCTCCAGTGGAGGACGAATCCCTGGATGAAGGGAGTCACTATGTCTCAGAGGCAAGACTGTGAGGTCTGGTGAGCCATGGAGGCCAACTGTTCCCTCTCAGACCTCCTGGGCCAAGTCTGCATCACAGCCTGTCATCAGGAGCCTCTGAAACCTGCCCTTTCTGCCTCTGCAACCCTGACAGCCAAGGGGCAGTACAGATACTTATCACTCCCCCTACCTGGCAGGAAGCCTGATACCACGAGAAGACAATGGGCTGCTGGCCTCACAGATCCCAACTGACCAAGGGCTCCTCCACCTCCCAACTCTGTGGTACTGAACAAGCTGGTTGACTTCTCCTAGCCTCGGTGCTTTTTGTCTGTTAAATAGGGATGGTTGTAAGGATTAAATGTGACAGTGTGTAAAGCACCCAGGATGAACCAGGCTTGTACCAGGTGCTATGAATGTCATCCATCCCTCCAGGGCTGCAAACCTTTCTTCCCCAGTCTACAGCATTGTAACTGTGACTGCCTGTCACTGCAGGCCAGCCTCTGAGCCCCTGGCTGAGATGAGCCCAGTGATTCTATGTTCATTCATCTCGTCTTCCAGGAAGAATGAATCTTCTCGAAGGCCCCACATTCCCCTCCTGGTCCCCAGCAGTGTCCTGCAATAGGACTGCCCACACTGTAGGTGCTCAATTAAGGACATATTGGACAAGTGTCTACTGTATGCCAAGTACCAGGTCTAATAATGGCTAGTCATTATCAAGAATTGACTATGAGTTGCATTTACGAATGCATTGACCCATTCGATCCTTGGCACAGCACCACAAGATGGGCATTCTTATCCCCATTTAAAAGATGAGCAAAATGAGGTTTGCCAAGGTGATTAGGTCACTTGTTCAAAGTTATACAGCTAGGCATGGCAGGGCTAAAGCCGACTTCATGCAGAGCCTCTTCTCATTGTTCCCCATTGATTTCTTGCAGGATGACCTGCTTTTTCTAGGATCAGAGTAAAGCTGGAAAACAAATGGATTCATCAGCAGGTCCCGTAATGATGGGAGGAGGGCGGGTAGGGGAAATATTAATGCCTGTGCAATGTGCATGTTAAAATGTAAATGTCCTCTCCTGTGAGTCGTGAGGCACACTCATCATTATGAGCCAGCGTCTGAGGTTCTGATTTTGATGGCATTAGCTTTAATGGCTTTATTTTTTTTTAAACCATTTAATTACTAATCAGCGCTGCCTTGCAAGCTAATGTGAGATGCACACTTTGCATCTGGGGAAAGGACCTTCCTCAGTGGGCAGCTGAGAAGTCTTCCAGAGGCCAGAGGCTGGGCCAGCTGGTCTCCCCCTCCTTAAGGGGGTTCCCCCACCCCTGGTCCCCAGACCTCTCTGCTATTCAACACTTGTCTTTGAAATCACAGAATGTCATTACATCTGAGATGAACCTTACTTAACAATTGGCTGCCCTATTCCCTCCCACCGCACCTCACAAAAGGGTAAACTGAGGCTCCAAAAGGCCCCACAGTTTCCAAAGGCTGGAATTTGTGGAGCTTCTTTCTTACTTGCTAACAGATTTCTAGTGCATAGACTCATTTGCATTCCCAATTTCAATAGTCAAAAACTTTCCAATGCTAAAACCTCATTTTCTGAAGCTAATTTAGGTCTCATTTTCATTAATAGCTTGGCAACAATCACGCAGTGGAAATTTCTCCCAGGTCGAAGAAAGAGCCCTGGTTGGGGAATCAGGATGTGTGTGAGCTCCTGCTGTGCATCTCCGGATAAGTTGAATCACCTCTCTGGTCTGTGGTTTTTCTCCACGGTCAAATGAGGAGACTGCGTTAGCTCCGTGTTTTTCCAAACATGATTCTATAACTCCTCTGTAGAATACAGTATGCAAAAAGATGAAAATACTTGTTATTCAGAAAAGAATGCTTTTGGCTGGGTGGGGTAGCTCCTGCTTGTAATCTCAGCACTTTGGGAGGTAGATGAGGGCAGATCACTTGAGGTCAGGAGTTCGAGACCAGCTTGGGCAACATGGCAAAACCTGCTCTCTACTAAAAATACAAAAATGTAGCTGCGCATGGAGGCGCACAGCTGTAATCTCAGCTAGTTGGGAGGCTGAGGCAGGAGAATCGCTTGAACCCAGGAGGTGGATTGGAGGTTGCAATTTTTTGAAAGTGTACAGAGTCTAATGAGTTTGCTGGATTCAAGTTAATCACGGTTTTGTTACCATTATTTATTTATTGTCCAACATGTGTGCTTTGGGCCTTTCCTATAACAGAGTACCTTCAGACCCTCTAAGAGGAGGCTTTATTTTTCGTGGCAATTTTGTCAAGTCCTTTGAAGCACAAGAGTTCCCAGGAGCATAGAATGGGAAACTCTGGCAGGCATGGGGCCTAGGTCTCCTCTGTGTCACCTCTGGGACTTCTGTGACTCCAAGAGATAAGAAATAAAGGAGGCTGCTCTAGAGACATCCTCTTAGCCTTAAGCTTGGATCACTCACTTCCTCTAAACATCACCATGCTCTTGTTCAGAGGCACTCAAAATCCACCTTGGGGACTTGACCTTACCACTACTTGTCCAGAAAACCTGTGCTGGCCACAACGACACTTACCAGGCCCTGTGTCATTGCCCCAGCCAAACTTTGCCCCCTTCCCCTCTTCCTGGGTAAGCCCCTAAGCCCCTCCTCTCATCCTTTGCAGCACCCTCTCACATGCCGCCTTGCTCAGAGGCGGCAGTCTCCCACCCCGGAACAAGCCCCAGGCTTGGAATCAGAGCCAGACGCAAGCTCTGTCTTTGTGCCTTGGTTATCTGGTTCTGGATCAAGGACTGAACTTTTTTCCGCTTTACTTTCCTAAGACAAAAATGGGAGAGGATCACGGTACTGACTGCCTTGCTTTGGGGCAAAGATTAAAGGGGCTTGAATATCTTGTCTTAGCCAAAGTTTTCTCCAAAGCAAGGCCTGAGGTAAAGGCCTGTGTGCTACTGCTCTTTTAAGCAGTGTGCTGCGAGGGCCGCAGGAGTGAGGGAAATGATAGGCAAAACTGGAGATAGGAAAAGCCAACTCAAGGATGCAAGAGAATTCAGCCACCCAATGGCATCAAGAGCAATTGCGTGCTTGATCTCATGAAAAGATCTCTCAAAAGGCTATGTAGGCCAGGTGCGGTGGCACATGCCTGTAATCCCAGCACTTCGGGAGGCTGAGATGAGCAGATCACTTGAGGTCAGGAGTTCAAGACCAGTCTGGCCAACATGGCAAAGCTCCGTCTGTACTAAAAATACAAAAATTAGCCAGGCATAGTGGCCGGAGCCTGTAATCCCAGCTACTCGGGAGGCTGAGGCAGGAGAATCACTTGAACTCAGGAGGCAGAGGTTGCAGTGAGCCAAGATCATGCCATTGCACTCCAGCCCAGGTGACAGAGTGAGACTCCGTCTATAAAAACGAAAACAAAACAAAACAAAACAAAACAAAAACCTATGTAGCAACTACTCCTTAAGACAGTCTATCCAGAAAGAGGCAAGAAGAGGAATTTACCCATAGGCTCCAGTATCTTATGGCTCAAAGGATTGCCCCTGGTGTGTTCACTCCCCCAGGTCTCCTGGTTGCACATGCGTGCCTGCTGAGTGGGTCTTGCTGCATTTCAAGTGTCACCAGCAAGAGGAAAGCTCCACAGCAGAAGTGATGTGTGCACAGACAGGAGATGCACTGCTTTGAGGTTGTACCTACAGTCAGTTGTTCAGAGTCACATGAAGTTGGTCATTGCAGGGGAATGTGAGGGGCAAAGGTCTAAGACCCCAGAGATATGGGTGGTTGAGAGGCTCTGAGGATGGTGTAAGAATTGTCTCTGTGTCACCCTGTATCATCCACAGAGGCATCTACCCTTCCGTCACATCCAGCTCCCGTACAATCTGGGGCCTCTGTGTTTGGTGTGAACTGAATGTCCCTGCTTTCTCTAAGAAGTAGGTACAAGTCCAATGACTACAGAGTTTTCTTGGGATCTCTGAGATGACCTAAGAAAAGAGGTTAATAAAACAAGACACAGTCCCTACACCTGTCCTGAGGCCCTTATGGGTACTCATCAGACCTCCCCTCCATTCCCCAGTCTCCACGTCCCTCATCCTCAACCGGCAATTTGTCTGCTCTGTGCTGCTTACTGAGCAGGATGACTCAGACCATCATCCCAAAGAGGTCTGAGCCCTTGGCTTGTCCTGTTCTTATTGAGCTGTTGTTGCTGCAATTGCTGACTCACAAGTCCCTTTCATCAGGCAAAACAACACCAAGAAACTCGCAGAGAATCCCTGCTGCAGAGAGCAACAGGACTTGGCCCTCACAGTAATCTGGTGAATTATCCTGCCAGGATGGTAACTCCTTTCATCACTGCTAGTCCACGAGGAAACTAAGTGACAGGTGGCTGTCACAGCTTCAAGTCCAATGGAAACTTTACAGTGTCACCTGCAGGAAATATTAGCCCCACGACAGAAACATTGGCTGTCTGGGGACCATGACCCCTAACCTCACAGAGCCTAAGGTTTGTGGCAAGTGTAAATCCTGCTAGGGGGTCACTAGGAGTGATGGCAACAGGGAATGCACGTTCAGCCCTGGCTTCCCAGACCCATGAATTCCAGCAGTAGGAAGACAGCACCATTTATTGCCTGTTGGTTAGGTGAATAGACAACATGCTAAAGACAGTCCTCCAGTCCCACAGTGGGTGGTCCCCAAGCTGGCAGCTGAGCTCAGCCTTTCACAGGCCATTTCACCATTGTCATGGGCCACTGCTTCTCTGTAATGGGTCCACAAGAAGATTAGGGGAGTCCATGGCCGTGTGCCCATTGTCATACCTCTTTTGCAGTAGGGCCCACCCTTGATAGGAGTCACTGATGTAGGCGCTGCCATGTAGGTGGAGAAGGCATTCTGTGAGCCTTCATATGTGTCGGTGGAGGCACTGAGGGTAGGAGGACCCAGGAGGACAAATCCGTGTTCTCTTCGGGGTGGAATTTTAATTCTAATTTCCCTAACTCGAGTTCATAAGCAAAGCCAGAGCTGCGATTGAGACTGCTATAAAAAGAAACCTCCTTGACTTTATGCCCAACGGAGCTGTGTTCCTTAACATTTGCGAAAAGGGAGGCTTCCTGATACATGAAGAAATTACATCTGTTTTTTGGGTTAAACACACACACACACACACACACACACACACACACACACGAGACACACACAATGTAGACTGGCTTCCTGTGCAGACAATGTGGGCTCAGTTTTCCGGAAAATAGTTACCCAGTTAGGAAATTCTCCAGTCAAGAAAGCCCAACCAGGCCATTCAGCTCTGGGGAGGGCACTCCGAGACAATGTCTGCTGGAGGAGCACATTCAGTCTGTGGATTACCAGTGGGCACCAACATCCCCAGTAAGCTTCTACCTGAAGAGCTGGAAGCCACCAAGGAGCTCCAACACCATGGTGGGTCCTCCTAAGTCCACCGCATGCTCCTGCCGTGCACAATGCTTTGCAAACTGTAAAGAGCTCTCCAAATGCACAGCCATTAGCCTGGAGACGGGCCCCCAAAGAAATGGGCTTGGGAAGGGAAGGGACTGTGACATCCTGAGGAAAGCAGAGGTCCTTGGCATCCTGCCATGGCTGAGGGAAGTGAGCCATGCACAACTCCCTAGCTGTGTGCCGCACCTTATAGTCTGTACAGAGATCTGTCTCTGTGGCATTCATTTGAGCCTTTCTCCATCAGAAAAAGACCTCATTACTTCTGTTTGCTAATGTGAACCTGAAGCGCAGAGGAGCTGACTCACCTCAGGTCATGCACGCAGTTAGTGGCAGAACCTCAGTTTGGGCCCATGTCTGTCTCTCCTAACCACTCTGCTTTCCAGCCTGTCATTCATTCATTCTCATCCCCCACTCATCCAAAACAAATCAAGACAGATACTGAGCAGACAGTGCACGCCCTGGAGATGGGGGCACAGGGAAGACATGAGCCTGTTTTCAAATGGCTGCGTGGTCCTTCACCCTAAGGACCATGTAGCCATTAGGCAGGCGAATCAGGGGCTGATATCTGGCCCCCTTTATTTGTTGTCCAGTGACCTTTGTACTGGACTCATGGTCATTGCTCCTGACATTTGCAAAGCACTTTACTGCAGGCAAATGCTTCCACATGCAACATGTCAGTGGAGCTGGCGGGACCTGCATCGCGTCTCTGCTTTACAGACAAAGAAGCTGCCGTTACCGTGAATTGCCCGCCATCCTTTGGCAGAGCTAGTGGCAAAGCCAGGCTCTTAGCTGGGCCTCCTGGCTCCAAAGCCAGTGCTCCTTCCACTCCGCCGCCTCTGAACACAGAGCAACACGGGTGAAACCTTTCATGCATCTCTCTCCTTTCCCCCTTGGCTTCTGAAACACAAGTGAGCCTGGGAAGGAAAGGTGACTGCCAGCAGCCTTTTAGGAGAGACGTTCCTGTACTCAACAGTTATTAAGTGTCCACAGCATGTGAAGCGCTGCCTAGCCCATCATGACAGCTTCAGATTGACATGATATTAGAAGGCAGCCGTGACTTGGGTACCAAAGGACTGGGAACACCAGCGTCAGGTCTCCCGCTGTGGCCACTGTCCTTTCACAGCCTCTGGGAACACCCCCATGCACACCCCCACATGGGAGGGCAGTCAGCTTCTTTCCCAGGTGCGGCCCACAAGGGCGACGGGGTGGGGACGGCCTCAGGAGAGCAGAAGCCCTCGGGGCTGCAGTGTGATTAAATTCTCTGTTGTGAGAAAGTGACATTGTGATCTGATTCATACCAGTAAATATGTGATTTACATTTAATTCTGAGTAACCTTTCTGGGCTTGGCGAGGTGTGAAGGAATCTGATGGGGCTGGCTCCGTGGAGGAGGAGGCGATTCATATTCATTAAGACCTCCACATTAGCCAGCTGAAGGGTGGCAGAGCCCCAGCCCACCCTCCTCCTCACGCCTGCCTGGGTTACGGCTGCAGGGAGGCCAGCAGTCACACTGGCTGCCACCTGGGGATGGGGGTGCAGGTTAGCGGTGAGAGCTGGAGGCACCAAGAGAAAGTGGGAGGAAAATAAACAGCAGGCCCACGAGTGACACTGTCCAGGCGATGTCGGCCCTCCAGAGTTTGCTGAATGAGTCCTATTGAGCCCTCGAGGGTAGAAGAAGAGGTATTGATCGAGGAGGTGGTAGTTCTGAGAGGCCTCTGCTGCTCCCTTTGTAGGACTTAAAGGCACTATAAAGCCATCTTTGCTTCATACAGGCTTGGGGCAGAGAGAGAAATGCAAAGGAAGGAGGGTTGGGGTCTCAGGGCAAGGAGAGTGGTGCTCTTGGCCCCTGAGGGCACTTGTTCAGGTTTTGATGAACTGAGCTGGGGTCACCCCAGGTGCACATGCCCCGATGAGCTTGGGAAGTAAAAGAAGTGAGCTGAGATAAGGAGGCATGCATCTCCCACGGACGAGCTCCCCAGATGTCCCTGGACCCTCTACTTGCCTGTCCTCTTAATGGGAATATCTACAATGATTAATGACAACCCCAAGAGCCTGTGTTTGCAGAATGCTTGCCAGGTGCCCACTCTGTGCAAAGCCATCTTACGGGCATGCTTCTACTGAGTTCTTGCAGTAGCTTTATGGAGGAGCGACTGCTCGTACTTCCAGAGCATTGACGAGGATACTGAAGCCCATTTTGGGCAAATGACTCACCCTAGGTCATGTACACAGTTTGTTGAACAGCTTCTGTTTGGACACATGTCTGTCAGAATCTAGAGCCTGCTCTCCCAACCACTGTGCTCTCTGGCCCTTCGTTCATTCATTCATTCTCGTCATCCACTCACCCAAGACAAACCAAGACAGGTACTGAGTGATGGGGGCACAAAGAAGACATGGGCCTGTTTTCAAAGAGCTCTCCATGGGGGAGAGCAGGGAGACAGATCATTATCATTCAAGGTGGCAAACATCACCTGCTCTTAGTTGGGCATGGACTTAGAGTGTGCTGGGGAGAGAGAGACCACTGTGTGCTGGAGGAATCAAGGAAGGCTATCTGGAGGAGACATTTTAGAGAAAGCCTTGAAGGATAGTTAGAAGTTTGTCAGGAGATAAAAGAGAGGGCCAAAAAGTATTGGGTGTGTCTAGGAAACAGCACATATTCTGGGGCACAAAGAAGATGCCCAAAGAGGAGCCCTGGGAGATGAGGCTGGAGAGTGGGCCAGGTTGTCAGGAGAGCCCAGGCAGAGGGGACAGGCAGTGGGGAGCCATGGAGGGGTTTATACAGGGACTGGCATGTGGGTATGCTTCAGAATTATAGCTGTGGCAGAAGCAGATCAGAGTGAGGTGCCTGGGGGACCATGGCTTGTCCAAGGGGACACTTACCCCAGCCTCTGGTAAGTCTCTGACATTGCAATTGGTTTTTATTTGGATTGAACCTGTTTTTTCAACAAAGCAGGGGCCTAAAGCTTTGCCTAGCACTTTTCTGGGCCCTTTGAGGATACAGAAGGGAAGAGAATATGACTTTTGACCTCAGGGGCCTTTCATCCCAGTTGGGCTCCAGGCTGACCCAGAAGCCATTTGGGAAGAGTGAGCCGAAGGGCCCTGGCGGGGCCTGCCTTTGTCCCACCACAAAGGAATATGTCCAGGCTGCTGCTGGTGATGTGGGGGTCATCATCTTAGAGAAGGCACTGTGAAGATGTGAAAACAAAAGGGAGGGTGTGGAGTGAGAGAGGAGGGAGCCCAGAACAGCCCTCTAAGCAATACCACGTCTAGGAGGAAGCTGAGCTGCCCGCAAGCAGGGAGGAGAGCTGGGACGCCTGGGTATCCAGCAGTTGAGGCCAGAAAGTGTGTCAAGAAGGAGGAAGTGTCGGCAGTGCCAGGCCCGGTCCATAGCCCACGTGCGATGGGAGAGGAAGGGCGTCCGCTAGATTTGGCAACAAGGAGGTCAGAGGCGGCTGTCAGAGGCCAGCCTCAGCGGCCTGGAAGGGGCCAAAGCCAGACTGAGGGAGGTGGGAGGTGAGGAAGTGGGAAACACTTGTGTAGACGCCCCCAGGTGAGAGATTTGGCTGTGAAAGAAAAGCGGGGGTGGGACCACAGCGGGAAGGGGTCAGGAGGCCAAGAAAGGGATGCTTTCCAGAAGAGGCTGAACTTGTGGCAACACTGTTGGCCAGCAGCCAGGAGAGAGGGAGGGAGCTTGGGGATGCAGCAGATAGGGGCTGATGGAAGGAGCAGTCTCTGAGGGTCAGGGAAACCGCTGTGGTGGAGACAGAGAGGAGGATGGAAGGCGGGCGTGGGCGCAGCCGTCAGTCCGCAGGTTGGGTGGCAGGACCCGAGGGCCTCTAGAGTCGTGCTGTGGAGGGTGCTGAGTCTGGGTGGCTGGGCCTGTGTGGAAGGTCACGGTGGGCCTCCAGCTATACCACTGTTTCCTTCTGCCTTTCTCAATTCACCCCTCACTCTCCTCTCCCTCTCCTGCTCCTACCTCACATCCTGGAGAGGACAGGAAGATGTAAGGGCTTTCACCTGGTGCCCCTTGGCCTCACGGCGCTGGTGACACTGGCAGAGATGGAGAGGGGAAGCAAGGAAGCCCTGAGAAGTCTGCTGCCTGGGAGGAAGAGGCCAGAGCTGCGGTGTTAGCCTTGCGAGGGAGCAGGGGGCGGTGGTGGGGGTGAGAGCCGGTGGGGGAGTCAGGAAGCTGACGGTGTGGGGAGCAAGGAGAGTGCCTGGGTTCACTGCGCATAGGCTTGGGCAGGCTGGAGGAAGGAGCTGTGGAGAAAAGGCACAGAAAATACTTTCTCCATAGGTCTGTGGACCCCGTGGGTCCAAGGTAGAGCCAGTTTCCTCTGCAGGGAGTCTTCAGCGAGTGAGAAGAGAGGAGGAATATAGAAGACAGACTGGCCTTTCATCTGGGCTTGACGTCTGCCATGCAAATTGTCACAGAATGATGATGTGGCTGAATCGGTGGCCAGATGGGCATCGTCCTCAGTGGCTGGTCATGGAGCACCCAGAGAATTGCCAGAGGGTGTCACTGCATCCCCCAGCAGGTGGAGCACCCCTCCTCCTGCCTATCTTCCTTCTCCATTCTCCAGAATGAGGCCTGTCTCCTCCAACAGGTGACAGTCACCAAGGCACGAGCCCTAGTGGGACAAAACCATCCCCAAGTGCAGGGGGCAGGGCTGGGCCTGGGGGTCAGCCAACTGGAGTCTGGCTTGGCACTGCCCTCTGGCTTTAGCTGTTTCTGTATCCACCTCCCATGGTGCGCTTCTTAGCCCCCTAGGTGCTGGGTCCCCAATCCCCCTGCTCCCTCCAGGAAAGGGCTGCTGTGTTCCCCATGGGCAATTCAGTTCCTGTCTGTCTTCTTCCTTTCACAATATACACTGGGGAGAGGGGGCTGAGGTCGGGAATGAGGACAAAGGTGGGGAGACTCATTTAGTTTTCATGAAAGTTCTACTCTCTTAGAGCACTTTTGGGGGATTGGCTGGCCTCCAGGAAGACAGAGGCAGGCAGGCCTGTTGGAGAAGGTTGTGCAGTGTGTGCACTGCTCAAAGGCACCTGGTGGGGGCTGGGTCAAGTGGGACCTGAAACCCACCCTAGGCCCACTGGTCAAGCCCTGATATGGGCTGTGTCTGCCCAGAGGAGGAGCCTTTTCTAATTCACACAAAGGCATTGTATAGGCTGGCTGACTCCTCCAAAGGTAGGAGCATGTGCCTGGGAAGCTCCACACACCTATCCTCAGCCAGGTGGGTCAAGGGGACCTCCAGGTCAAAGGCCTGTAACAAGAACCTTCTGGCAACCTGCATATGCAGCTCAAGTGGCCAGAGGAGGGCTGGGAATTGGAGGATTTCCAACCTATAGGTCCCTTGGAGAGGTCAGGGTGGAGCGTGGGGTGGAGTGAGTGAGGATGGGGCAGGAGGTGGCATTGGGGAGGACCCAGGAGTGTAGGTTCATGGCCAGGATAGAAGGAGTGAGCAGAACAGAGATGACAGCACTGGCTGGGGAGTGCTGGGCCTGGCTCCTGCACTCCTGGGACACTCCTGGGAGACTCTTGGCAAGTCGCTTTTCCTCGCTGTGCCTCAGTTTCTTCATCTGACAAATCTAGAGGGAGGGAATAGACCAGGGCAATGACATGCATTTAGTCACAGGAGACAGAGTTGGGTCTGCAACTTTGACATGTCCTGGGGTCTGGGCTTGGATTTCAGTCGCCCTCTCTCCCGCCTACCCACCATCTCTCTCTTTCCTGAAAGGAAGGGAAACAAACCAGAAAGGGATCTGCCTCCTTTGCGGGGAGGGGGTTCCGTTTCCATCAGCCCCTGGGGGAGCAAGAGGAACAGGAAAATTACAGTATCAGCATGGAAATTACAATTGGAGGCGTCTGATTCACCAGGGAGGGTGACTCGTTCCTCTTTTTTTATTTTTAGTTGCTATTATGTCGGCAAGGAGGCCTATGCTCATTAACCTGTATTGCCAGAGCAGAGACTGCGAAACCGCTGGTGAATAAACCTGCCCCAGCTGCCCCCTCTGCTCCCATCAGTTATTTATAGCCTGCCTTCCCTCTGGTGAATTAATTAACTTGTACTCGAGGCCTCGGACAGTATTGTGTTTAGTTGGATGTCTGTGTGGAGGCCAGTGCTGGAAGCGAGTAGCAGGAGTGGAGGAGGCTGGAAGACGGGGCTGCTGGCTGCCCCCAGCCCTTCGGTCAATCTTCCTCACTCCAGCTCTGAGCTCCCCCGCAAGCCACTCCCAAGCATGGCAGAGGAGGATTGAGGGGTCACTTGTACCCCAACTTCACTGCTTAGAGCCTTGGAGCTTTGGGATTTTAAAAGCCAGTTTGACAATGTACTAGGACAAAAAAAAAGTACATCTTTTCCTCTCAGCAGGAAAGCAAGGGCCCAAGATGTAAAGCTCCAAAAATCTCTGGGCCAGAGCAACGCAGGCTGAAAGCTGCATCCCACAGGCAGGGGTTCCCTGGAGGGCTGGGAGGAGAGATGAGGCTGGAGGACGTTCCCAGAAAAGGCAGGGAGAAGGGGGGTGCATCAGTATGGACTTCTAGTCGGTGAGAGACGCCCAGGACCTCAAACCCAGCCTCTTCAAGTGAGAGGCAGCATCTTGTTCAACCATTAATTAATTAATTGGTTCATTTCTTCATTCAACAGCATTTGTAAACTCCCCAGTGTGTAGATGATGCTGACCTAGATTGTCTCTGCACTTGTCACAAACCTTCTTTGTTTGCTTGTACACACCCCTGTACACTCCCTGTCTACTAGGGAGCCAGTGTCTAGCCAGTGAGGATAATGTCCACTGATTGGTCACCTCTGTATTGCCAGAAGCACCTAGCCCAATGCTGGGCACATGGTAGGATTCAGTTATCATTTGGGGACTTCCTTGTCTCAGGTTTCCTAAGGAGACAAGGACTATAAGCAATGCCAGCCACCACCTCCACAAACTCCCCATCAGCATCCCCAGGGCTGCCCTAAACACGCACAGTCCTTATAGAAATGGCATCCTGGCCTTGTCAATGCAACATCAATGCCAGTCCCCTAGGAACCCCCATCTCCTACCCCCAGACGGCCTCTCCTGTATCCCAGAGCCCTCTCCCCTATCCGAGCTAGATCCCAGGTTCTGACCCCCAGTGCAGGCTTCTGGACAAGGGCACACCCGGGGGTCATCTCTCGTCACTGCTCACAAGCCCCACCCAAGCCCAAGGCCCCAGACACCCACTGTCCAGGCTCACAACCACTTGCTCCCAAAGCAGGCAGCTGGCCAGGCTCTGGTCACGTGGAAGGGCTACTCTTGGAGTCACATGTCTCCTAACAGAAGTGGACATCCTGCTTCCTTTCTCCCCTGGCAGTGCTGACTCCTAGAGGAAGGGTATTGAAAGGGGCTAAGCCTTGGACTTCACCCATGAAATTCAGCGCATTTACTCTTCAGGCCTCTTTGCACCACTGCTTACCAGGTGCTCACAGCCAGCAAGTGCCAGGCAGCCTGATTGTTGCTCTGGGGCTGCGTCCTGCACCCCAGAAGTGGCCTCCCGGGGTAGGCTTGTGACCCAGCCCTCCACACCAGCCTGGAAAGTTTGGAGGTTGGGCTCCCACTCTCTCTCAGCACCTTGAATGACCTTGCTGAGTATCGATGATGAGTTCTCATCAGCACTAGTGATAATATGAAAATCACTATAATTAGAGCTGGCAGGTTGGTCTTGCTCTGCATTAGAGATGATGTGAACTGCTTATAGGGGAATTCCCCACCCCCAACTCCCACCCCACCTGGGAGAAGAGCTTCACACCCCAGACCTGGCTCTCTCCAGCTCTCCAGTCTCCCCTGGGCCCCCAGGGCCAAGGCCAAAGTTCTCTGGGCACAGTTTTGCACCCAAAAATTACCCCTTATGCCTGCAATTTTCCATTTGCACCTTCAAAATAGAGTGCAACTGGCTAATTGCCATGGCAATTAGGTAATTGCAGGTGCAATTAACATCTTTCCAGCAAAGCAGGGGGAGAGGGAGGGGAGACAGAGGGGAAGAGAGAAACAGTGAGAGGAAATGCAGGAGCCTGCAAGACAGACCAAGAGGTTGTGAGAAAAAAACCGAGGGGATGGGGAGAGAAAACAAGAGTGGGTGGGCAAGGAGAGAGATGGGATGGCTAGAAAGAAGAAAGGGGTGTGTACAAAGAAAAATATATCAATAAGACCCAGCCACTGTCTTGGAGGAGCTGATGGCCCAGAGGTGAGAAGGAGGCCCAGAGCAGAGCAGGAAGGTGGATGTGGAGCATTCCAGCCTGGTGGCACCGGGTGGCTTTCCCAGGGAAGGTGGTGCCTGAGCTAAGCCTGGAGAAGGGCTTCTATAGGTGGGCAAAGGGAGACCGGAGTCCTGGTGGTTATACCAGCATGAGCCAAGGTCCAGAGGTGTGTGAGCCCAAGTATGCCCCATAGGACTTCCTGCCATAATGGGAATGTTCCAGACCCGCACTGCCCAGGCCAGTAGCCACCAGCCATGTGTGGCTATTGAGGACTCAAACTGTGGCTAGTGCTATTGAGGAACTGGATTTTTAATATCATTTAACCCTAAGTTGAAATTTAAATAGTCACATATGCTCCGGTATTGATCCACACAGAACACAGAGGAATGGGAATGGGGCCTGGATGCCAGGGAAAGGCCCCATAGCAGCTGTCCCCCTCCTAGTCCAGGGGACTGGAGAGGTGGCATCAGGTACCGAGATGGGGAGGACAGAAGAGGGGTTGAGAATGGGTTGGGGCACCACATGTTTGGATGAAGACTTGTTCACCATGAGGAGATGGTTAGGGAATCATGGCAAGTTTGGGATTGAAGCCCCTGTCCCTGCCTTCCCTTCCCTCAGTACCCTTGTCTCTGCAGAGGTGTCTCCTTCCTGGTGTCTCATTTGGGGAAGGCTCCACACTCATTCTCTACATGGTTTGGGAGAAGGAGAGGACTGTGCCTCTCCCTGTCCCTCCAGCCCCACTGTCCCTAGGCCCAGCCCCAACCCAGCAGCCCAACTGCCTTTACAGCAAAACAAGCTTCAGTGAGGTCACGTGACTCAGGGCAGCCACACACACTCATACGTATCCACACTCAAACATACAAATACACACGGTCACACCATCACCCCTGGACACACTCATACAAGCACATACACTCACCCTCAAATCCGAGTGCACACAGCCTCACAGACAACACACACACACATACACACACACACACACACACACACACACATACACAAGTGCTTGGGGGCAGTGTTTACAAAGCCCTGGAGGGGCTGGGAGGCTCCCGCCCTGTGCAGGCTGTTGGAGGTGTGGATCTCCATTAGCACCAGTGACATTCAAGGACAGAGCCCAGAGACCCACTGCAGGGATGCCTTCATTGGGTCCCCTTTCTCTTTCTCACCTTTCAGCTGGGAAGGCTCTGGCCAGGCCCGGGCTGCAAACACCAGGCTACATTTGGGGAGGGGTGTGGCCCCAGGACTGCGCTGTGGTGCACCCTGCCTCACCCTTGCCATCTCGTCACCCTCTCTCCCTGCCTCCTGCCCCACTGCTCCTTTGCACGCTCTGCCTGCCTGACATCTCTCTCTGTCTCCTCTCTCTCTTCCTCGTTCCTACTCTCTCCTCCCTCCCCTTGCTTGGGTCCTTCCTAGTCTCCTTCCCTCACAGTGTCTGGTTCCCTCTCCTGTGCTAGAACCAAACCTTCCAACCCATGAAACTCCAACCCTGGGGCTGCTGCATGGGACTTCTGGAGCGTTCTCCTTTGCTGATGTTGTGGCCTGGCTGTGAAAGCTCCTAGGACCTCAGAACAGGACTCTCTGGACTGCAGCAGCAGGATGAGTGTGGTCAGTGTCTAGGCCTGCAGAGGGGACAGCAGACCTCATGGAAGACAGAGGGTGAAGACCCTTCACGCAGTCCATTGTCTGAGTGTGCACATATGTGCCTGTGTGTGTCTGCACGCTCACACACATATGCACATAAACTCTACCCTGGAGACTAGAGGGAGCTGTGTGGGTAACTCACTGGGTGGGAGACCTTGAGCAAGTCAACACCCACCTCCAGGTTGAAGTTTCCTTTCTCTGAAACAAAGATCATTGTCTGGTCCTGGTGTGCAGAGTCCTTGGGAAGGGCTGGGGAGATGCCCCCCAGAGCAGTTTGGCTTTGGTTGGGCTGAAACAGATTTTACTGGAAAGCAAAGCACTGTGGCTAAAACACAATGCATGGTCACACAGGTACCTTCCCTCCCTGGAATCCTATAATGCAATGAGTCCCTACTGGTCTTTTTTCCCGGCCCTCTCCCAACCCTACCCAGTGCTTGATACAGGCCTGGCATAAAGGAGTTGGTCATCCAGAGGAGGCCTGGAGGTAGCCTGTGGGTGGTCTGTCTGTCTGCCCTCTCGTGGTTGGTGCTGCTCAGGTCCCGATAGATGGTGGGAGTTACAAGCCCAAGGCCCTGCACCAGGATGCAGAAATGGGGAGGCAGCAGTTGGTACAGGAAGAACATGGCTTCACACACTCAGTCCCAAACCCACCTGCCTCACGGCCAGGCATTGAGACTGCACCCATCTCTCTCACACCTCATTCTCAAGCTGCACATCCTCATTTTGTGGCTACACCCGTGCACATGCATGCACACACACACCTCCAGGTCAAGGCAGCCCTCCATGTTGATTTCAACTTGATTTCATCTGTATAAATGCCAGGCACAAAAAGCACAGCATGGAGCTGTCCTTCAGAGGCCCGTTTGAATTCCCCCAAGGATAATCCATTAGATGGGGAGTGGGGGAGGCACACAAGACAGAAGAAACAACAGAAATCCCATCTGTTTAAGGAAAAAAGGAATTTATTAAATGATTTTCAGTTGAGCCCTCGGTCAGTCTCTGCGAGGACTAGAGACCCAAACATAAAGGCCACACCACCAGGACCCAATCCTAAAGCCACTCTGCAGGACTGGTCATGGGGTCACCACGATCCTCTCAGCCAGCACACTTTCTACCATGGATGCTGGGCACTGGGTGCCAACCCTGAGTCCCGCCCACAGCTGCCCCTAGGAGAGGGGGCCCAGCAGCTGGCACTCCTGCTGGACAGGGGTCTCACAGCATCTGCTTCTGCAGACGCCTAACTGCAGGCTGAGGTCCCATGTGAGCATATCTGCTAGGCAGAGCTGAGGTCACGTGACTGTGCTCTGGCTGCGGAGGAGCAGGAAAACCAGTAAGTGGCTGCTGCCTTAGAAGGGAGAAAGTCACACGTGAGGAATTCCCAGACAGAGGGAAGAACAAGTAGCCAGAAAGATGGACAAATGGCCCAGCACCCCGGATGGCCTGGGCCCTCTGCACAGCCTGACCTGCTCTAAGCACTCACCTCTCCAGCCCCTCACTGAGGACCCAATCCACTTGCCACCCTCCTCTCTTCCCCCTGGTTTCTAGAGCCTCCAACCTCATGAGCTGGCCCAGCCAGGCCCTCTGTCTTTGGGGCCCCAAGGGCACAGCAGGCTTCCAGGGCTGGTGAGGCAGGGGCGTCAGCAAACCACAGGCCATGCCTTTCCAGTGACATTTGGCTCAGGCTGGGGTTGAGGTCGGTTTCAGACTCAGTGAGAGAAACACACACCACCCCGCAAGCTTCCTCTAAGAAGGGCTCCGAGAGGAGAGGGCTGCATCTTGTGCAGGCAGAAGAGTCAGGGGTGGAGCAAGGGATGCCCGGCTTCTGACTACCATGCTGTCTACCTGTCACAGCAGCAGTGGCAGCTGACGACCACCAAGTACTCGCCACGTGCCTGGCACTGTGCCAAGCATGCAACTCTTAACGTCCTGGCAGCACCTGAGTTAGAAGCCACTGTCTCCATGTTACAGATGAGGAAACTGAGGCAAAGAGAGGTTAAATAACTCACCTGGGGCCACTGGCTACTGAGTGGCAGAACCAGGATTTGAACCCAGTCTGGTCCAGAGCCCTTCACCACTTTGTTATATGGCCCCTCGGTTTGTTTATCCTCTCTGTGCCTCTGTTTTACCCTCTAAAAGAAGGGCCCCAGGTGGCCAAGGGACATGGCGTGGTGGAGGAGCACGCAGCTCACAGCTTTTCTTTCTAAAAGATGAGCCCCAGGTGGCCAAGGGACATGGCGTGGTGGAGGAGCACCAAGCTCACAGCTAGTGACTTAGGGTTTCCACCCTGCTCTGCTTTCCCTTGGCCGTGGACCCTGGGCAGTTAGTTATTCTCTGAGACTTAGTTTTTCTCACCTGCAATATAGAGCAATGAGGTCTACCTGCAGGAAGTTTGTGGGAGCAATGAAGTTGTGGGTGCCTCGCACCTGGCAGGTGCTCAGGAAATGCAGGACCAAAAGCACTCAAGCCTGAGCCCTTCAGATGGCCCCTGGGTAAGGAAACGCTGCAGCTCCCCCAACCACCCAGCAATACCTGAGTCTCAGACGCCCAGTGAGATGGGAGACCACGAGCCCAGCCTCCTGCTCACCATGGAGCCATCCTTGCTAGGCCATATGACCAGCTCCCTGAGCTAGGTCTCACTGAAGTCGTTTTGTGCCCCTGCCCCCATGTGTCCTGTGTCACTACCCAGTCCTTCCTGTCATGAGGAAGCAGCCACGTGCCCTCCTCACCCTGGACCTTGGGGCCCTCAGGACCAGCTCTTCCTTTGAAAAGAGGAAGATGGAAGGCAGCAATTCTTAGCCTCACCAGGAAAATGCAGCCTGCCTCTCTCCTGTTGGAATCAAGGTTGTCTAGATTGGATAGGTGGGGGTGGGATCGTTGGGGGTGGGGGATCTTTGAATTCAGGAGTCCCTCAGGTCAGAAAAAACAATTTTGGCTGGGCATGGTGGCTCATGTGTGTAATCCCAGCACTTTGGGAGGCCGAGGCAGGAGGATCACTTGAGCCCAGAAGTTCGAGATCAGCCTGGGTAACATAGCAAGACCTCTTCTTAGAGGTCTTCTTAGACCTCTAAGACCTTACACCTAGGAGGGCAAGGGATCTTTTCTCTTGCACTCCTCCCTCCTGAGCTGTGGTGGCTGCCTCCCTAGAACACTGCTGAGTGTGTCCCGACTTAGGGAGAAAGAGCACTGTGATTGGTTAGCGATGTCTGCCTTGGGCAGGGGATGAGACAAACATAGTATGTATTTGCCATCCTGGATGTAAATATCTGCCCATGAGTCCTGAAACCCATTCTCTTGCAGTACTCCTTCCTTTACTTTCAAGTTCCCTAGAACAAGCCATCTCTCATCTAAGACATTGCCCAAACAGAACTCTTCCATAGCCTCCACCAACTGCATGGCTGTTTTGTTTCTCATGCATTTCTCCCAGATGATGAACACCTAGACCAGTTGTTCTCAACTGGAAGCAATTTTGCCCCCCAGGTGACATTTGGCGATGTCTAAAGACATTTCTGGTCGTCAAAACTGGAAGGATGGGGGTGGGGTGCTTTTATAGGTATCTAGTGGATGGAGGCTAAAGATGCTGTTAAGCATCCCACAATGGACAGAGAAACCTCCTACAACATTTGAATTTGGTTCAAACTGTCAGGAATGCTCAGGTTGAGAAGCCCAGGTCTAGAGAATAGACTGCTTTCTTGCCCTCACTAGAATGATATGTTGGTCTCCCAGCCCAGCACACCTAACCCTTCAAGTTGGGATCAACCTCCCTCTCTCGTTCACAACTTCATCCATCACTGAGACCCCTGGGTTCCTCGGCATGGTTCACAAACCCTTTCAGGATCTCCCTCCACCCCAGATCTCACCTCTCACCCAAGTGTTCTTCCACCCACTTGCTCTTCCCTGCACTGCCCCTTTCTATCTGTTTAGCAAACTTCTACTCGTCCTTTAAAACTCAGATTAGACATCACCTTCTCCAGGAAGTCTTCCCTGTCTCATCCTCCACGAGGACCAATGTAATCAGTCACACCCTCTGTGATACTTCTGTATCTTGCAAAACCCTCTGCTGCTGTACTGACACCCTGCATCGTATTTTATGTTATTTATTTAAATGATCACTTTCTTCATATGGTCATCAACTTTGTGAAAGCAGGGACTGGGTTTTATTCACTTCGTATTCCAGCCTGGCACCTTGTGAGGCTCAGTCAGTAGCTCAGCCCGTCCTGCCCCTTGACTGCTGTTCCAGCCTTGCATCAGCCTCATCCAGGACTTACACCGTTGGGTTCCCACAGCAGAGTAGTTAAGGGGTGGTGGGTGTTCAAATCCAGCTCCTGCAACTCACTAGCTGAGTGATCTAGGGCAAGATGCTTCGCCTCTCTGTGTTTCATCTGTGAAGTGGGGGTAATAATGAAACCTATCACATAGTCATGATGATTAAATGACCTAATAGATGGAAACAGCTTAGAACAGTGCCTGATACACAGTAGGGGTTCAAACAGAGTTACTGCTGATCATCAGGCAGGATTCTCTACCCATGCCATAATCCTGCCTTGGGTGCCCACCGTGTCCCATTTCTTCATGGACCCATCATCTCGGAACCATGACTGCCTTCCACTATTCCCTGCCACCTGTTTTCCGTCCCTGATGTCCTCCCGCACGTTCATCTCCTGGGGCCTGGGGCCAAATGCTCTGGGCTTCCTAGACTGTGCTGATCCCCTTCTCAGCCAGCTGCTGTCCTCCCTGGGCTCCTGCAGGCCCAGCATCCTTTGTCCTGCATCTGACCAGAGACCTTTTAGAAGCTGATATGGTTTGGATGTGTGTCCCCTCCGAATCTCATGTGGAAATGTGATCCGCAGTGTTGGAGGTGGGGGTCTGGTGGGAGGTGTTTGGGTCATGGGGGGTGGATTCCTTATGAATGGCTTGGTGCTCTCGTCATGGCGATGAGTGAGTTTTTGTTTTGAGTCCACGTGAGATCTGGTTGTTTGAGAGTGTGGAGGCCGGGCGTGGTGGCCCACGCCTATAATCCCAGCACTTTGGGAGGTTGAGGTGGGTGGATCATGAGGTCAGGAGATTGAGACCATCCTGGCCAACATGGCAAAACCTATCTCTACTAAAAATACATAAATTGGCCAGGCGTGGTGGTGGGCGCTTGTAATCCCAGCTATTTGGGAGGCTGAGGCAGGAGACTCTTGAACCTGGGAGGCGGAGGTTACAGTGAGCCAAGATCCCACCACTGCACTACAGCCTGGTGATAGATAGAGCGAGACTCTGTCTCAAAAAAAAAAAAAAAAGGAAAGAAAAGAGTATGGGACCTCCCCCCGGCCCCCGACCCCCACCTCTCTTTCTCATCACATAATGTGCTGGCTCCCCTTCACTTTCGGTCATAATTGGAAGCTTCCTGCGGCCTCACCAGGAACAGATGTTGGCACCATGCTTCCGGTATAGCCTGCAGAACCATGAGCCAATTAAAGCTCTCTTCTTTATAAATTACCTTTATAGTAACTCAAAAAATGGACTAACGCAGAAGCCCTGCAGTGCCTAGAAAAGAGCCAAGCCTGTTAGACTGACTCGGGAAGTCCTAGCTGGGTGAACGACTGACTGATGGGATTTGTCAAGTGGGAGCCAAAGGCTGCAGGGGAGGGGAGAATAGGCTGCGGCCGGGGGACGGGGGGAGGCAGGAGGCAGGAGGCAGGCCTCTTTAGAAAGCAGGGGCTGTTTCCAGGCTGGCTGATTGGTCTTGACAAGCAGGGTTGAGGCAGAGCAGCTCCATTGTCCTCTGCACTTTAAAAGGCCAGCGCCCCTCCCAGAATCTTTCCTTGGAGACCTGCTAAAATAATACATTTAGACCTGCCAAACCCAATCGCTTCCGTCTGTCAGGCTCCCTGTAAATAGCACTTCTTAGCAGAGCTCAGCGAAAATACGATTCCAAACAGCATGGGGGCAATCATACATCAATCGAAGAAAAACATTTTTCCCCTTCCCTTCCACCAACCCCCATAATTGCATTTTAAAACCGTTCCTGTGTTTCTGGGAGAGACACCACGGTACCTGTTGCTTTTTAACTCAGAGCCGAGCGGCGCGGCAAAATGAGGCTAAACACAGCAAAGTTATTTTGATTTATTTCCTAACGTCGGAATTTGGAGCTTGCTGCGGGGATTCAGCCACGAGAAGACAAACTGATGAAAATGTATTTTTCCCTGTCGTTACTCTTTTAAATAGATGGGTGTTTTATTCTTCCTTTTTGCCACTTTGCTGTGCTAGACTGAGCTTTATGGCACCCTGGCATGCCGTCGCTTTGCTTCTCCCCTCAGAAGAGGCGGCCCCGCCCTGGGATTCTCTCCTCCCTGATGCAGAGAGCTGCAAGACCCCTTGGACAGTTTTGCTTTTGGGTCTGGCATTTCCCTCTTCAGGAGCCAGTTTTAAGGTCTAATAGCCCCTTTGAGAGTGGAGGGGATGCACCAAACCTCAGGGGGCATGAGACTGTAGCATCCTTTCATCTCTGAATGAGAGTCAAGGTGGAACGAGGGGAGAGAGTTATTAAGGAGCCAGAAGGACAGAAAAGAGAGAGAAGGTGGGTTTGAAGACAACCATTTGCCATCAGCCCAACTGAACTTGACAAACACTGGATTTGACACCTGAAGCCACTTCTGGTTACCAGCTGGGAGATGGCCTCCGTAGATCTCTACCTGCAGAGTGGCATTCAGTGCAACCTGCATCCCTCCCCTGTCTTAGCCCGTCTTCCAAATTCTGGCTAACTCCTGAGTGCTTGGTGGGGCGCAGTCCTCCAGGCCCCGCTGCCTCTAGGCTCCCATGATGAGGGCTGCACGGGAGGCATGATGTGGATGATGGGGTGTCTGGGAGTCACCCTGGGGTACCATGCCCTCCCTCCAGGTGCTTCTCCGCCCTCTCTCAAATGCTTGCTGGGACAGCTCCACATTCTTTTCCCTCGTCTCTGCAGAACAGCCTCCCTCCTGTGAAAACGTTCCCTCCTACCCCAAACACATCCACAGAGTTTTCTTAACAGAGATTGTTCTCTCTCTTAGAGGAATTCCAGTGCCAGCTGCTAGGGTGTTTCCACTTTGTGTGGGTACGAAATGAGTTCCTGCACAGTCCTAACCCAGAGGCCTGGTCTTGCGAGGCCACATGAGAGCTGCAGAACCTCTGCTCTGCCCCCATGCCCTCGCTTTGGGGCGGCAGCCCCCGGAGGTGCTTGGAAGGAAAGAGGGCTGGGAAAGAACATAGGGACTTGGGGAGGGGCTTTCCCCAGGGAAATGCCTCAGCTCTTCACAGCTGCCCATCCCCCTGAGTGGTCTCCTGCCACAACGGGGCCGGGTCACCACTGATGCCTTGTGTGGCTTTCTTTCCTCTTGTAGACCCAGCCTGTGCTGAAGCCAGCTGGGGACACCTCCAGCCCCACGTGCGCTGGTGAGCTTGAGGCCTTCTTTAAGGCTGAGCAGAGGACCAGTCCTCCTCCTAGGGAGAGTGGGCAGGGAGGGCGCTGTTCTGGGAGTTATCTAGCTATGCCACCTCCTATGTGTGTGACTTTGGGGTGGCCAATAAGCACCCCTGAGCGGCAGCTTCCTCATCTGGCCAATGTCTGTGTTGACTCTGATCCTAGTGCCCAGCTCAGCTCAGACATCCCTTGGCATCTCACACAAGGGGGTGCTGGGCCCTGCTGCCCATCCCCAAGTGCCCCAACCCTGTGTCATCAGTGGAGAGGGCACTGTGATGTCCCTGTGCAGATGGGAGCAGTTGAAGTCTGAGAGGCTAAGTGGCACGGCTCCCACAGAATCTAGGCAGAAGACCCCGGCCTTCCAAATCCCAGGCTGTCTCTGCACACCTGTGTGGAGAAGGACACGCCACACAGCCTGGCGGGGGCGGCTTGCCAGCTGGGCTCCAGGGAGGCCTGGCAGGGTTGCTACAGAGACGCTATTATCAACAGCTAAGGCAGGTCTGTGCAGGCAGCGCCAACCACAGCGCCCCAGAGCTCGCCTGCCGTGGTCCAGGGTCCTCATGGTTCCAGTGCCCAAAGGCCCCAAGTCACAGGGCAGTGGGTTAGGCTGCTTGTGTTCATGCTCCTCCCTCTGCCCTTTGAAAACCTGTGAGCCCAGGCAAGATGCTCCACCGGCCCTGGACCTTAGCTCCCTGGGTGATACAATGTGCCGTGCCGCCTCGCAGGGTGCGGTGAGGGTTAAATAAGGTAATCTCGGTGAAGCACTGAGAACCATGCCCATAGATAAGAAGAATACAGGAAACAAGCTAGGATTTCTAGGCCTATTCCCTCTGCAGCCCAGAGAGGATGGACCCAAGGCAGAACCATGCCTCCTGGCTGTCGCCGAATCCCCCTTTTCTCTGTATCGTGTATTTAAAACGAATCTTCACTTGCGCTATTCCCAATCCCCTGAAACAGCCTTCCCCCTCCAGTCCCTAAAAAGCTGTTCTGACCCCAAAAGCCGGGCTGGCAGCATCCAAGAAGCCGTTGCAAGCCACAGGCTTATGCTGGTGCCACCTCTCTCTCCCACTGGCTGGCATTCCATCAGAGCCCCGCAGTTTCTGTCTTCCTAGTTAATTCCCCATTTCTTGGTCTCAGGCTCTCCTCTCCTCTCCTCTGAGGCTGTGAGCTCCCATTGAGAGCTGGGCAGACTCTACCTGCAAGCTCCTGGCCCCACCCGCTTCCAGGTGAGCTCATGTGAGACCTGGATGTGGAGGCGCTTTGTAAACAAGCTGAGGGAGGAAGAACATCAGGTCATAGCTCCTGCCTCCAAGTGCCCCAGCTGTGAAATGAGGGTGAAATAGTAGCTGCTAGTTAAGGGACCTCACCATATGCAAAGTCCTGGGCTTTTCTGTCTCATTCTATCCTTACAACCTTATTTTTTCAGGCAAGGAAACACAGGCTCAAGGCAGCTGCGTAACTTGCCCAAGGTCACACAGAAAGTTGCAGAGCAGAGTCTTCTAGATCTTGGGCTTTGCCTGACCCACAGTCGGACTCTGAGCCACCATTGCTCACTCAGTCAGCTGGTGCCAGAACCATCCAACGGTGTCACACTCCCTGAGGGCCAGTGCCAGGCCTAGCTCCCCCAACCCTCTTCTCCACCTATGCTAAATGAGTGAATGATTGAGCCAGTGACAGAATTACATTGTCGACTTCATGAATGTGCTTCTAAAAGAATCAGACACTTTTCAAACACCAGGTACATGGTACACTGAGAAAGAGAAGCCGAGGGAGCCGAGGCCAGGGGGGTGCAGCTTTGCCACTGTCACCAGAAGCAGGCCCAGAAGCCTCTCCACAGTCCCCAGCCTAAGCAGGACTCCTGGGACGTGATTAGGGTGATTTATTTTCCTAGCAAGGCAGAAGGCTGTGGGAGCCAGCCTGAGGGAGGTCTGGGCAGCAGTATCCCATTATCTCTCCTGGGGCAAGTTAGAGGGGAGCAGGCGGTTACAGCCCCTGCTTCCAAAGGCTTCTGGAAAATAAGATGACCGTCTGGCCACGGCTGGGCCTGATTCTCTCTCATCTGCTAGAAACAGTTCAGACAGAGGGCAGCCCTTGAACTTGGGCTGGGGAGGGTGTGTTTCTCTGTGCCTGCGCTGACGCAGTTCTCCATCCCTCTCCCTTGCCTGGCTCCTTGAGAAGAGGCAGGGGATGCTGGCAGGGAGTCCTCAGGGGGCTTCTCTGATTAGAGGCTCGTCCTGGCCACCTGGGTCCTGCTGAGAGGAAAGTGGCTTCCCCTGGGGCTGCAAGCAAGTTGGCTTCAGTGCAGTCGCCTCTCGGGGGAGGCCTGCGGGCTGTGGAAATGATGAAGCTCCTCCCTTGTGACAACACGGCCACCTCCCACACTGGGTACCATGGAGGAGCAGAGGCGGGTGAGACCTGGGAGGCCTTCTAGAACAGGGACCAGAGGCTCCGAGAGGAGAAACGCTGTGCTTTGGAAGACAGAGAGTTAGCGGCCACCCTGGATTGTGCGTGAGACCTGGACAGACGGCAACTGCCATGTTGGTGCCTGTGAGCGGGAAGATGCTACCCAGGGAGGCACGAGGCCTTAAATAAGCACGCGCAGTGTCAGCACAAACCAGCCCAGGCAGGGGGGTGATGGTCCATTTGGCTTGGTTTTTGAGAAGTTTGGGGGAATTTTGTTTCAGGTTTTGGAAAGGCTTCAAATGAAGGCATGAATGAGGAACAGGAAAGTATGGCAGGAAAATCCACCACGAGCTGGGGGCTGTCAGCTCTGGATCCAGTCCTGGTTGACCCTCCCTTGCTGAGTGACTTGATACAATTCCCAAGCCTCTCTGTCTTCTTATCTGTGAAACGCAGAAAATAATCCCACTGCACCAACTTCCCAAGGGAGCCATGGAAGATCCAGCACACAAAACAATCAACTACAAGCCCACACACAGAAGAGGCTATTATTGTGCACGCATGCCCACGGCAGGCTGCATTTGGCCTCCGAGAAGGGGCCAGGACTTGTCGTGGCAAGGAAGGGTGCTTTCACAGAGGGTATATGAACAGGTAGTATTGATGGAGCACTGCCAGCTGCCAGAGTGTGCAGAGGGAGTCTCCTCACCAGTGTAATCTTTATAACAACCCTTCAGGATGAGTTCCACTACATCCATTTCTGGGTCAACCATCAGAAACCCAGAGAGGTTAAAGGGCCTGCTGACAGTCACGCAGCTGGTCTGAGTAGAGGAGCAGGAAGTTCAGCGGAGGCCAGTCTGCTTCCGGGCCACCACCCTCCACGAAGTTCAGGCTCTAAAGGTGAGGAGGCGTCTAACAGGCAGAGTCTGGGAGGGGCAGGCAAGGACCCAGACTGGAACCAGATGCTGTAGTCAACTGGGGGCCCTAGGGAGCTGCCCACCAGATGAGACTGAGCTTCCCATCCCTAGGAGGGAAGAATGGGCACCACATCTGTTAGGCTTCATGAGCTGTTGGGAGGATTAACTTGCATTTTTTTTTTTTTTTTTTTTTTTGAGACGGAGTCTCACTCTGTCACCCAGGCTGGAGTGCAGTGGTGCGATCTCGGCTCACTACAACCTCTGCCTCCTGGGTTCAAGTGATTCCTCTGCCTCAGCCTCCTGAGTAGCTGGGACTACAGGTGCGTGCCACCATGCCCGGCTAATTTTTGTATTTTTAGTAGAGACGGGGTTTCACTGTATTAGCCAGGATGGTCTCAATCTCCTGACCTCGTGATCTGCCCACCTCGGCCTCCCAAAGTGCTGGGATTACAGGCGTGAGCCACCGCGCCCACCTAACTTGTATCTTAAAACTGAGTCTAAAACTCTAAATTATAATCGTCCTTATTTCAATAGCAAACCAATCACTGAAAGAGTTTAAAGGCCATTGAAATGATTTCTCTGCCCCGGGCAGGGCTGTACCTTGGCCAGCCCAGGGCACAGGAACCACTTTAGGAAAAGCACCTGCCAAGCCACTAAGAAAAGCACCTGCCAAGAGATGGGTCTTATAATCTTCCTCGTCAGGAGCCCACCTTCCTCCCTCTCACTGTGACTGTAACCTGCCTCCACCCTCTCTGGGACTGTGTGGTTAGGGTTTTCAGCCTGAACCTGCTCTGTCCTGGGTGGCCTCCCCCTCACACCCTCCTGAAGCCTCTCCAAACCCGCTTCCAGCAGCTCTGCCCCCAAGCAGGCAGAGACCTTGCGTGTGGGCGGAGTCTGGGGAAGGGCTTGGTGGATGAAGAGGGTTGGGGCTGTCACTGAAGCGAAGCCTCAGGGAAGGCGGAGCTTCTGTTTGATTGAAAGGAAACCTGGAAGTGTTTTCTTGAGCAGAGGAAGGGAGGAAGGGACAGGAATTCCAGGAAGCACCAATGGTTGGAACAGAGATAGAAATGCGGGAATGAGAGAGGAAGGATGGAGAAACCAGCTTGGCCTAAAAGATCAAAGGGTAATACAGGTCATGAAAGGTCTAGAAACCACAGCTAAACTTAGACTGGCCATGGAGGCAGCGAGGAGGCGGACAAAGGCTCTTAGGCAGGTGATGTGTGGACAAAGGAACTCCTTCCTGCTTCTGTGATTGCTCTGTTATTCTGTAGAAAGTGGGGCTGAGGAGAGGCAGAGGTTCCCTTCAAACCTTCCCCAGCTCCCCCACCAGATGCTGCAGGCTGCAGAGGCCAAGGCCGCCACGTGACACTGCAGCCCCTCCTCGGGACCTCCTGGTGTGGCTTTTGTGGTCTGCCTTTCAGCAGCAACGCAGCCAGCTGCATGCAGCCCACCAGAGGCCATCCCGCAGTGACCCCGTGTGAAGTGGCCTCGGCACAGAGGGGTCCTGTGCAAATGAGCATGGAAAAAGTGATGTGGGTACCTGGTGGAAAAGTTTCCTTTTCCAGGCCCCCAGTGTTGGGGGTGGGCACTGGGAGGTGGGCTGAGGCTCAAGGTTATGTCGAGCATGGCTGGGTTCAGTCCCTCTTGCCTCTCACAGAGAGAGAAGCAAGGATTTGTCTTCAGGGCCCAAATCCCAGATCTGGGCTTTCCTCCCTCAAACCAGGTGCCCTGGGCAAATGACTTCTCCCTGAACCTGTTTCCTCACCTGTACACAGAGGAGGGTGAAAGGCCTGGCTCTCAGCAGGTCCTCCATGTGCATTTCACTGACTTCTTCGCTATAACCCAGGAGACCTGACATTTACACAGAGGGGCAGGAACACGAATACTGGCAGGCCCAGGGGTGTAACATGGGACACAGCACAGGCCTGCACACAAGACAGTGGGCATGAGGCAACCTGGTATGGAGACTAAACCCAACCTAGCCTGGTTCCTCTGACTTCTGAAACCCTGTGTGGCGAACAGGCCTGAGGCTGCCGGTGGAAACCCCTGCTTTCCTCCTTGAGAAGTTCCGGGGAAAATCTGACAGGCTTTAAAAAGGAGAAAGCCCTGAACGGACAAGACAGCGTCCTCTCCTCTGCTCACCTCCCCCATCTGGCTGGCATAGATAAATGAGTTGTTTGGGGACCCCAAGTACGGGTGCTAGCAATGGCACTCACCTGGGGCTTCCTCACCTCCCTGCCTGGGGCCTTTGCCTGCTGTTCTTGGGGTTTCCACCTCCTGGCTGACTTCGCCTCTGTCTCCTCTCCACTCTGAGCCAGGCTGCCTGATTTCAAATGCCAGCTCCTTCTTTTCTAGCTGGGTGACCTCAAGCTATAAACCTCTCTGTGCCTCAGCTTCCTGATCTATGAAATGGGGCATTTCTCCCCATCATTTGGCTGAGAAGAGAAAATCAGCTAACCTCTGTAAAGCACCCAGAAGGTACTTGAACGAGACCTGATGGTGAAGCAAGTTGGTTATTTGTATTCAGATGGGCCTCCCAGAGGGAAGCCTAACTCCTTAGCACCCTTCTCCCTCCCAGAGACCTCTGCAGATGAAGGCTGGTCTCAGTGAACAGCAAGCAAGGATTGGCTTTGAGTCAAAATAAATTAAAGAGGAACGACGTAGGTGAGGACGTGAATTTTATGATCCCCGAGCAATGTCACCCTGGTGCCCAGGAACTAACCCCCTCACCTGATTCCCCAGTAGGTCTGACTACTCCAGGCCCCCCTGCTGCAACTACTTGGGCAAAAGCTTGGCCCTCTGGAAGCTCGCATTCCCTAGGAAGCGGGCACATCAGAGGTTCAGGAGGAGGCAGATCAGAGCAGTCATCCACATGAAGTTACCTTTCATCTAGGGCCTTTGTGGCCAGCAAGTCAAAAACAAAATATTATTGTTCCCACTTTGCAGATAAGAAAACTGAGGCCCAGAGTAGCAATGTGACTCACCTAAGGTCGTGCAGCTGAAGAGCTGGCTCGGGAGTACAGATCTGCCCAGGCACCTGCACCACACCTAACAGGCAGAATGCCTCTGGGCTCAGTTGCCTCATCTGCAAAATAGACTCTCAGCATCCATCCTGCACCTGGCAAAGGAGGCAGAGAAGGGCAAGGATTCCATCCCCAAGCCGGCCACACCACCTGCTATCCTGCTCCAACACCCACAGAAAGACAGGAAATGGCTCGCCCAGGATTGTCACTTGGCCTTCCCTTCTAGCATCCACTTTAATACTGGCAGGGGCTGCTCTGAGCAAAGCCACCGCAGCTGTGACCCCTTGAGGTCAGTGTTCGTGGCAGGGGCTGCAGGGCTGTGATGGGCCAGACATTGAGGATAGCACTTGAGAGGGCTGGGGACCCTCTGTTTTGGCATTCTAAGTGTCTGAGTCCCTCCTGGGACAGGCCAGAGACAGGATCTAAAGATACCCAGAGATAGGGACACAGCAGACCCAGTGGGCTGCTAGGATCCCAGCAGCCAGGAGAGTGATGTGTTCCAGCAGAGGAGGCCACTGGAACAGAGCAAAAACCACAGGAACCGAAACTCCCTGTGTGCCCATGAGTCACCACCCTGTGAGGGCTGGGTGGGAACTTTCCCAGGCCTTGACCCTCAGCTCAAGGGCATGTCCCTTGACCCCATGACAACACAAAGAGAGGGCTGCAGCCTGGGGTTCACACCCTGGTATGTCTTTGTCTTACTCTCAGTATCTCCGCCAAGAGATCATTTGATTCATTAATTAGTGTAAGTATGTATATCTTTAGAATAGAAAATACAGGCATATTGCAAAAAAAAAAAAAAAAAAAAAAAAAGTGAAAACCAAGCCTCCTCCCCTCCCCTGTCCTTCACTATCAAGTTCCTCTGCACCCAAGTCTCCTCCTTGGAGGCCTCCACTCCCACCAGTTTCTTTAAAGCCGTATATGTTTGTATATGCATTTAGAAACCCAAATGCAAACATGTGTGTGTGTTCATTCTTTTCCTCTTTTTACACAAATGGTAGCATGTCAATATACGTTGGAGCCCTCTCCTTTTAGAAACATACAGAGTCCATTTTCCTTTTCGTCAGTGGTTTAAATCAATACTAATATGTATTTCGTATAATTCTGTGGGTTGAAGAAGCACAGTTGGGAGGTCGTCCATTCCATGTGATGTAGCTAAGGTCACCTGTATGTTGGTTCTGCATAACAGTTGTGTAGAGTCCCATTGTATGGACACCATTGTTTATTTAATCAGTCCCCTATTGATTAACATTTGGAGATTAACAATCTTTTGCTTTGATAAATAATGCCACAATGAATGAGGAGCACACACGTCCCCTGTGTATCCGCATGATGAAATCCTAGGGTTGGCTGTGCCGGTCAGAGGGAAGAGCAGGTGTGGTTTGGAAGGGGCTCCCAGTGGCTATCCCAGACACACTGATTCCTCTTCCTGCCAGCCCCACACTCTGGCACCTGTCCTTGCACCCTCAGCAGCAGAATGTGCCATACTTTTGATCTTTTTGATCTGATGGTTCAAAAAGGGTCTTTTTTTTTGAGACAGGGTTTCCCTCCCATTGCCTGGGCTGGAGTGCAATGGCACGACCTCAGATCACTGCAACCTTTGTCTCCCAGGCCCACACATTCTCCTGCCTCAGCGTCCAGAGTAGCTGAGACTACAGGCACATGCCGCTGTACCCAGCTAATTTTTGCATTTTTTTGTAGAGATCTGCCTGCCTTAGCCTCCCAAAGTGCTGGGATTACAGGCGTGAGCCACCACACTCGGCCTAAAAAAGGGTCTTTTATTGAAGTTTTAATTTGCATTTCTTTTATGAGTAAGGCTGAGTAAGTTTTCATCTATTTAAGAGCCACTTATGTATTCTTTTGAAACTGTCTTCCTATATTTTGTCCATTTTTTAAATTGAGTTATTGGTTTGTTCTTGTTGCTGGGTAGGAGATCTTTATACAATAAAGAAATTAATCCCTTCTTTGCAATATGAATTGCGATTCTATTTCTCAGCTAATTTCTCTCATTCCCTGCAGGAGTGGCCCAGAGTGACCAACCCAAAGGGGGTGGAATCTCTAGGCTGTAACAGTGGAGGACTGGGTCTACTCTGAGATGGAGAGTATGGCTGGGATGGTATAGAAGAGTAATGGCTTCCAACAGCTCCTGCCCTGGCAGGTGGCTTGGGGGAGCCCATTCTGGCCTGGCCAGATCTCCAGGGCCCCAGGCCCAGGCATCATCCTATGAGAGGGAGGCCAACACCTAGAAGGTCCAAGCAGTCTGAGGGGTTCAGGGGCCCAAGGTCACCAGAAAGAAAGAAAACCCAGGGTTCCTGGGTCCCAGTGCACTGTTCTGCACCTGGGCCAAGGCCCTGGAAAGCTCCAGAAGGCAGCATGCCTGTTAATAACATCTCACATTTACTGAGCCTTCCCATATGTCCAGCCCTGCACAGGTACTTGACTGTCACCACCCCCACACACAAACCCATTTCGTTCTCCCCAGCGACTCCATGGGGGTGAGAGCCAATGTTATTGCTCTATGACAGAGGAGGAAGCGGAGGTCTGTCTACATGACACACCCTGGAGAAGTGGGGCTGGCCCACCAGAAAGCAGCAGCTCTTACTCAGCGGAGAAGTCCAGCCAAAGTCCTGGGGTGGGGGCCTCATTAGGGCGCTGCTTGGGGAGCAGGCCCTCTTGCAGACTGAGCAGAGAATTTCTACCTGCCCTTCCCTCAGAGGGGCCTGAGCCTTCCTTACCAGGCTGGTCGCTGATGTGTCCTTGAATAAACTGTCTAAAAGAGCACCCAGCCAAGGGCCTGGCCCCACCACTGCCCTCTTACTTTGTCAAATAAACCCGAGAAATGTTTTCAGGCCCAGGAATCCTGGAGAGGGAGGCACAGCCCTGCAGAAAGGGACAGAGCTGCTCTGGCTAGGAGCCAGAAGTGCTGCTATCAACTTGCAGAGGCTCCTTGGACAACTGTCCCCTTGCTGGCCTCAAATGCAAGGAAGGAACTGGGTCAGATAGTGTCCGTGTCCTTTGTCACTCAGAGCAGTACCACTCTGGGATGTGATACCCCTTCCCAGGCCTCCCTCCCAGAGTGTCTCATGCTCCTTCATCCTGCTTCTCACCCACCAGCACCCACCAGTTGAGGCTACTCCCGTGAGGTCCAGGAGAGCAGCTGCCACGTGGGTCCTGTTTAGATCTGTCGCCCAGTCACCCAGCAGACATGCAGAAGTGTTTGTTGAATGAATGAATGAACAAAACTTCATTGCTTTGCCAGAGGACACCGCTAAAGAGCCAATAAAGAGTGTGATCAGGTTTCTCGAAGCCCTTCCCTGGAGCAAAACCCCTGCTGCTCCAGAGACATTGGTGAATTCCTCCCTAAGCAGGAGCCCCAGACAGAAGGCCAGGCTTCAGGAGCTCTGGGCTGGCAGGGGCAGGGTGGGGTGACAGACAGTATTCCAAGCTGAATCACCCACCAGCCTCGGGGACCCGGGGATGAATGGTGGCAGAGCAGGTAGGAGTGAAAAGGGCCTTTGGTGCATTCCAGCTTTCTGGAGAAGCGCAGGTGGGATGTGAACAGTGGGCTGCTTTGTTGAGAACTAGGCAAGCAGCAGGCTAGGCCGAGTCATCTCTTGCCTGTCTGTGCCACATGGCCCACCTTCCCACTTCCTTGCTTCACAGCCCAGCAAAGAGGTGGTTCTGCAGAATGCCGGCCCTAACCCATTTCCTTCCTGGATGCGGGGAGGCCCCTTTTCCCCTGAACCTGGGCTGCCACAAAGGCCCCGCCATCAGCAGCCCAGCTGGCTCCCTCAAGACACTGAATCATTTTACTCCCTGAAGCCTTGAGGTCTCCCTGCCTCCTGCCCTGCCCAACACAAAGACTCTCATAAGTTTCTTGGATTAATTTGAATTGACTGAGTCGAATTGAATTGACTTGAATCTTATTGAAGTGAGTTGAATTAAATGCCAGATTACAGGCTTCATCAGAGCCCACAGAAATTTGGTTTTTCTAAATGCTGGTCTATAGATCAGAAAGGCAAATGTTCATCCCTTGTTTCCAAATCCTCCTCGGGGAGGTAGGCAGGGAAATAGGGGTACAGGAGAAGGGACAAGGGGAATAGGATTCAGTGATGGCTTCCTCTGAAAAACACCACTCTCCAGCACTCCCCACCTTTCCAATTCAAGCTTTAAAATGCCAAAAAACCTCATTCCCAGAAGCAAAAAGAAGCCAGTTGAAAGTTCTCTGTTCGGATTGCAGGTGGCATATGTGAGTACTGATAATGTCAGGATGGCAGAGCTCTAGATCAGGTACGAACTGGGAGCTGGAGCAGAACATCCAGACGACACTGGCAAGAAGAGCCTTGTTAGCATCCTGGGAGTGGACGACAGTGTCCAGGCAGAGAGGCCACCATGACCCAAAGCCAGATATTTTCAGTGTCTACTTCCTTGAGCCTGGCAGGACCTGGCAGCGGTAAACCCTCCCTCCCAGCAACCTGCTCATCCTTGAGGTTTTCATTTCCTTCTCAGTCTCCTTTGCACGCCAGGCCTCCCCTGGATGGCAAATGCTGGCCTCCCTCCAGGGCTGGGTGCCTCTTCCCTCGACTCTGCTTTCTCTGGTTAATCCCATCCACTTCCTCCTTGGTGGGGGTAGGGGAGGCCCTGACCTCCACTGCAATGGCTTAGTCACCACCCAGACAAGATGGCTTAGAGGTGGCTCTGAGACCCTATAGCCATCCTGAGACTCAGATCCAAAGAGCCACCTGCTTCCTTAACTTCCCCACCTGTGTGCCTACAGAGACCCTCAACATAAGTTTACGAAAGTGAGTCTGCTGGCTAACCCCTACTCGGGCCTTCCCTGTCTCAGTCAATGGCCACAGCATTCATCCAAATGCCCAAGCTGGACACGGGACCTGGCCTTCAGCTTATCCTTCTTCACCCTCCATAGCCAACCCATCCCCGAATCATGGCAGTGCTGCCTCCTCAAGATCTCTCAGCTCCCTCCAATCCTCTCCATCTCTGCCCCTGAGTCTGTCCCTGGGCTGGACAAATGCAGTAGCCTCCCAGCTGCTCTTCCCAAACTCACCATGGCTCCTTCCAATCTGTTCTCCATAATGCTGCCCGAGCAATAGTGCCAAAATGCAAGTCAGCTCAAATCCATAGCCCATGGCCTTCATAACCAACAGTAGTTTCCCATTATTTCGGGGTTAAAGGTGCAGCTCATTAATATGGAGGAAAAATCCTACTCCCCCTCGCCACCTGCCCCTCTGAGCCTTTTGTGCCTGACATGCTTCCTTCTGTCCTGCCCAGGGCCTCTGCACTTGCTCTCCCCTCGGCCGAGAATATTCTTCCCTCTCCCCCTTCCTGTACTTAGCTCCTATTCATCCTTCAGGTCATACTTTGAATATCGAGGAAGCCTGCCTTGACCTCACTGACCAGGCCAGTACCCCATAGTCAAGGCCTTGACACACTGTATGCCGCTCACGCATGCCACTGGTCCTGGCTGGAACTGTCCATTTTGTCGGATAGGCTATCTGATTCACATCTGTCTCCCGCTCTAGACTGTGAGGCAGGGAAGGTATTCGCATCTGTCTCCCCCTCTAGACTGTAAGGTAGGGAAGGTGTCTGCTTTGGTTTGCCATTTTATTTCCAAGAGCCAGCTCTGTGCCTTCCACAGCAGGAGCTCCATGAAGAATGAATGAATGATACATGAACGAATGAATGTGAGCAAGAAAAGAGGGCCTAGGTCTGAACACTTTCATCCCTGCTCCACCAGTTGAGGGCTGTACTGCAGCCAGGCAGGCCTCCTTACTATACCCAAGACAGCTTCCTCAGTCCCACCTCCCGGCCTGTGCCCACTCCTGCCTCACCTCCATCCTATACATCACTCCCCTCTTCTCTGCATCTGGCTAAATTTCATTCCTTCCAAGGTTCAGCTCATGTTAGATTCTAAGAAACAACCATCAAACAGTCACCAGCACAATGGCTGGGAGAAGACACTATGTGTTGAATCTTTTTTCTACCCCATATTGAAAATATTCTCAATTCCCCATGGCCGGGTGGTCCCTGGTAGACAGCACGTGAGCAATAAAAGCACATGTTTTGATTGTATTTCCTGAGACAGAAACTTCCCTGCTCACTGTGCGGGTAAGGTCTGAGGAATCTCCAGGTGGTGTCAGCTGTGCTGAGAACCACATCTCACTTCAGCAAAACACTCTCAAGAAATCAAGAGGAAAACCCATCGAGTGAACAGTGGGGTTAGTCCCCACCAAAGGCGGGGGTGGCTACAGTGTGATCTGACCTAAGCAAAGCCTTTAGTTTCTCCAGGAGGAGCAGGGAGAAGTGGGGACGTCCCATCACCTAAATATTACCACGCCTCATTTACAAAAGGTACTTTCGGGGGACTGAGTTCATAAGGGGAACTCAGGCTGGGACTAGCTTACAATTCAGGCACCGCTGAGGCCTCTGAAAGCTTGGGCCCAGGTGTGACACCAAAGATGAGTTGGGACAGTCCCTGCAATGAGGACAGAAACAATATCAAGTCCCACATCCTAGCCATCAGTTTATGAGCCTCCAGAGTCCCTGAGATGGTGCTGAGGAACACACATCATAGAATAGCAGGGGCAGAAGCCGGGTGCGGTGGCTCACACCTGTAATCTCAGCACTTTGGGAGGCCGAAGTGGGTGGATCACTTGAGGTCAGGAGTTCGAGACCAGCCTGACCAATATGGTGAAACCCCATCTCTACTAAAAATACAAAAATTAGTTGGGCATGGTGGCGGGCACCTGTAGTACCAGCTATTTGGGAGGCTGAGACAGGAGAATTGCTTGAACCCAGGAGGCGGAGGTTGTAATGAGCCAAGATCGTGCCACTGCACTCCAGCCTGGGCAACAGAGCAAGACTCTGTCTCAAAAAATTAAAAAAAGAAAAACAAGAATGATAGGGGCAGAAAGGCCTTAGAGCTCATCCAGTCCATCCCCCCTTTGACAAATGGGGAAACTGAGTCCAGAGAGGGCAATAGACTTGCTCAAGGCAACTGAATAACTTATTAGGGTAATTAGAGCTAGAAACCATCTCTCCTGGATCTTTCTGCTGCCAGTGTGTATTGCTTGTGGAACCCATCACCCTGCCTGCCTTTCCTCTCTGTACATTGACTAGAAAGGCTACACATTCTCTTAGGAAGGCTGAGGGGTATCTGGTGGACAGATGGGACCGGCCTCGCTGAGCTGGAAACTGGTCGAATAAATGCAGGAAGGAGACAACCCCAAAACTAGCAGTTATTGAATATGTATCATGTGCCAGATACCATGCTTTCTATGCAGCATCTCCTTTTGGTAGTTTAAAGATGGCTTCAATGTTTGCCACAACTACCATCAAAAGGTGAAGTGTCATTCTTAAATCAGGGCTGGCCTGAATGACTTGCTTAACCAGATAATGGACCACTAGAATGCAGTGGAAGCGACGTTCTGGGATTTCTGAGGCTAAGTCACAAGAAGCCTTGCAGCTTCTGCCTGGGGTTCTTGGAACACTTGGTCTCAGTGTGCTCCCTCTAGGATTTCAGGCTGGGAAGAGCTCCAGCCTCATGGGGAGGCCATGTGTAGCCACTCAGGTCACCAGTCCCAGCAGCCTGCACTGCTATCTGACTGCAATCACATGGGAGACATACAAGCAAGAACTGCTGGTCTAAGCTCAGTCAGTCTATAGAACCATGAAAGATAATAATACATTTTTGTTTGAAGCCACTAAGTGTTGTAGTGCTTTGTTACACAGCAATAGATAACCTCTGTACTCATTCCATCCTCTCAGTAATCCCTAGAGATGGTTATTATTGTCAATTTCCACTTTATATGAGGAAATTTAGATAAAAAGAAGTTAAGTAAATTGCTCAAGGTCGCACAGCTAGGTAAATGGCAGATCTAGGATTTGGCTAATCCACTAAACTCTTTCCTGCTCCCTTTCATTGAATTGGTTGAGCTCTTGGTTGCAAATAATAAAATCCACACTGGCTGGTTTAAGTAGAAATGAATAGAAGTTGGCTCACAGAATTTCTGGAACGGCCAGAAAGTCAGAAATGTCCAGCTACAATTTTGGAGCCTCCACATAAGAATATGCCTCCACAAAGCTCCAGAACACTTGGGATGAATGCCTGGGGCTGTGCCACTGCCACCCCCATCCCTGCCAGCCGAAGAACTGGGCCCCTCTGCCATGTGGTGCCAGAATATCAATTCCCCTGCTCCCTGACTCCTCTCCATGGCTCACACTTCCTAACCCAAGTCTTCTAGGGACAGGGGAGTAAGATGAGTGATATTGGGGTTTCATGCCTACACCCGAAGGGATGTGAGTTCTCTGGCTCTGGAAACAGGACTTACCCAGGAAGGAAGGTATCGGAAAGATTATCATACATTAATTTATTCACTCATACATGTATCTTCAGTCTATTATGTGCAAGACCTCAAGGATCTCACAGTCTACGTGGGAGACATACAGGTAAATCTACAATCACAAGACACCATGCCAGGAGCTTTACTAAAGGTATGTGCAGGACATGGGACACTTTGAGAGAGGGAGAAGAGACCCTCACTTAGCCAGCTCATTGAGGGTGGTGAGAGAAACCTCATGAGGTGAAGACATTGAAGCTGAATTCTGAAGGATGAGGGAGAGGTCCCCAGGTAGAGAAGGAGGGAACACGCTATGTAAAGAAATGAAGATGAGAAAGGGGTGTAAAGATTCTGGGGACACAGTGGCAGATCCTGAAGCCGGGATATGGGCTCCATGAGGAACTAGAACTCAGAGAATAGGCCTTGATTGCTGAGTTAAAACAGTAGATTTAGCCCCAGGGTACTGAGGAACAATAAGAGGTTTTAAACAGAGAGTGACATGATTGGTTTTGCACTTTGGCCATGTGGGCAGGAGCATACTTGGAGTGCAGACTCATAACAAGCAACTCAAGTAGGAAACTATCACAACAGATGATGGATTTCCAACCTGAAGCAGCAGGACTGGGGATCCTGTGTTCATCCTTTTCTCCTCTACTCAGCACATGTACGCATGCACACACATAATCACATACACACACTAACCTCTTCTTTGATTATGATGCATAAGTTATAGCCCATCCCCAACCACCGCCACCAGTGCCACCACCCTAATAGGAAAAGATAAAGTTGCATAAGTGAAGTTCTTCAAGCTATGGAATCTGAATCTCGGTCTCATCCCAAGACCTGTTCCTTCTTCCTCAGGAGTTCCTTCCAGAATGGAGAGCCAGGAAGTCAAATCCTTGGCTCTCCTTTACCTTCTGAGATTATAAAATGAATAAAGAGGAACACAAATGTGAACACCCCAAATCACTATCTACTAGATTTTCCCCAGAGTAAATTCAATAGTAGAAATGGCGTTGAGGCTGGTTTTAACATATGGTACTTGACATTAAAAGTCCCGCTTTCTCATGGCAACTCTACTGTCCACCAACTGTGTGGCTTTGGACAAGCTATTTTTCCTCTCTTGAAAGTCATACTCAGCACTGTTTTTGCAAAAATGACCACAATCCTTCAGTCCTCCCTGTAAACATGTCCTTTGCAATGAGACATTGCATCTCCTTCCACCAAGAAAGTAGAGTCGCTTTGGCCAACAGGATGTGGCAGAAGTGGCAGTGTGCTACTTTCAAGTTCAACTCTTAAAAAGCTTGTGTACATTCATGTTCTCTTGCAAAACCCTGCAGCTGCTGAGTGAACAAGTCTGAGTTAGCCTGCTGGAGGGTGAGACAGCTGAGGCTTCACATCCCAAGCCAGTTTATAATCAGCAGGCCTTACACATGTGAGGAGGCTCATCCTAGATCAATGAATCACAGGATGAGATGAGTCCTCAGGAACCACAATGGAGTCTTGAGCACTAATAGTTGTCATTTTAAGCTGCCAAGTTTTAAGGTGTTTTGTTATGTAGCAATGGTTAACTGCTAGAGGTGTCAAAAGGACTTTGGCAAGTCACAACTATCATTACCTTAGAACTTCATAAAAACCCCTTGGATGCAGATTTGGCCTCCCCACTTCATGTGTGAGAAAATTGAGGATTGAGGAGGGGATGAGATTTCTTTTATGCACATGACTGATAGGCAATAAGTATGGAATTTGGAGCCAGGCCATCTGACTACACATCCTGTAATTCTTCAGTGATTTAAGGACTTTTCTTGCCTTTGTCTGGCCTCAGACACTCTCCTAACCCAGGTATCAAGTCAGCATGTAGAATGGGGGAGATGTGGTCACGCTCAGTGGCCAAGCCTCCTGAGCCACAGATGTTGGGGTGAACTTGGCCTGCAGCACCCAGTTCTTCCCTTTTGCACTCTGATGTGATGCCAGGGCGTGGAGGGGCACACTTGGGGAAGTGTGATTTCAGGAAGCTATGTGGCCCTCAGAGCAGTGAAGAAAGTGTCCAATTCTAATTGCAAATCTGACAAACCACAGTGACCCTGAGTAGCTCAGATGATGGTCCAGAGCTGGGGGAAATTCACCCTCCCAAGACCGGGGCCCTGGGGAGGCCTCTGGACTGGGATTCCTGAGACCTGGTCCTGGGGCCGCCCTGCCACTAGCTGGCTGTGTCTTTGAGCATGGCCAGCTCCTTCTCCAAGCCTCCATTCCTTTATCTGCAAAAATGCCTTCATCACCTTTAGGATTCTAAATAGCCTGACCCTGGAGCTCAAGATCCTTAGTTTCCCAGGAGTTATGTGAGATCTGGGCCATTGTCAGATTTTGAGGCTCCCAGTATATGACAAAATATTTTTTTAAAAAGGCAAAATAGGGTGTCAAAATGATGGTAACTGTTAATGTTTATGTGGAACACAATCCCTGAAACCCCTCATCCCTGCCCAACACACTATATTTTTGCTGATTGTAGAGACAGCAGCAAAGTTTAAAGTTGATGTGTTTGCAAGTATATCCTGTGCTTGAGTGGTGATCATCACCATTCTATCAGTAGCTAAGTGATGAATAGGAACAGAAACAGGGAGGCTTGACACTCACACCTGCTGTGATGTGAACCTCTATTTGGCCACCTTTTAGGATGGAGGCCTAGCCAGGCCCAAAGCCAATGCTTTTATGGTCGTGGGTCCCAAGATGGAGCAGTGGCCAGCTCCTGTAGCCAGAGTAAACTGCCCGGTTTGCATCTGAAGTGGAGTGACTAATGCTGCATAGCGGATACAATAAAACAGATCATGGAAAATTTAATGGCCCGTGGTTGGCAATCACTGAATTATTTATGCCATCTTTGCCTCTTCCGAATTCTCAATTGCTCTTCCTCCAGCACTGCAGCCCTGGCTGTCTGCAGGCTGAGGAGTAACAGGGCCTGGGGAGATCAGGACGTGGGCACCAAGAGGCTGGAGGTTTCTGAGTAACTTTGGGCAAAAATTGCTTCCAATCTTTTGGCTTCATTTTCTCATCTGTCAGTTAGGGGATTCTCCTCCACAATCTAATAGCAACTTAAATTTATGCCACTCTTTACATTCGCAGATGATTCCCAAATTCTTCCATCCTTCCCCAAACACTATGAGGTAGGCAGAACTGATCTTACTATCTTCCCATTTTCCAGATGATAAGCCAAGGATCAAGATGATGAAAGACTTATCCAGAGTCAAAGGGAAAAAAATCAGTGAAGAGAATTTCCAATTAGAGATGCAGATTGAGTACACGAAATTTAGCTTCTCTCTATTCCAAAATTGTATTGGAAAAAGTGTCAGAAAAGACATAAGAGAATGAATAAATCCACATTAGCAAATTAAAAAAGGATGTTATCCGTGCTCCAGAAACATTGAGGAATTTCTGAAAGGTAGTAGGCAAATGAGATCCAGCTGATTGAGAAGCCAGAGCGAGGAAGTGACAAGTCAGCGTAGAACTGCATGAGGCATATGGCTGAAGCCACAGCCCTTTATCTCAGCAGACTCCAGGAAACTCCAGTAAAAGCAGGCAGGCCATGGGGCAACCCCAAACTACTTGAAGAATAGCTTGCCTGGTTGTCCCAGACCTTTCTTGAATAGACGGAACAGCTGGCTTTGGCATTCACCCTCAGGGAAAAGTCACGAGAACAACTCTCAAAATAAAGTGAGGGTTCTGCAGGCATTTCTGTCGACTAACCCTTCCTGACCTCCTTAGCAGACTCAGAGAAAAAAGATAAAGGAAAGGAACTCCACAGAGGAATAAACTTGGTCTGTTTGAGTACAGTGTGTGTTTCTATGATCTGCATTACTCATACACAATTGATGCATAGGAGCACGATGTCAGTAACAGCAGCTGAATGCAAAGAAAGCTGAAACCAGAGATGTGGTGCCAGAAGCAACCCGCATGCACCTACACCCCTCCTCATGGTCATTTGTGTTGTCTTGGAAAGGACTGTTAAATAGTTCTCCCCATTCTTGATGCATTTTGTCCTCATTTTCATAACTCAGAAGCCTAAACCCTACCTCATACCTCTTTCTATGAAACTACTTTCACTTTTTTTTTTTTTTAAAGTAAAGCCTGGCCGGGTGAGGAGGCTCACGCCTGTAATCCCAGCACTTTGGGAGGCCGAAGCGGGTAGATCATCTGAGTCAAGAGTTCGAGACCAGCCTGCCAACATGGTGAAACCCCATCTCTACTAAAAATGCGAAAAATTAGCTGGGCGTGGTGGCACATACCTGTAATCCCAGCTACTCAGGAGGCTGAGGCAGGAGAATTGCTTGAACCCAGGAGGTTGAGGTTGCAGTGAGCCGAGATCGCGCCATTGCACTCCAGCCTGGGTGGCAGAATGAGACTCTGTCTCAAAAAAAAAAAAAAAAAAAAAGTAAGGCCTTATATTTACTGTAGTATGTTTTACTTATTAGAAAGTTAAAAATGTGTTCCTAAAATATGAGCCTTTTCTTTTGTTAGGATTATTATTTTTGTTAATGGTCTGATTATAATGTTGCATGAAATTTGGGTACTTTATTTCTAATCCCATTTTTCTCATTAGTCCTATTATTTTTAATATGCAGTTTTGAATATTTTAAGGATTTGGGATATATTGTATGTCAAAACTCATGTACACTAATGCTCTCCACACTTAGAAAGGAATATCTTCCTTACTTCAGCAATGGTTGTGGCTCATGAGCTTGCATTTCTGTTCCCTATTAGCAATCCTCACTCAGACACCTCCAGGGCCCCTGTCCTGTTCAGGAGAGAGGCCTGCTTTCCAAGCAGACCTGTGCAACTGGCAGAGGGAACAATTCATCCCAGCCAGGTTACTTAACAACCTCACTATTTATTCAAACATTCTAATGGCTTTCTGAGGATATCCAAGTTGTTAAGAAAACAAACCACATAAAAGAGAAGGACTAAGGTGAACAAAGCAACCCAGAGGAAAAACAGAGATGATGCAGCAAACAGAAGAAAATGGATGTTAATTTATTGGGAGGATATTGCATCCATAAAACAAAAGCAGCACACTATGGAAAAAAGAAAACAAGCAGAGCATGTAAAAGTTCTTAGAAATTAAAAGTATGTTGGCTGAAATTAAAAAAGAAAGGGCTGGAATGGAAGGGAAGAATAGGAAACCAAATCAGAGAAATTATATAAAGACAATAAAGTTTAGGAAGTATCTCAGAATATAGATTAAAATGTCAATATGACTTTTTAAATGAGGAAAGATTAAAAAAACAAACAAACATGAAGGCTACAACGAGAAGGCCAATACTCAACTAATAGGAATTTTAGAAAGAGAGAACTGAAGTAATAAAAAAGAAGGAATTGTCAAATAACAAAAGAAAATTTTCTTAAGCTGATAAAAGATATGAATTTGGAGGTTAAAAGGGACCACTGTATTATCAAGATTTTTTGGGTTACATTTGAAGGAAACCCAATTCAAAGAGCTGAAAGAAAAAAAGTGAATACATTAGCTAATCTGGCTTCAGTCTTGCCTGCATCTAGAAGTTTGAACGTTGAAAATTATTTATTCATTCTCTCTCTCCCTTTCTGTCTCACTCTCCACCCCTCCTCTCTGCTTTCCTCTGTGTTGGGTTCATTCCCAGGCAAGTTCTCTATGTATAGTGACCAAGAAGGCCTCTATAAATTCCAGTCTTATTTTATCCTTGTACCAAACCCAGAGAAAAGAGCAAAATCCCCTCTCTTCCAGCATCCAGATCAGTCTGTAAAACATACTCTGATTGGCCTGGCTTGGTTGCATGTCCAGCCCTGAATTGATCTCTTGGCTGGAAAGACGGAATGTTCTGATGGCCACTCTGGGGCAGGGAAAGAGGGACCCTTCATTAACAGCAACTCCAAAATCATGTGAAGTGGGTGAGTTATTGGCAGTTTTCAAGGAAAAGGGAAGCAGGCCGGACCAAAAAAACAAAGCCGTAGCCATCTGCTATTTTCACCAAGTATAGAGCAGATGTAATGAAAAAGACACAAACTTCTCAAAAAATTGGGAAAGTTTCAGAACTCTAACAATCAGATGGAAGTCTTAAAACTTCTTAAGGAAAATATTTAGTATACCTAAAAAGAAACAACAATCAAAGTAGCATTTGATTTTTCATATGCAATGGGCTTGCTAGAAGGTAACAGAGCAATGTCTACAAATTCTGAAGGGAAATCATTTGGAATCTCTTATTCAAGTGTGAAGGCATAGTAAAGACACTTTTAGATGTTGAAGGATTCAGATTTACTTGGTGCGCCACCACCCCTGTTATGCACATTTTCTGAAAAATTCCTTGAAGATATACTCTGGCAAAATGAAAACTGAATTCAGGAAAGAGGGAGACAATAGATTCAAAAAGTATAGAATTAACTCAGAAGAACAATGGAAAGGAATACTAGTAGGACAGTTGTGCAGCTGACCTAATAAGCAATTAGTCCCAATTAGAACAAGAAATCAGAGGACTCATAAAAAATAACATAAAGAAGAAAAAAGCATTAACCATATCCTATGAGTAAGAAGCTGACATGCTGGTATAAGACACTTCTAAGAAACAAGAAAAGTAAGGTATGAGACACTTCTCAGAAACAAGAAAAACAAAGGCAATTGTGAACTCTGGGAAAAATAAAGAACTATACGTGAAACTCATGGTACAGATATAATGAGGGCTAACTTGTGGCAAGAGTCTGAGCCACCAATTAAGTATAGGAAGTCATGCTTTCTGAACTCACAGAAGCAACCTGCCATTGGTCAGGTAATGTAAGAAGATGAAGATAATCCATGAATGCTTTAAATTCACACATCATCTGTTTGGATTTGTATTAGGAAAAAGTGATAATTATTTCCCCATGATATGTTTGTTCTTTTTGAAAGTGATTGAATACTTCAGTAATTTCTCTTGACAAGTTATCCTAACAATGGGCTTACCTCTTTATATTATCTTTAATTAAAATGTTTGTGTAGATAAATTAGTGTATTTGTTTAGGGGTAAGTTGTATCTTTTGATTTTTGAAAGAGAAATGACAGTTCTACCTAAATTAAAACTGCTTAGAAGTACATAGTTAAAATAAAACACCACAACTTCAACTTTCAATTCTTTTCAAATTAAGGAAAGAAAAATTATATAAAGACCAATATCTCCTATGTTGAAGAAAAATTTGCTTCAAGTTCTCTAATTCTTTGTCTCTAACTTTTGAGGTTTTCTTTTATTATTACCCAGTAAAAGTAAATTTTATATATTTTTTCTGAATATTAATCATCACCTCTGGATAATGAGATTTCAGGCTACTGGCAGATTATGATCTTTTTTTGTATTTTTCTGAATTTTCACATTTTCTGTCATGAACTTGTATGATTCTTATAATAAAAATGAGAGAGAAATGGTAGTATAACTATGCATATTTTGATGTTGAAATATGTCTAGAATATTTTTAAAACAAAAAAGTCCATTGTTGAGTAGTATGTATTGTGTGTGTGTGTGTGTGTAATCTGGAATTACAATAATTATTGTCACTAGGGAATAGGGTAGAGAGGGGCTGATATTGGCAGGATGTGGGTGAACAGTCTATCATATTTATCTTGTGTTTGTTCTGGGTTGCATATCTCTTTTACAATGCACACATAGTAATTTAATAATTAAAAGCAGTGGCAGGAGACTCGACCCCAGAGGTTCTGATTTCAGATGTGTGTTCATTCTCTCCTTTCTCTGGTGAGCAGCCATGCTGGGAAGGACAATTTTCCTTCCTCCAAGCGAAAGAACCCTCTAGAAGGAGAGTCTATCCCATGGTAGTTGCATAAAGAAACACATCCAGGCTTGATCCATGTAACCGAAGCCCAGTGGGTTCTGGAGAGAAGGAGGAAGTAGTGGGAGGAAGATTCAGACTTCCTAGGCCTTCCCACCTACTCCAAAAAGTCAGTGGCCATTCCTGGTGCAGTAAGCATTACACCTTTGTTCCCAGTCTTTGTCCCTTTCTGGGGCTTCAGATCCAGATATTCAATTATCTTCTGAACAACCCCATTGGAAAGATCCACAGGCATCTCCACCACACCCTATCAAAAACTGAGCACAGTGTCTCTCTCCACTCCAGGCTCTATCCCCCCTGCCCACCTGCTCTCTCTCATTGTCTCAGTCAGTGCCACCTCCATCTGCCCCACTGCACAGGCCAGAAACTGGCACTCATCCTTGATTCCTCCTTCTACCTGCCTCCCACAATCAATCACAAAGTCCCATTAATTTCTAAATATTTCTTTCCTCTAGCAGGAACCCACTCTCTCCTTCTCCTGGCAACCACAGCAACCCTTGTCTCCATCAGTGTCACTTGGGCAACTGAAATTCCCTCAAATGTTTCCTCCACCTTCCCAATCTCAGTCCTACTGTTGGTCTCCTTTCTTTTAATCTCTTCTTCCCAGAGTGACCCTCTGAAAGATGCAAATCTGATCATGACATTCTCCTTATAGGTTCCCCCACTGCTCTCAGATCCTGATCCTTCTCCTTTACATGTATTGAGGGACAAAGCCCTCTATGATCTGGCTCCGGCCAGCCCTTCCAGCCTCAACTCTCACCTCCCCTGACAACAAGAGATCCTACCAGGTTGAGTTTTCTTTCTTCCTTTGAACTTTCCGTGCACTCATTCTTCTCTGGTGTCATACCTGCTGCTCTCTCTGCCAGGAAGAGTCTACTCCATTCTTGAACTGTCTCCATCACTCACCTGGCAGATCATAGCTCAGGGACCTTGTGATCACTGAGGTTAAGGAAGGTGTCCCTCCTATGTTTCCATAGTACCCTATACATTTCCCCCTCTAGGCACAGGTCACACTGTTTGATGATTGACTCCTTATTATATCCATATCCCCCACTAGACTGTTACTGAGGGCAGGGCCTGGTGCACAGCCAGCTTCAGGAGAGCTTAGATGAATGGATGGATTGGATGGACGGTTGGATGGATGGATGGATGAGTTCAGGTGAATGGATGGGATTAGATGGGTAGATGAGTACAGAGTGAATGAATGACTTAATGAATGAATGTATACATAGGAACTGGTCAGACTCCTGCAGAGCTTGGTGAGCCTAAAGTAAAAGACAGGTAACTAGAGAGGCCCAGGAAAAAAATATATGGATCTAATTATTAAAATTGCCCAGACAACGCCACATTCCAGAGGGTAGGGTGGTGGCTGCTGAACACCAACCTACCCTGGTTTCATATAGATGCCAGAGCCTAGGAAGGGCATGGGGCTTGGTGCTACATTCACAGGTGAAGGCCAAATGACTCTACCACTAACATATGAATGTATTTATTTCATATGTACTTCCCGAGGGCCTACTGAGCACTGGTCCGTGTGTTGGACTGTGGGAATTTACGGATGCACAATTCAGAATCACTCTCCTGTAAGAACTCAGTGTAATGAACAGACACTTATCAAAAGAATACATAATGCGGCTGACAAGCATATGGGAAAAAAGCTCATCCTCACTGATCATTAGAGAAATGCAAATCAAAACCACAGTGAGATACCATCTCACACCAATCAGAATGACTATTATTAAAAAGTCAGCTGGGCGCGGTGTCTCACGCCTGTAATCCCAGCACTTTGGGAGGCTGAGGTGGGCAGATCACAAGGTCTGGAGTTCAAGACCATCCTGGCCAACATGGTGAAACCCTGTCTCCACTAAAAATACAAAAAATGAGCCAGGCATGGTGGCACACACCTGTAGTCCTAGCTACTCAGGAGGCTGAGACAGAAGAATCACTTGAACTGGGGAGGTGGATGTTGTTGCAGTGAGCCAAGATTGCGCCACTGCCCTCCAGCCTGGCAACAGAGTGAGACTCTGTCTCAAAAAAAAAAAAAGGTAAAAAAATAATAGATGCTGGTGAGATTGCAGAGAAAAGGGAACATATACACTGAGAATGGGAGTGCACATTAGTTCAATCACTGTGGAAAAAAGTGTGGCGATTCCTTAAAGAGCTTAATAATAGAACTATTATTCAACCCAGCAATCCCATTACTGGGTATACTGCCAAAGGAATATAAATCATTCTACCATAAAGACATATGCACATGCGTGTTCATTGCAGCACAATTCACAATAGTAAAGACATAGAATCAATCTAAATGCCCATCAATGGCAGATTGGGTAGAGAAAATATGGTACATATACACCATGGAATACTATGCAGCCATAAAAAAGAATAAGATCATGTCTTTGCAGGAACATGGAGGAAACGGGAGGTCATTATCCTTAGCAAACTAACACAGGAACAGAAAAACAAATACCACATGTTCCCACTTATAAGTGGGAGCTAAATGATGAACACACGGACACAAAGAGCAGGACAACAGACAATGGGCCTACCACAGCGTGGAGGGTGGGAGGAGGGAGAGGAGCAGAAAATATAAATATTGAGTACCAGTTTTAGAACCTGGGTGATGAAATAATCTCTACAACAAACCCCCATGACACAAGTTTACCTATATAACAAATGTGCACATGTACCCCTGAACCTAAAATAAAATTTGCAAAAAAGAACTCAGTCTAGTGGGGTTGGGGAGGAACACTCATATTTCTAGACATCATAGAGCCAGATTGCTGCAGGAAATATGACAGACATCTGTATACTCCACAACAGTACTGGTGAAGGGTTTGGGAACATACTGGAAAAACATCTCTGGGAAGCAGAGACTTGCAAATGGTGGGAAAAGGAAGGAGCAGGCTGGGACTATCTTGCTGATGCTGCTAACAAGAGGTGTCACTGTGTAGGGATTCACAGAAGAGGCCTTGGGATCAGATGACTTGCAGTCTAATCCCAGTCCCCAGTTTCTTAGCTAAGGACCCTGAGTGAGCTACTATCTCCTCTAAACTTCCATTTCCTCTGGGGTAAAATGGTGGTCAGGTGCCCCAGAGGCCGACTCTGAGACAAAGATTTATGTGCAAATGATTTATGAGGAAAGATTCCCAGGGAAGACTAGAGGGAGCAGGGCAGGGCTGGGGAGGAAGCCAGGCAAGGAGTGACTTCAGGCAAAGCCTCCTACTGCCCTTAGCAGGATTCCTGGGGAACTCAGAAGTATTAAGTTTCTCTCCGATACTCTGACCCCTGACAGGGGGCAGGCTTTCCTATCCCCACTCTGCTGCCCACAGGCCTAGGACCCCTACCTAGGGCACAGACTCCCAGGTAATAGGGACTCTCTCACCCACACAAAGTGACTCTAGCAGCTCATGGATCATCCTCCAAAGATAGTCACAGGTGCTAGGGCCCAAAAATAAACAATAGAAGTCAAAAGGGACCTGAAGAATATCAACAACATCCATTATACTCCCTCACATTGCTCCCAAAGGAAAGACTGAGATCAAATTTGTAAAGGCTTTATCACTGCGCCTGGCACACAGCAAGCAATAAAAGATAGCTATGATTGTCCAAAAAGGCTGAATGCACCAAGTGTTTAGGAAGTGCTAGGCCCTTGATGAGTACTAGACCTGGCTGGATGGAGCTGAGGAAGAGTGACCGGCGCCTAGAGACGCCTTTAGAGCAGCGCGGCTGGGAGTGGCCACCTCTCTTTTTATCCGGTGCAGCAAAAGACCCAGAATTCTCAGAACCGCCGCCAACCAAAAATGAAAAAACAAACAAAAAAATGGTATCAGCAATTAATTAGGCCTTTGCTTCAGTGCTCTGCTCTCTCTATTTGCCTTCACCAGCTTAGCATCCAATTTTTTAGCTGAGAAGGAGGGGCAGCAGGTTTCTGAGATATTTTTGCTAATGGGCTGAAATATTACACCCATAATTATAGCCTGGCTGCATATTTTTTTCTTTTGCTCATTTTGTTCAGCATAGCAAACATTGTATCTGATTACAGCCATTCATGTCTTCTTTATGAAATAGGGTTTATCACACTCGGCAGAAGGGATCAGCGGCGCTGGAGAAATTATCCAGGCTAAGAAACCCTCTATGGGCCTCTGCGGGGGAGATGCATGCTGCCAGATCTTGTCTCCTTGGATGGGACAAGGTGAGAGTGAGAGGGACTGGGACAGGAAGGATGGAGACAACCCGTCTCTGCCACTGTCCACCAGCCTGTTTCATTTTCTCCACCATCCCAACCTCCCCCAACCCATGCCCACTCCTGCCTCTGGGGCTTTGCTCATCCTGCCACCTCCCTTGGCCCTTTTAAGAATGCCCTCCTCCTTCTTGTCTACCTAGACCAGTATGATGCCAAGTATGGTCCACAGACCAGCATCAGTACTTCCTAGGAGCTTGTTAGAAATTCAAGTTCTCAAACTCCCACTCTTTGCCCTCCCAACTATTGAATAAGATCTCTGCGTGCTGGGGCCCTGCAATTTGGATTTTAACCAGCCCTCCGGGGGATTCAGAAGCTCTCTCCAAAGCTTGAGACCCACTGAGCTAGATCAATCCTAAATCTAGGGCGTAGAGTCAAACGGGTCTGGGTTCCTGGTTCTGCCTCTTACTTTGTGCCACTGGGCAAGTTGTGTAATCTCTCTGGGCTTCAGTTTCTCATCTACAAAATAAATTATACCTGATTTGTGGGAGGAATTACAATAATATTCTTAGATTGAGCCATATGAAATTTCAGGTTTTCTAGGCCAAGAACGCTTGAATAGCAGCAATTTCATGCGGTTCAACCCGATAGCTCCCTTCGTTTCAGCCTGCAGATCTCAGCTCAGACCACACCTCTGCCTGAACCATCCATGATTACCCAGGCACAAAGGGCATGCATTCCTTGGAAAAAGCCCAGCGCTTCCTTTCCGAGCTTGTCAATTCCTTATGAGCTATCTCTGGTGTTTCTCTAGGGTGCCAATGTCATATGCTTCCCTCCCAGGCAAAGCCTCCTGGCCCCATATCCCTCACAGCAGAAGTTACTACCCATCTTTGACTTTTAAAAGAATTACTGACTGAGGCAGGAAGGCAGGAATTATTTGTTTAAAAGGAAGAGGGGTGGACAAGAGATACCAGGGGTAAAAATGAGAGGTTTAAGACCCAAAGCACAACCATTGTAGGTGTCAGGGGAAGACAAGTTCAAAGTTGAGTTTAACAGGAGGCGAGGAACGGGCAGGAACCAGAGAGCTGCATTTCATGCCTGAAAAGGAGGCATCATACCATTGCAGACCCTCGGGTGTGAGAGGGACTGCGGGGCACTTGACCGCAGAATGGCTCAAAGTGTGGTCCCTAGAACAAGCAGCACCAGGTGTTACCTGGGCTTTGCACTCCCTCCAGCTGCTGAGTCAGAATTCCAAGAGTGGGACCTGGCAATCTGTTTAATCAGCTCTCTGGGTGACCCTGCTGCTCACTAACATTTTGAATCACTGGCTTTGTGTCACCACCACTGCAGGTTCCTGTCCTCTTGAGAGGATCCTCCAAGTGGCCATGGAATCCACCCTTGAACACCTTCGATGTTGGGAAGCTCTCTCCTTTCCCTTTCCAAAGCATCCTTTCCTCCTGCTGAGTGATGTCTCAGAAAAAAGAGCTGAAACTTGGGGGGCGAGTGGCAGGGAGAGATGTCAGGGTGGGAAGCAGTTTAGCAGGATGGAAAGGACTTTCCTTGACAAGATTCTTTGTGGCTAAATTTGCTTGAATAAAGGAAGACTAATACTCCAGTAAGAGAATTACTTATTTGAAATTAACTCTTGAGTATAAACTAAAATTACAGAACGTCTTAATTACCCTTGAAATAAGTTAGTACTGGGGATATCTCACTATTGGTGGTGGGTAGAATGGGGAGGTAAGGGGTGTCTCTAAACATCAGAGTAGGACTAAACGCTGCCTGTTTAGGGTCTAACTTATTTTTATATTCTCAGCTCTTGAAAATGACCTACATGTTTACTGAATACCCATGGTAGGCCAGACACTGTTCTATATATTAACTATACAAGGTTTTGAACAGGATAGAAACACTTTCTGCCCTCATATAGCTTACTTTCTGGGAGAGAAGACAGACAATAAACCAGGAAACAAAGCTGTGATATAATTTCATGTTGTCATATATGCAATGGTTTAAAAAAGTAAATATTTAAGCACTTTTCCAACAAGGTTTACCCTAACCACCCTATTTAAAGTCACAACCCCATCCAGCACCTGTGATCACCCCTCAGCTGCTGTAGTTTTTCCCACAGCACATGCCACTTTCTAGAATAGCATAATTTAGGTATTTATTATATTTATTGTCTGTCTCCTCCCACTAGAATGTACTCCAAGACGGCCAGGAAAAGCAAGTGTGGGGTGCAGATAGTGGGGTCTTAGTCACTGAAGCATCCCAGGTTTTTAAAGAGTGCTGAATCCATATTATTTGGTGACTTCCAACCAGGGACAATTTTGCCCCCCAGGGGACATTTTGCAATGTCTGGAGTCAATTTTAATTGTCACAAGTAGGAGGAGGATGCTCCTAGGATCTAGTGAGTAGAGGCCAGGGATGCTGCCGAACATGCTACAATGCACAGGAGAGCCCCCCCCATCCCCCCGACACAGAATGATCCGTCCAAAATGTCATGTGTTGAGGTTGAGAAAGCCTGTAGTAGAGAGTCAATAAATATGTGTTGGGCGGGTGGGTTTAATGAGAAGAGAACACCTATTGAAGGGTCCTGTTCCACAGAGGGTAGTCACAGATGCCTCTCTGAGAAAAGGGCATTGCTTGGAGAACTGAACAATATCATGGAGCAAGCCACATGGAGGGCCAAAGAAAGAAATTTCCAGGCAGAGAGACCAGCAAAGGTGAAGGCCTAGCATCAGAAGCAAGCTCCAGAGCTTCAACATGCTGCGAGAAGGATGGTGTGGCTGGGATCAAGTGGAGAGGTGATGAGGCCTGAGGGGAGGCAGGAGGGGCAGGGGTCAGACTTCAGAAACTCTGCAGACCAAGGGACACAGCCTGGGTGTTATTTTAAGCAAGGTTCAAAGTCATGTAGGGTAGTAATGTGAACTGATGTATCCTCTGGTCTCTGCTTGGGGGACAGAGTTTAGTGGGGAGCAAAGTGAAAGCAGCAAAGCCAATTAAGATAGAACTGCAGTGGTTCCAGCAAGAAACGTGGGGCCTGCATTAGGGTGGGAGCAGAAGTGGAGGGGTGAGAAATGGGCAGCTTGGAGGGTGTATTTGGAAGGTAGAGTCACAGAACTTGGTGATGGGTCAAGTGTGGAAAAGGGATGACTCTTAGGTTTGGAGATGAAGGAAAGAAAGAAGGAAGGAAGGGAGGGAGGGAGGGGGCAGGGTAGAGGAGGGGAAATTAATGATCCCAGGTTGTACAGTTAGGGACAACACAGACTAAATTCTAGATGTCGTGGTTCAGCCTGATGTCATTTATACATCAGCACATGATTCTCATGGACTAGCTATTTCCTTCCATCTCCCAAACATCAATATTGAGAACATTCTGTGTAGAGCCTCTAAAGGATATGGAGAAAATCTAGCCCATCTCCAGGAACTTACATCCCAGAGAAGGAGACAGACACATAAACAGCTTGGACAAGAGATGACTGGTGAATGTTAGAACAGAGATTCAAACAATGCAAGGAAGCAGGAGCTGGAATCCTACTGGGAAACTATTCAGTAGTTTGACTTTGATGAATGGGTGGTATTTAAGGATATTAAACGGCCTGAAATTCCCGAACCAGGAATCACCTAACCCTGGAAATAGAGAAATTTCAAATTCCTGATGACCCTGGCAACATCTGAATGGGCTGTGTGGCAATGAATCAAATATCTATACATTCCATATTTCTCACAGGGTATCTGTGTAGTACCAGGGGAGAAAAAACCTAGCACAGAGTAGGGACCCAGTAGATTATGTCTATAGCAATGACACATATATCGATGTTTATGTTATCTATTTAATTGAAATGTCTATTATTTACTTTGTCTGGATGGGGATATTGATGATGGCGAACTGAGGGTGATAATATTTGTGAGGATGCGGTTGAAGATATTGATCATACTGTAGACACAATATTGGTGATTCCCCATGGATGGTGAGAGTAGTGATGGCCCTAATGATCCTGCTTTTTATAACATTGATTATGATGTTGGTGTGGACAGGTTAGTGACAGTGACCATAATATTGCTAGTGACAATGGTGATATGAATAGTGATGTTGGTATTAGCCATGACTCTAAAGACAATGCTTTTGATGATATTGATGACATTGGTATGGGATATATTGATGACAGTAGCAATTACAATATTGCTAATGATTAAGATGGTATTTATATTGAAACAATATTAGTAATAATGATATTGGTGATAAGGATTCTGATACTGGCAATGTCAACATTAGCAATGATATTGATTCTGGTGATGACATTGGGAGTGGTTTAAAAGCTGCTGCTGTGTGATTTGGCAACACTGAAGGAGATGATAATGGTTATGCTGACACTGATGATAGCATTTGTGATAATGATACACAGCATGATGATTGAGAGCTTGTTTTGGCACCAAAGAGACTTGAGTTCAAATCCAAAGTCTGACATTTACTACTGTGTGACCTCAAAAATGCCAGCCACTTTGTACCTCCATTACTTCATCTATTAAATGAGGACAATTATAATGGTGCCTATTTTCTAGGACTGATGTGAGGATTAAATCACATCCTGCATGTAAAACCTGGAATACATAAAACAGTGAAATTAACATGATGATGATGGTGATGATGGTGAGATGCTCCTGGAGATAATGGCGCTGATGACTCTTTTGATGATGCAATTAAGATCATTTATTGGTGATATTATGTCAGCGATTGTGATAAAGCTATTGATAGTGAAGAGACTGATAATTTTGATTACAATTATGATCGATGGAAATGGCATTATGGAGTGTTAAAAGCACTCATCTTGGCATCAAACAGCAAGGGTTCAGTTTCCAACCATGCCTCTTCCATTCTGTGTAACCTTGGCCACATCATAGCTTGTGAAGGCTAGAAGGCCACTTGGAGCTCATCTCATCCACCTTCTGGTTTGACAAATGAGGCAATTCAGGTCCAGAGAGATGAGGTGACTTGCCCTGGTCCCTTCAGCTGTTTAGCTCAGCAGGGCTGGAATGGGGCTCAGTCCCTTTCCCTCTTCAGCATATTTAGTCTCTCTGATTAGACTCCTTTGCTCTGTGTGTGTGTGTGTGTGTATGTGTTCATGCACACATGTGCATGTGTGTGTTCTTCTTAGCATCTACTAGCAGAGCAACCAGTCCAATTTGCAAAGAACCATTTCGTGAGAAGTCAGGTCCTGGGTGTCCTCTTTTTTCCTCTCCCCAGATAAGCAGAGACCAAGGATTGCTACGGATTGGCTGTGGCTGACAAGGAGTTGAAATGGGTAATATTTGCCTAGTTTTTAATGTCTGGTGTCTATAGCTTGCACTTCCATCATTCTATTATATTGGTGACAGGCAGGCCCAAGCCACAGAGAAGAAACAAATTACCTAATAAATCAAGGCCCCAGCATCTAAAGTGGACAGTGTTATTAGACTAGGGGAGAGAGGGATGCTAAGTGATAGGTAGGGCTGCCTGGGAAAAATGGTCCAAGCAGGGACTCATCTGTCTATTTCTCCATAAATAATTACACACAACTGATATGCATCTGAGACAGAACATGATATGTTATTATTAACTAAACAGTGGGAGAGAGACCATGGCAGGAGGGGGGAGGGAGAGAGCACTGGGGAAACACACAGCAGCATTCATGATATCCCTCACTATAGAACAGGCATGACCATAATAGCACCTACCTCATCGTGTTGTTGTGAGAATTAAATGAGTTAATGCTTGGAAAGCACTTAGAAGAGTGCCTGCTACAGAGCGAACACTATCCTGAGTGTGTGTTAAACAGATGATCGTCTCCACTTTATGAATGGAGAGGCTGAGGCACAGAAGGAAAGCAATGTGTGCAAGGCAATAAAGAGCAAAAGTGAAACTGATGTTTGAATCCATATCCAGTCAACTCTGAAAATCAAATTCTTTCCCCTTCCTAGGGGTGGGCAAACTTTGTCTTTAAAGGGCCAGACAGTAAATATTTTAGGTTTTAGGCTTCGTAGGCCACAGAACCTCTTGCAACTATAGTTGACCCTTGAACAATATGGATTTGAATTGTGCAGGTCCAAACATGGGCCAAATATACAGCGTATGCAGAATGCAAAACCCTAGCTTAAGGAGGGCTGCCTTTTCATATATGCAGGTTCTGCAGGGCCCACTGCAGAGCTTGAGTATTCACAGATTTTGGCCTCCACTGGGCTCCTGGAAACGATCCCCCGTGGACATGGTGTTGTAGCTTGAAAGCCACCATAGACCACCTGTAAAGGAATGGGCACAGCGATACCCAACAACACTTCATTTATAAAAACCGGCAGCAGGCAGATTTGGCTGTAGTTTGCTGACTAACCCCTGCCCTTCACTACTTGAACAACTCACCTAAGTGATCCCTGTTCAACAAGAACTTTTAAAATATCTGCACTCTGTACCATGGGGTGGGCATTTTTCTCTCCCTGCTCATTCCACACCCCTTGCAGACACCCTTCACAAAGGGCTTTGCCTTTGTTGGTCCCTGTGAGCGTCCTGTGGCTTGGGAGGGCAGGGGCGCCCCAGCCCACAAGGCGGAGCCTGGAGGAGGTGGCGCTCTTGGAGAGCAGTGCACAAAGCCGGGAAGCAGGCGCTGCACTGCCAAACCTCTGTGGGCTTTGCCTAGAAGCCCCATGATAATCCTTTGTGGGCTGTCAATAAACAAGTTGAACCCCGTAATCACCCACCGCTTAGCTTCCTGGCTTTAATTTCCATGAAGGCTGGAGAAAACAGTGGCTAAGGATTTTGCTTCCAGACAATAGCAGCAAACATTTTCCCCAAGGACATCTCAAAGCAGGGCTGGCACTACCTCATCTAGTTAAGCCTTTCAGCTCTCACACACACAGGCCGAGGGGCCAAGCTGAGCAAGAGTTGCACACACTGCCCCAGAAAGCTGCCTGCACGCTCGAAGACCAGGAACAAAAGCAGCCCTTGAGTGCTTCCAGAGCCTTCTCAGGAAGCCTTCTCAGTAAAAGGCTGGAGGCTCCCCCAGCTTCCTCCCACCCATAACCCACCCCTGACCTTTCCGACCCTCCATTCAGGGACAACACATAGGCCCCCTTGTGACTTCATCCTTTCTCCGACACCGTGGCCCGCCTCCAGGACAGTAATGAGGACCTATTAGGTTTCATTATTTGAGCTGATAATTGCCAGGCAGATAATTTAGTAGATACTTCAGCACAGCAAAATTGCCTTTGGTTTAGTCTCAGTGGCCCAGTGGGTTCCTGTTCTGTTAGGAAATCCCACTCTGATCTTTTTGCAGTAGGGAACTATTCTTGGGGGAGACCTACAAATTCTTTTCAACGCTTTAACAAAACAAAAAACAAAAACGCCAGCCAGCAATGAGCTATTGAACAACTGGTTTGGAATCAGAAAGCACAGGTACGAGCTTGAGCCTCACAACTTGCTAGCTGTGAGCCTTGGGCAAATAACTGGTTCTGTCTGAGTCTCTGTCCTTCATCTGTAGTGTGGTTGGAGTCCCAGCTCTGTCACAAGCTGTGTGACCTTCAACAAGTCACTCTGCTTTTCTGGTCTTCTCATCCTTAAAGCGGGCTGACAATCCCTGCCTACCTACATACCTGCCTGCCGTGATCCTGTAAGGATCGAAGTGAGAGATGGAGTGAGATGGCACTTGGAAACTTACAGGACAATGTGGCGGGATGGTGACTTATTATAGGGTGTGCAGATTTGGAGACTGGTCAGGAGTAGGTTCAAATATGGCTGCCTCACAAGTTCTATTGCTGTGAACGCAATGGCCAAGTGTAGGCTTCCAAGACGGTAGCGTTGAGGTTGGAGAAAGATGTCTTGTCCCTTCTCTAGTGGCCCAGAACTAGATGCAGCTAAGCCTGCAAATGGGCCTTCAATCATGGCATAGAAGTCAGGGGCAAGTAAATGGTTTGCCAGGTCCCAGAGCCAGGAGTACTGGACAGGGAGTGAGGAAACTGGCATTCCCAAGTGATCTCTTTTGCGTCTTTAATACTCATTTATTCCTTCATCTCACAATACTTCCTGAGCATCCACAATTGGGGAAGGTCCTTGACCGAGTGCTTGGGAGACAGAGAAATAGCCCTGCTCTCTGCCCTCAGGTAGTCAAGTAGCCAATTATAACAAGTGTTGTTTGTACCATGAAAAAGTGTGCTCCAGGGGCAGTGGGGTCCAGGAGAGAGAGGAATTGTGTGGTGGGGATGGAGAGACGCCACAGGATCAATGGCACTTGGTCCCAGTGGCTGTGGGCACATCACTCCTGCTCCCCAGGCACCTGCCTCAGCATGCATCAGAAAGCAGGATTGCCCGTGTAAGCCCAGCCCACTTCCCTAGGGAGCTATGCAGCAATTGAAATAAAGTGGAGGTGGCCCAGGAAGTTAATGTGATAGACAGATGTAAGAAGTGGCATTATAAGCATGGCAACTACTAGGCTAATTGGACAAGCAGACCTATGTGTGGCCTCCAGATCACCTGCCACCTGGGCACCATCCACACCCTTGTGCCAACCTGGGTCACTGAACACTCCAAAGCTCTGCCAGGCAGGGCCCACGCTCTGGGCATCTCCCCCCACCACGGTGTTCAGATTCTACAAATCTGGAACTTCAGCATTCAAACTAATTCTAGAACGGGATAAAAAACATTTAGGTCCCCTTGTTTTGTGTTTGGTGTAAGTGGCATCCCAAGAGGACAAAGGACTTGTCCAAGCTCATTCAACCAATCAGCTTCGGGGTGGACGTTTGAATCTAGATTTCCTTTCTCCTCCACTCACTGCTCCCAGGGTCCCCCTCATCCTAAGCCATGCCTTCTGCCTCCTGCCTGTGATGAATTGAATTGTGTGTAATTGATAAATTATGCAAAAGGGCGCCTGGCAGTTTTCTGAAATGTTGGGTAGCTTCAAGGCAGCCCCTGGGGAGACAGCCTAATTTTATGGAAACCTCACACTCTGTCTGGCCTGTTTTGTGTAAGTCAGATTGATATAACAAGACTCTGGGGAGTTGACTTGATTTCTAATTTTATTCTCTAGGTGAGCTGAATGAGATATAACTGTAATGAGTGTGTTGTCTGGGGCGGACAGTATAACAGCAGTGGAGAAAAATGTCTTTTCATCTGCCTAATGGATTGTTTCCCCAGCTGGACTTCCCTGCTTCAGGATCCAGCCTTCTTCCTTTTTGGGGGAGGAGGCCATGTAGCAAGTGAAGGGAAGCACAGGGAGTGGAGGGGACAAATCCAAGCCTTGCAGGAAGGAGGGACAGCAGGACCGAGCGACTCTGTCTTTTCTGCTAAGGCCACCCAGCCCAGCCCTGGCATAGCCCTTGGCAACTTGTCTTTCCCGAACTCAAAGAGCACCACACTTTCTCCCTCAATTCTTTTTGACTAAGCTAAGTATTAGACCAAAACATTCATGAGTATTAATACTTAAAACTTTCCTGAGTATGAAGGCCCCACTGAAGATCGTGCCTCCATGGTTATCAGCCCACCTGGCATGCCATGGCATGAAGGGCAGTTTCCATTACCTTATAGAACCAGGGAGCCTCTTCCAGCTCACAAGAGGACAAGTGAGCCATGTGCAAAAGGGACCCATTCTGTTGGGCACCGACTATGTGCCAGATGTTGTAACCCTGACAACAACCCTAAGAGGTAGATATGAGTGTCCCCACTTCACAGGTGAGGAAGCTGAGGCCCAGAAGGGTGAGATGACACAGGCTCACTTGCCTAAGCTTACAGAGCTCCTCGGTGACCCAGGCTAAGACTTGAACTTGAGTCTCTGTGACACCGAAGCATACTCTGTCTTCTGTTCCACACTGGCTCCCTTTGGAAGAGGAGCAGAGGGGCTGCTCACTGCAAAATGTCAATACTCAGCCTCTTCCTCAACCCGGCCCACTCGGCTTTCAGCTTAGCCGTGGCCCTTCATCTTAGCCACGCCCCTCACACGTTCATTAAAGATTTACTGAAACATCTTAATTCAATGTAACCATAGATTCTAAAACAGCAGCCCCCCCTTATTCTTCCCTCTCTGTCCAACCCCATGCCCTCTCCCTCTCTCCTCTTCCTGACACTCCCCACCACACGCTCACACACTGACCCCCACCTTCACATCCTCCAGCCAGACACAGCCCAGACAGGCTGTGGCAGCCCTGGAGCCAGGAGCCCTAGACTGTGACCTCGGGGCTGCCACTGATTTTCACGGGCCCTCTCTGGGCCTGTTTCTTCAACTGGCAAACATGGACAAAGAAACGTCCTCCCATCTACTCCCTGGGGCTGTCTGAAGGCCATGAGGTGATGAATATGAAAACGCTGTAAAAGCCAGTAGTCTAATTACAATAGCAAGAATAATAATAATGGCTCCCGTGTATTAGATGCTAACTGTGGGCCTGGCCTGGCTGTACTGGATGCTCCTGGGCTTGGACTCTTGCTTCTCAGTGAGACTGTATTACCACTGCCCAAGTCCATTGTCACTCACCCAACTTTTTGAGGCCTGAGTGCTTTGTTCCACGCCCCCTACCACTCTGTGCCGATTAGAGGGTCAAGGAGGCCAACAAATAACACCCCTCTCTCCTTCTAAGTCCAGAACCTAGTAAGAGAGAGTCCAGGAGGCAGACAATGGAGATGAAAATGTCAGCCTTATGTCCAAAGCTGGATCTGAGGTCCTGGCTTAGAGCGGGGGGATCAGTGGGTTTCCTGATTCTTCCTCCTGAATGAGCCTTAAGAAATTTCAGCCCCTTTCCCCGCTGCCCAGATAGTTCTGGCCCAGTTAACGGGATCCGATCACAAGGCCCACAAGAGGCCAGAAGGCCCCTCCTTGCAGGCAGGAGGGCAGGGCTGGAGGCCAGAGCCAGAAGGGGCAGGATAGACGTGCGCATTTCCCCCCAAACTCTCTAGCTCCCCTAACCAGTCAGTGATTCGTCTCCAAGGAAACAATGGCCAGGCAATGGTGGCCTTAGGGTGACCAACCATCCCAGTTTGTCTGGAACTGTTTTCATTTTAGCAAGAAAAGTCCCACATTCCAGGAGATTCCTCAGTCCTGACCAAACCGGGAGAGCTGGTCACCCTAGGAGGTCCCTTAACATTTTGCAGATCCCTGTCCCCCTACCCCGGTGCCTGCCCTGCCCTTGCCCTGAACTGGATCTCATCAGGTTTTCTTGCCCAGAGGTTCCTGGCCTCTCCAAGTGGTCTAGGTAGGCTGCTGGGACAGGCCACCCCTGGGCTTGGGTCTAGCTCTCCAGTGCTCCCTGCGGTGGCATCAGACAGTTCCCCAAAAACCTGGGCAATGCAGACCCTGCTCAGGTCCCCAGGCCCTAGTCCTTCCCTGGGCACTACCCAGAAAACTCCTGGACTGCAGGCTGGCCTGCTCACTGTGCCCCTGGAGCTCACAACATTCCTGCCCAAGAGCCCGTCTTCCTGCAATGGTGGAGGCAATAATTCTAATCCTCTTTGCCTGCACAGCACCCATGGAGCGACACACCTCATCTCTTATGCGTCTCCTGACCACCCTGTGGCAGTACCAGGTTGGGAAGGGATCGTCCTTCCCGCTGATCAGACAGCAAATGTGGCCTGGCTATCATCCTCGGGGTCACAGCTAGTCAGGGCCTCAGAGAATCCTGTCCTCATGACCTAAGGACAAAAAATGAGAGGTGAGAAAGGCAGCTTAGGAGACTGACATTTAGCGGAAGAAGCAGCCCTGACTTCTTATCTAAGCAAAGACATGAGTGTATGGCGCTGGCATGAGCCTCACTTCCCCCATCAGTGAAGCAGAGCCCTATGCTACCTAAAGAGGCCTCCAGGTGTGCTGAAATTCTTTGCCCAGGACCTCGGCTTCACTTAGCAATGACCCTGGGTCCCTACTGGCTGCCCCTTGGGCTCTCCCAGCTCATGTGGCCTGACTTAGACCCCACATATGGGCCTCGCCATTCCAGGTCCTGGCTCAGCTCTTGGCTGGGAGCCAAGTTCCCGGTGTGTGAGTTCTCCGCTGTGTGAACTTTACAAGTCATGTACTGTATTAAGACATCTGAGTGCTCTAGAAGAATAAACTCACACCTTCTCTGGAAATGGGATGATAAACCTAGAGGGTGTCAGTAACCTAGGAACTGCAGAGACAGGATTAGGGGGAGCAACCGACATTTAGGAGCTGCTACCTGTTGGCACTGAAATCAATTCCCGCTGCAGCCAGCCTGGGGCCAAGCTCTGGAGAAAGGGAGTCGGGAGGGGCCTAGAGTGGGGCCTTCAGCCGAAGTCATCCAACCACACCCATGACACACAGACTGTGTGTTAGGCCTCCATGGAGCAGGGAGGTTAACACAAGACACAGGGGACCTGGCCTCTATCCTCAGGGGATGCCTGGGGAGGATGGAAGGACCCTGAGGCCGGAGTTTGCCATGGAAGCCCCTGTGTCCACAGCCTCTAAAGGGAGACTGAAGAAGCGGCAATCTCAGCTGACCCATGGCTGTCAGAGCTGAGGGGCAGTTCGTATCCGCTTCAGCCCGCCCAGTAGCCACCTCCAAGGAGGGAGGTGGGGACCTGGATGTGCAGTGGGGGACGCACAGGGACCTTCAACCCCACCCAGAAAGGGGAGGAAAAAAGCCGAGACAGGCTGGAGCAAATAAGGCTGAATGTGAATGCTCAGGGAATCTGGGTGGTAGGGTGAGGCTTCCAGTGGTGTTGCTGGTTGTATTATATTTACTTTCTCTGGATTTTACCATTTAAAACAAAATCTAGTTCAATGAGCAACAGGGGAACCAAGATGGGATGCGGCTGGGGGCTTTGGTCACACAGGGGCAAGCTGGTGCTTCGCTCCAGACCTCTCTGACCCCAAGCCACCCACACCCCAGCACTTTGGCCTTTTCTTCTCTACAGCAGGGACCGTCACCCACCCTACAGACTCCAAGTCATTATGATGGTCTTTAAGGTGATGCCCACAGAATCACACCTTATGGGCTGTCTCCTACCCTCTGTGTCAGCAAGAAAGCTTGCTTGAGCAAATATAAGATAGTGGGGCTTACGAAAACAGCAAGAATGAGCAGCAGATGCCTCACAGCTAGGAAACACCGGCAGGCCAGGGAGTTTGGTCTCCAGCGAAGGTCCTGCTTGTGTGTCAGCGCCTCCCGCACCTTGCCTGCTGACCGACCCGGGAGATGGATGCCTTTAGAAATCCTTTCTCCCGGGACCCTCCCACCTCTTCTTTTACATTCGTTTGCATATTTGGCTCTTTCCACCTAGAATCCTCTGTTATCTCCAATGTCAGAGAGCATCCATTGTCCTCGCCAAGGGAAACCCCCAGATCCACCTCTCTCCCTCTCCTGGCTCCGGGCCTTTTCCTGTCACCCCTGTGATCTTCAGAATCCAAACTGTCTTTGCATATTTTGTGTCTTCCTCTCCAAATCTGACTGCTCCTGCCATCTAAGTCTAGCTCGCACCCCTGCAGCTCCATCCCTGAGCTCTCTGACATGCGGGTCTCCCGCCCATCCTCAACCTCAGTGGCCGTGGCTGAATCCTCCTGTAATCCCTTTAATCTGACCTTCATGGTATAGGCTCATCAGAGGAAACACAGGCCTGAGCCCTTGCTGGAGGACACGTGGCCCGTCACACCAAGCAGGCATGACTAGGCCACTTCCTCAGATCCCTGGAGGACTCTGGAGGTGGGCAAGCTAATGGCTGCGTTTGCTGCCTAGTCTTCCTGACCCTCGGGGGTCAAGGTCAGGCCCAGCTGCCCTCAGAGCCCCTCTTGGCTTCCACGTCTGTGAAAAGCAGGGAGTGTTCTGGCACAGGAGGCCGGCTCACACAGGCCTGGATGGAAAGGAAGCCCCTGTGAGTCAAGGGGAAGTCCAGAGACCCACTTGAGGCAGGCGTCTGCTTGAAGAGTGCCCTAAGTGAGAGTCAAGTGGGGGAGCGTGTCCTCTGAACATCCGGACTGTTCCATTCTGAGAGTGGGAAGGCTCTCGGCTGGGCTGGAAATGGATCATTAGGAGTCTGAGGGGAAGAAGTGGAAAGGCAGCATTTTTGGTGCTTTTCCCAGGAGCGTGGAGTGTCTGGCTTGGGCAGAGCCCAGGAAGATGTCAGGACCCACCCAGCCCACGTGCTGAATGTGGGGACTGGTCCCATTTCTCCATTAATGATGTGATAATCCAAGAGAGACACAAAGAAAACCTTCTCATAAAGCAACCCCTGAACACTTGGTGAGATCCAAGGTCATTTGGCACTTGATCAAGGGGTCATTTAAGCTTCAGCCTCCTCCTTCCTTTTCATGTCCACATAGGGTGCATGGGACAGTAAGTCACCCACCTGCAGCAGGGAGCATAGGACTGGGGCCGGGCTGGAAGGTGGCTCTGACCCAGGATTCCAGCAACCTCACCAGGTGAGATTGGGAACCCTCCCTCCTTCTCCCAGCCTCAGCATCTCTCGTATCAGTAAAAGACAAGGATTGGGCTAGGAGGCTTCTAAAGACTCTTGCAGTTCAGGAAGTGCAGAATTGGGCCCTGTACTTGCACAGGTTTGAAAATAAGTGCCTCACTTCTCTCACCTTAATCCTGGCCAGCGGTCCTATCTTTATTTGAAATTTTGATATTTTACTCATCATGGATTTCTTTTTGCTTTAATTTTGATTTTTTTTAAATTAATAGACAATTCTTTTAGAGCAGTTTTAAATTTTCAGAAAAATTAAATGGGAAATACAGAGTTCCCATGCATCCAATTGAATGCATCCAGTTCATGAATGTATTATAATGTATGCATTGACACATTAGGATTCATACTGATTAGTATCAATAGTATTGACTAGTATCGATACGTGAGTAGTAACTAATGTTCACGGTTTACATTAGGGATCATTCTTAGTGTTGTATATTCTGTGGGTTTGGTAAATTTATAACGATGTGACTCTACCATGATAGCATCATGCAGAATAGTTCCTCTGCCCTAAAAATCCCCTGATCTCACTTGTTCATCCCTTTCCCCTCTCCCCCGTTCCCAACCCCTGGCAACCAGTGATCTTTTCACTGTCTCCACAGTTTTGCCTTTTCCAGAATGTCTTATTGTTGGAATCATACAGTCTGTAGACTTTTCGGATTGTCTTCTCTCACTTAGCAATGTGTATTTCAGGTTCCTCCAGGTCTTTTTGTGGCTTGGTAGCTCATTTTTTATGGCCGAATTATATTCCATTGTCTGGATGTACCACAGTTTATTCATCCATCCACCTACTGAAGGACATCTTGGTTTCTTCTGATCCCTGTCTTTATTTGAAATTTTGATATTTTGTTTGCATTAATTGTGATGTTTTTAAAATTTTTCACTTAAATTTTATTTTTCTTGATCACTAAATTTTTCTGGTTCCTTATAAGTTTTGTGCAGGAGGCACGCTCTAGTCCTGGCCCTGGTCTTACCTCTGTTTGCTCAATATTCAGAAGCGAGGGAAAGGCAGGTGATACCAAGGATGGAGCAGAATCCAAAAGACACAGCCCAGTACAGGTCTGGGCACCAGGGGGCTCTGAAGCACCTTTAGGGGAGTCCTTGGAAATACTGATGGGCCCCTTCTTCCCCATTACCTCTGCTGTCCCCTACATCCCTCACTGCTTCTAAGCTCCTCCCTGGTCCTCTCGGCTGGATATCCAATCTAGGATAGCAATGCCAACCCCTGTCTTCCCAAGCAGCTGGTTCTGCCACGTCTCCCTCCTTAAGAATCCACACAGCTCCTCAGTGCCTTCTGCATCTGGTCCAAACTCCTTGGCACTGGAGGCCCGTGCTCAGCCTGCCATCCCCATAATTGGGTTTTCCACAGGCTTTGGCCACACCAGGGAGCTTTACTCACTCTCCCCTCCCTCCCCTTCAGGCTTTTGTTCATGTCGTGTCCTTACCTTGGGACACCCTCTTCAAGAAATGACAAGGCATCATGGAGGGCTGAATCCTTTCCGAACCAGAGATCTTTCTTCAAATAAAACAGTTCTTGAAAACCTTACATAGAAAACAAGTCCAAACAGATCTGTTCTGCTTGAAGCAGGTGGACTCCCTCTTCTTCCCTGAGGCACCACATCCAGACCATGGGTGAGTCTGAGAAGCGTTGATAGAGAAGACCCAGTCTTCGTGACAAATTGCTTGAGCCGGAGCCCTGGGCTTCCCCCACATGCCCTTTGTGGCACTCCAGCCACAAGATCAGGATTCCTGCTGCACTGAAAGCCCTGGGTCTGGTGCATCTGTTCTCCTATCAGACCCAGAAACTTGTCTCACTATCCCTTCTTCATCAGTCTATTTATTTATGCAACCAGCATTTACTGAGCACCTACTAATTCCGCTACCATTTATGGAGTGCCTACTATGAACCAGGTACTATTCCAGGCACTGGAGATGAAGGAGTGAATGAAATAGACAAACCTCTGCCCTCCTTGAGCCAACAATGGAGTGACGGGAGACAGGTAAGAAACAAAACAAATAAATACAGTACATGGAATAATTAGAAGATGGTGAGTGCTGTGCAGAAAAATAAAGCAGGGATGAGGCATCCCAATTTCAATGCAGAGGTCAGGGAAGGCTCCCCGGGAAGATGACATCAGAACCAAGAGTTGAAAGCTGTAAGCACAAGCTGGGAAAGAGAACTCCAGGCTGCGGGTAGAGCAAGGATCCAGGAGCATGTCTGGCTCACTGGGGAAAAGCGAGGAAGCCCGCATGGTGGGGGCCGTATGAGCAACAGGGATTCGGGGAGGAGGGGAAAGGAGGACACCGCTCTGCCATGTAGGGCCTGGTAGGCATAGTAAGGTCCTTGGCTTTTTCCAAGTAATAATTAGAAGGTTTTAAGAAGAGAAGTAGCAAGATACAGCTTGGGTTTTTAAAAGAAGGTCCCGATCGAAAATTTCTCACTGCTCATCAGATCCGCTCTATCTTGCTCAGAGCCCCAGGAGACTGATGGATCTGGGACAATTGCATCCCAGAGCAGATCCAGATTTTGGGAGGCTTAAAGTTTAAACAGTTTATGTGGCCTTGTTTTAAAAAAGAAAAAAAGAGGCTGGGTGTCGTGGCTCACACTTGTAATCCCAGCACTTTTGGAGGCTGAGGTAGGTGGATCGCTTGAGGCTGGGAGTTCAAGATCAGCCTGGGCAACATGGTGAAACCCTGTCTCTACAAAACAAACAAACAAACAAATTAGCTTGGCATGGTGGCACATGCCTGTAGTCCCAGGTACCTGGGTGGCTGAGGTGGGAGATCGCTTGAGCCCAGGAAGTGGAGGTTGCAGTAAGCCAAGATCACGCCTCTGCACTCCAGGCTGGGCAATAGAGTGACACCCCATCTCCAAAAAGAAAGAAAAAGAAAAAGAAAGAAAAAAGAAACAAAGAATACAAAATTACAAGTAAAAGACCTGCAAGTGGGCTGGGCATGGTGGCTCATGCCTATAATCCCAGCACTTTGGGGGGCCGAGGCAGGTGGATCACCTGAGGTTGGGAGGTGGAGGTTGCAGTGAGCTGAGATTGTGCCACTGCACTTCAGCCTGGGCAACAAGAGTGAAACTCCAGCTCAAAAAAAAAAAAAAAAAAATTAAAAAAAAACAAAACAAACAAACAAAAACCTGCAAGTGAGAGGCCTGCGGCTTTAGCTTCCTTAACGTCTTACCAAATTTGCTTTGACAATACTATTCAAGCTCCTCTGCCCTCTGGCTTCCAGCTGGGTTCAGCCAGGGGCAGCTGTGGCAGGAGATGGGAGGGCATGGGGAGAGAATGGTTGGGGTGCTTATTGTCTTGGGGGTGGCAGTGTCTCTCAACTGAAGGCAGAGCTGCTGTGGGTAGCCCCTCTGACAGCTCCAGCTCTTGCTAGGTCCCAGTTGCCCCAGGAGCTTGACCATCCCTGGCTGGTTTCTTGGCTAATGGAGTCTTCATGAAATGCTCCCCTTCTGAGTGTTCCAGGACCCAACTGGTACACTTACTCTAGCTGCTCTGTTGAGATTGGGCAGCTGAGGTGGATCCAGGAGGCCACTGCAAGAACCCAGGGCAGAGAACTGATGGTGCTGGCTTGATTCAAGGTGGTAGCAACAGGAAAAGGATGATGCTAAGACTTTTGATCTGGATGCCTTCTCCTGCACCCTATACACCAGCCTAGAATATCATGGAAACCCCATAAACTCACTGACCAGGACCCCACTGTTTCCTAACTCTCTGACTCAACCTTTCTAAGCCTCAGCTTCCCCATGGGTGAGATGGAGATTGAAGAATACTTCCCTTGAAGAGCCCCTGAAAGCAGCCAACCCGTCACAGGTGCTCAGTGGATGTTTCCCTTCAAGATCCTCCCAGTCAGTCTCTGCTTTCTCCAGAAGCTTCCCCTGATCTATCCAGCCACACAGAATGAGCAACTGCTTCCAAAGCTTCTGTTGCATCCACAATCAGAATCAAAACACTTCGACTTGATGCTTTCTACCATTTTCTGTGATGTCAGCGTTTGGTCTCTCCAGCTTGATTTTAGACTTAGGCAGGCTGCAAACTCTGTCCTCTCCTGAACTCCTCACGGAACCCAAGTACAGTGACATCAACCACAGCAGCAGCATTTACTGTGCCCATCACATGCCGGGAACTGTCCAACTTTATATACATGATCTTTTTTAATGTTTTATCTTATTTTTAATTGACAAGTAGTAATTGTATATATTTATAAGGTACAATGTGATATTTGGATACATGTATATATTATGAAAGGATCAAATCAGGCTAATTAGCATATCCATCACATCAAATTTGTATCATTACTTTGTGGTGGAACAATTAAAATCCTTTCCTGTAGCTATTTTGAAATGCAAGCCCATTATCTTGTCTAATCCTGATAACAATCCCAGAAAGTAGGCAGTAATAGAATCCTCACATTATAAACAAGAAAACTGAGGTGCACAGTGGTTAAGCAACCTGCCCAAGGTTACACCTCACCAGTGTGGATCAAGGATTCAAACCCAGATCCATCTGACTTCATAGCCAGCCCTTTTAATTACCAAACAATGCTTCCTTTTTATCCACATAAGCACTCAAGAAATATTTACTTATTGATTAATTGGTAGACTCTGCACGTTAATACTTCCAAGACTGTCTCTTTGTATGTCAGTCTGTTTTCCCTAAATGCCAACTCTACTGAAAAATGTATTGATCATTCCCTGTAATAATTTGTCATCTGGTGATTGGGGTTTACAAACTGCCAATTGCCCAGAAGGAGAATGGGAATTTGGGCTGTTCAAATAGCCTGTTTTTAGGAGTGGGAGTTTGTCAACCGCCCTTGTAGCACGTGTCTGTTCCCCTGCTGCAGGGCATGCCGGGGGAAGGGACTATCCTGCCTGATGATGGGGGGTGATCTGGGGGCCCTGGGACCCTGGGCCTGGCTGCTGGACTCTTCCCCTCGCCTACTCCAGCCCCAGAGCCAGCTGGCTGAGACAGACATTGAGTGATATCTCAGGATAGATGCCTGTCAAGTGCTTCTCATGTTGTGACAGTAGGCAATTATGATTTATTTCACAAGAAATCAACAATAAACTTCAGCAAAGGAAAAAAAAGATCAGAGAATTTAGGATGACAAAAGCACTTGAAGGAATTTTGTTGATGGATTTTTAACTGGAAGATAGAGAAGGAAATATTTTGAAGGAAGAAATATACACATACATGGAAAATCCCTAAATCTGCACTATCCACCTTCTCCCCATCTCTGACAGACGAGGAATTTCTCTTTTTCTAAAGCCCTGATAAAAAATCTCATGTCCTTCAGGAAGTCCTCCAGATTTCTCAGCTGGATACGACAACTTGGTCCTCTGAGCCTTCTCTCTCCCTTTATCTACCTCTCTCTAAAGGCACATCCATTCCCACCTTAGCTGGGAGCTTTTTGTGAGCTCATCCAGACCATCTGCTCTTTCAGAGATGAGACGATGAAATGGCCTATGTGTGGTGAGCCCATGTCTATGTGCTGTTTTGTGCATGGTACAGTTTAATAAATAAAATATGTGTTCATGCACATGTGTGTCAGTATAGGTGTCCAGCATCCTCAGGGTAAAGCAGAGGTCAATCACTCACCTTACAGTAGGAATGAATTTGTCAACATGATTCCAGTGAGAGAAGAAGAAACAAATAACTCCCAGGGGCCTCTCTCTGTCCAGTTCTGCATCATTGGTTGAGAAACCTCAACCAGCAGGTGAGTCCCTCGCCCTGTCTACACCCCAACCTTCGCCATCCTTCCTTTCTGAAAGTAATTACAAACAATTTCAAATTCTGCATGAAAAGTGTTTGTTTCTACCTAGATGTTTGACCTGACTATAAATAGAGTATAATTTTGTTTTAGACATCGAAATTAGAGAACCAAAAGCATTCTATTATGTTAGCAACTATAAGCAAGAAAGCCAGAGGGGGAAAGAGCTGTTGTTAAGCATGGGTTTGAGTCAAAGAGGCTGGGTTTCAAATTCCAGCCTTGCTATTTCTGAGCTGTATGAATGCAGGCAAGCCACTATGTTTCCTGTTCTATAAAATGGGGATAGTGATACCTGCCTCTGAGAACTGTTAGAGATTAAAGAGATGTTGCTTGTAAAGCCCTAGGCACAGTGTCTGCTTCATGGTAAGCCCTCAGCACACAGAATCACACTCGTTGGGGCGGAAAGCTGAGGTCTCCATCTGATGTCGCATTCCATGTCTGACTTTGGGCCAGTCATTCCCTTCCTCTGGTCCTTGGTTTCTCTACTGACCAAACAGTTGGGAGGGATGGCTCTGTGTCCCTTCTGTGTCTAAACATCTATGAGGAAATGTTTCTCTCACTTGTTTAGACCCGGGAAATACGCAGCAGAGAGAGCAAGTGCATTGTGCAGAGGCAGGTGGCCCATGTTCAAGTCCTGACTTCATCACTTCTAGCAGCGTGGTCTTGAGGAAATCACTTAACTTTTCTTAGCATTCGTCGCCTCATCTATAAATAAAGACAATCATAACTATGTAACCTTTATAGATCCAGGGCCCCATGTGGTCCAGTCCAATTCTGCAGCCAAAAATAATTGAGAAGGAATTCCATTTTTACTAGAAACTCTCAAATTATACACAATAACTTTCCCCCGCAAAATCACTTTCTTCACTCCCCAATCCTCTTGCCATCTCCCCAGTTGCTCTGAAACATCTCACACAGTGTGATCATGAAGTGCTCCCCGCAGTGCCGTGTGAACAGGACTCTTCTCCTCCCCTTCCCTACCCCTCCCTCCACTTTAGGAGAAGGTTGGAGGAGGTAAGCTCAGAGGGTATATTCAGAATTCTCTTTATTGGAAGAAGGTAGGGCAACTTACTATGTGAATATTCCCAAGTAAATAAGGAAATCAGTTTCATCCTGTCACTCCTAAGCATCTGCAGGGAGGGTGAAATTAGATTATTTATATTAAGCAGTCAGCCCAGTGTCTGACACATAGGAGGTACTTGAGATACGAGGGTCATCATTAATAGTTGTTGTGAACCTGCTAGTTCACTCAGACCCATTCCACACCACCACCCTTCCCACCATCACTTCCCCCATCTGTCTATCTCTCTCTGTGCTAGCAGGTTCTCCAGAGAAACAGAACCAGTAGGATGTATAGAGCTATACAAAATGAGATTTATGATGAGGGATCAGCTCATGTGACTAGGGAGGCTGAGTCCCTCAGTCTGCTGTCAGCAAGCTGGAGGCCAAGAAAAGCCAGTGAAGTAATTCAATCTCAGTCCAAAGGCCTAAGAAAGGAACCAGTTGGGTAAGTCCCAGTTTGCATCCTAAGCCTGAGGATTGTGGGGCCAATGCTGTTGCTCCTAGGCTGAGTCTGAGGGCCTGAGGACCCGGAGCACCATTGTATGAGGGCGGGAGGAAATGAATGTCCCAGAGAGCAAATTCACCCCTCCTCTGCTTCTTGTCGTAACCAGGTTCTCAGAGGCCCTCATGATGCCCACCTGCATTGGTGAGGGCAATCATCTTTACTTAGTCTATGGATTCCAATGCTAGTCTCTTCCAGACACCCTCACAGACACACCCAGCAATCATGTTTTACAAGCTATCTGGGCATCTCTTGGTCTAGTCAAGTTGATACATAAAATCGACTGTGGCAACCTCCTTCCTGTCACTGAGCTCCATCCCGCTCACAAGTCATATCCCGTGCTGTGCCTGGAATATCCTCCAGCAGTTCAACTCCTCCACCAACCCTTCCTGTCTCCCAGGAAGGGAAGTGTTTCTGGTCCCGGCACACACACCCTTGGCTGTCTGAACATGTCCTTCTAGTAATGCTGAGTTGCCTCTCCCCTTCACAAAAGGCCCTCCCACTACTGTGGGCACATAAACAAACATGCTGGTTGGCTCATCAGTGTCACAGGGGGCCCCGAGATATCTGCTGGTGATTCGGAGTGGATGAGTCCCCCCATCTCAGAGTGCAGCCCATAGGAAGACCAGGGCTGAGTCTCCCTGGATCATCTGGTCCTAGTCAAGGAATGTGTAAGAAAGGAGCACCAGGCCTGGAGTGAGGCTCAGAGAGGAACGCAAGAGAAGCCAAGGACCTTAGCGTGCTATGAGGAAGGCAGAGCCTCTGAGAAGCGGTGGCATTGTACAGTGGGCACTGAAAAGTATAAGATTCACTGAGTGCTGAGAGAACCATCTCGACCTCATTTAAGGCAAAAGAGTGAAGTTGAACTTTGTGCTTTCCATTTTGTGTATTTTCCCACCCCAGCTCAAGACCAGGCCTTCCTAGAGGCTCTCTTTCACCTTCTATCAAACTTTGACCTTAAAAACCTTCCTGTCCCCACACATGGCATAAATGACCAAGAATAGAGCATGATGTAAACCCACCTCCCATTCAAGGGCACATGAGTATCCTAACCAGGCCCAAAGCCTTACAAAATCAATGATGTGCTAATGGGGAAACGCCAAGCTTCACCTGCAGACAAGACAAGTATTGGGGGTTGGGGCACGGAGAGGCCTTCTCAGACCCAGAAATTCCTCCTTGTAGGGAAGCCAACCAGTTCATGTTGCATAAAGCCAGGTCTTGTTGAGGATGTTAACATTGATGGCAAGTGGTTGAAAATAGTGTTTAACAGGAGGAAATACTTTTAATCCCTTCTGGCAGGAAAATAAAACCCCAAAAAAGCACTTTTTCAGCTGGGTCCGTGGTCACTGTTGATGTCCACATGGGAAATTAGTGGTATGTGTGAAAATAACTAGCAGGCTTGGGGGACCTGACAACCCACATGTCACCAGTGAGATGAGGACATCCAGACCCCAAATGAGGCCATAGAAACAGCATCCGTGGTGAGAGAGCAGAGAGCCCACTAAACTCTGGGATGCTCAGGGCCCACAGTGAAATGCCATCATGAGGAAGAACAGGGAGCCTGGCCAAGAAGTTCCAAATTCCTGTTACAGAAGGATTCATGGAAGGGCTCCAAGGAATCTGTCCAGGAGAAGAAAAGACAGGTGGCCTTTGATGAGCGATGAAGCTTGAGGAAGGAGGATAGAGAGTTCTGTTAAGGAGTTGACAGGGATATGAGGTTTGAGTATTTGCAAAGCCCTCAAGCAGACTGACAGCTGGAAGTCACAAGGACATGCGTTTCAGTGAGGACACAGGTTTCCACAGGAAGAACTCTCTAACAGCCGGAGCTGACCAGAACAGGAAGACTTACTGAATATCCACTTGGAGAGAGCAGACTAGCAGGAAGGGGAGCTCTGGGCATTGAACAGTTGGGTGAATGTCTAGATGGGTAGGTAGATGGATGGATGTACAGATGAACAGAGGTATGAATGGATAGATAGACAAGCAGATGTATGTATGTATATATGGACAGTTGAACAAATGTATGGACACATGGATGAACAAGTATCAGTGAATGGGTGGATGGAGGGACACACAGGCAGATGTATGTAAGGATGGATGGATGATGAGTGGACGCCCTCAGAGCTGCCCTCCAATTCTGAGAATCTACAAATATCTCATAACTGGGGCAAGAAATACCCATTCTTTGGGATTTCACAGATCAGTAAAATGTAGGGGACTGGCATAAAGTTATCAGTTTTTAACTCTGTCAAGTTAAGAACATCAGTGTAACAACCAGCATCTATTGAAAAAGATGAAATGGACTAGAATGGTATAAGGAGCAGTCTTTCCCAAGCAAGAATCCTTGAAACCCCCCTTCTCTCTCTCTCTCTCTGTCTCTCTCTCCATACACACCCACACACACACATATATATACACACACACATATATATCTGTAATTTTACATTAATATTATATATTATATTGTCTTCATTTTTCTTATTTAATAAACCCAGATTTGAGTACATAATAATATATGCATTAGTGATTTATGCATACATTATTTGTGATTCTCAATTCCATTTCCTGAGCCACAGACCATCATGTGTAAAAAGGGATGAATTTATACCAGTGGTCAAAAACGTCATGGCCTTGGAGACCAGGCAGACAACATAAGTAAAGCAGGTGGAGCGTGGCGATTGTGGGGCAGTGAGGAGCAGCGGAAGCCACATTCACCTGACATCTTCAGTTCCAGCTCACTGTCACCATGCAGGACTGCAAACTGCACATTGCTGGCTAGATTTTCAGATCTATCAGGAGAAGCTGGAAATATACATTTTATGGGGAATATCTTGATTTCAAAATATCTGCATTAATTTTTTTAAATTGCCCTGTGTTCAGGCCAACGTTGTTTAGCTGAGCAAAACACACACACACACATCTGTGGGTTGGGTTTGGGCCATGTGCCATGGCTTTGCATAGAGTTTGCAAACCCATAGCACCTGGGCCAAACCCTACCCACAGGTGTGTGTGTGTGTGTGTGTGTGTGTGTGTTTGGAGTTGGGATGGGAAGGAGGATGGAGTTGGGATGGGAAGTGATGGGAAAAGGTACTAAAAAGAACAAGCAAAGAGCTTCTCTGGTTACTACCGGGGTGAGTGGGCACCAAAGAGGGCCACCAGATTCCTCCTGCTACTAATGGTTTCTCTGCAGTCTATTTCCAGAAGAGCTGTAATCGGGCTCCCAACAACCTATGATTTACATCCCGGCCGGTGTAAAAGATATTGTGTGGAGTCTTCCGAGTGTGCTCTGTGTGTTTGTATAAATCTCCCTACTCAAAATATCTCCCACAGTTGACTGACAGCCCATGTAATTTAGCAGAAGGCTAAAAATTAAAATCTTCGAGCCTGCTGAGGGAGTGAAAGAATACAGTAACACTACGGTGCCGCCCCCTCGCCCAGGCCCAGGCTCGGCAGATGCCAGGGCTGTTCATTTTGGAGACGGAACAAAATATTTGTATTTAGATTTATTAAGTCATTATTCCACCATTTGTTCCAATGCGCTTTATTAAAACCAGATCTCATCTCTGTTTTGAAAGTATTACCTGATTTACATAAGCCGATCCCAGCCCTAATTATGGCTTCCTTTGGTGTCTTTTCATTCCGGGGGAGGCTTGCTCTCCCCCTCCTGTTTTTTGTCGCCTGCCTTTATGGCCCATATGTCTGCCTTGAGATAGCAAGCATCTTCAGCCTATAAATAGACAGTTCAGAACAGCCCTGCTGCCAGTTATCTGTCCACACATCAACATTACCATAATTGCAACAGTGAATGTGTAATCTCTCTAATCACACGTTCCAGTCGGAAAACTGGATTGGGTTTCATAAATTGTATAATTTGAGGCTTTCCTGAGCTAACCACTGGGCGGGCAGCCTGCTGTGGGCTTGTCTGTGCCCCTCAGCCTGGCCAGGCCTGCCCAGGGCGGTGTGGTGACACACAGCTGAGGCGGGAGCTTGGCTGTGGATAACGGCAGTGCCACCCTCTCTCCTAGGCGAGGCCGCCTGGGGAATATGAGAAGAACAACTTTTTGAGGACTATTATGAGCCAGGCAGTTTGTACATGCTCTCCTCTTTTAATTTTCATTCTGTTAGCCTTTTGTGGAAAATACCATAAATATTTCCATTATACAGATGAAGACATGAAGGCTCAGAGAGGTTAAGTGAGGTTCCAAGGGTCACACAGCAAGTAGCTGCGACCCAAACTCAGGTCTGAGATGCCACATGCCACACCCTTAACCACAGCCTTCGTCTACAACATGGCACCATTGAAGGCTTCAGTGGATTTAGTTTTTTCATTTCTCCAGAATAATTGCATTTCTGTCATTTTAGCCAATTCTCAAAACCAACTAGGAGGATGTCTTTGTAGATAACAAAATTGAGACTCAGAGAGGTCAAGTATGCTGTCCAGGGTCACACAGCTCGTGAAAGTAGAACTTGGATTCAATCCAGGGCCGACTACCATGCCTGTGTCTGCCCTTCCTGACGCCTCCACAGCCCAGGGGCTCTCTGGGGGTCCTTCTCTTCTGTTTCAGAGCCTTCGTTTTCTTTGTCAGCCTCTCAGAAGGCTGCTGTAATTGCACTAGTGTCAGCAGGCAGAGCCCTGGGGGAAAGTGGGGAGCGGAGAGGGGCTGGCCTCTGTCAGCTTCAGCAGAACCCCTGAGACAGCTCTCCCTTAGCCCGGTAGGAACTCAAGAAAACCGCCTCTGAGGACCCTCGGGGAGCCGCTGGGGAAAGAGCTGCTGTTGTTTTGCATTACAAGCTTCCTCGGGGCAATGTTATTCATGCTGAACGTCCCCTGAGTGGCTGATGACACCCTCATAGATGGGCTGGTTCCCACAGACGAAGCTTCTGCTTCGGCTCTGCCCAGTAATTGCCAAGGCTTGCAAAATTTTAGATGTCTGTTAGCTGTTTCAAATTGAGTGCTAACCAGATGATGACGTTGTTACCAGGGCAGTCTCTCAGGTCTCTCTTTCTCAGAAGGAACCATCTAATCCAACTCCCTTATTTTTGCCAGAGGAGGAAAATGACCTTGAGAAAAAGGAAGAGACTTGCCCAGGGTCGTAACTAACCCTGAGTTCTTTTTTGCAATGGGTATACCTCTTCTCACTCTCATCTCTACATGAATTGAATGGGCCTCCTGGCTCCTTCCTCCCGGTTTTGAAGCACTCCCTGCCAGTGTTCTGGATGGGAGACTGGGGACCAGAGCTCCTCTCCTCTGCCCCATTCCCAGAGTGCCAGAAAACTTCATTCTCACATGGTTGTCACTGCTCCTGATCCAAGAAGTGACCTGAGACTTTACTGAGTATCACAGCCTGGTCTGGGCCATGGAGAAGGGGACACTCAGGGTACCCTTTCATTTCTCCCACACAAGGCCCCTGAGCCCCAAAGACAGTCCCAGAAACAACTGGGCTAAGCGGGGTGAGACCTCCCAATAGGAACTGCCCAGGTGATCCCATGGGAGCAAACTAGACCGGTGCTACTAAAAGTGTGGTCCACAGACTAATCAGCTGCATCGGCATCACCTGGGAACTAGTTTGAAATGCAAACTCACAGGCCCTACACCCAACCTACTGAATCATAATCCCTGGGGGAATATGGGGGAGACTCTGTTTCAATGGACCCCTTGGGGTTTTGGATGCACGCCTGGGTTTGAGAATGACAGTCTGGATCCAGCCCACCCCTGAATATCCTCCCCAGATGTGGAAGTCTTGAGGCTATGGATCCCAAAAGTGTGATGGCTTAGCCTAAAACAGAGGATGTCGGGAAAATAGAAAGCTCTGGTACCCTCCGTCTCAGCTGCACAGCCTCACCTCCCACACTCCTCACCGCAGTTTCCAGCTCCATGCACACAAGACCCCTCCCTGTTCCGCCATGCTCTGAGCCTAACCTGTTCCCACTGCCAGAAATGCCCGCCCCACCCCACCTCCTCCTCACCCTGATGGTTCAGCCCCAACTCATGTCTCATTTGCATCTAACCAGAGCTGCTTCTGGCCTTTTCCAACCAGAATTCCTTTCTCCCTCCGGAGAGCTTCAGCAGAACTTTAAAAATAATACTCCCCTAGCAAAACTCTATTGCCTGTGTTCTCTGAGCAGTGCATGGGTCTTCTCTGTACTCTGAGTTCCTAGAGGCTCCACCACTTCTAGCAATGCCTGGCCACAGTAGGTACGCAATGCGTGCATGTGTGTGTGTGTGTGTGCATGTGTGTATTGAACTCCAATTGCACTGACCGCAGGGTCCCCAAGGATCAGGGTCTGTGGCAAACTATGTGTTTGTTCCAGACCCACAGCAGATGTCATCATTTCACAACCAGCAAGGGCGCCAGGCTCCCTTCACCTTTCCTCCCCGGGGCCCTTACGGGTTGACCTCAGGGTTATCTCTCAGGTCACGTCAAGGAGCCCTGGCTCACCTTTCCTCTGCTGGTTTCCCCTAACACCCACCCATGCCAGCCTCTGGCCAACCCCACCCTGTTGAGACACTTCAGGCTGGGCCCAGTGCCTGAGGCACACCTGGAGGCAGCTGTGCTCAGTCCAGGAAGACGCCTGTGGTGTGACCTCCTGCATCACTCCTGACCCAGATCCGTAGAGCTTGTCCAGGGTGCTCACACAGCTCTCCTCTGGGCCCCACACAAAGTCTGCCCCTTCCAGGAAGCCTTCCTTGGTGCTCTGACCTAGGAAGCAGGAGATGTGGGTTCTCTCACACGCCCCTTTCCCACATCCCAGCAGGCTCATGCCCAGATCTTCGGTGCCTCAGGACTACAGAAGCTTCCTTAGTCACAAGCAGGGAGACTTACCTGCCTGAAGGTAAGTCAGGCCCCATGGGCTGCTAGCTCCACATCCAGAAACAAACTTTATGAAGTCGGATCTTATTCCACTCCCACCACCCCCACTGTCCCCCATTTCTCTGAGTCCTGCTCGCTGGTGGGGGTGGGGTGCTCACCTCACTTGCTCCCTGCTGCCTCAGGGAGCTTGCACGTGCTCTTCCCTCTGCCAGCAATCCCCTTTCCCTAAGCATTTCAAACACAGTACTGGGAACTAGTGGTGAGTGCAGCAGATGCAGGGACTTGGCTGGGAGTGGGATGGAGAAGGACAATTGTGCAATGAAATGGCAGGACATGGGAAAATACAAAATAATAAACATCAAAAGTGCTGTCACTAATCTGCTGGGTGACTTTGAGTGAGTCTTTTTCCCATTCTGGGCCTGAGAGATAAAAGGCTTGAATTCCTTATTGCCACAGCCTCATGCTCCAATCGTGAGAAATAACTCAGCGATGCGTGTGTGGAGGGGGAGGGCCCGTGCATATGTGATAGAGAGAGAGAGGTGGGGGGGATTCCTCCAAGCACACATGGGCCCATTTAACCAGATTCTGCTTCACCTTCTTTTCTTTAATCCCCAGAGATGTGGCTTGCTCAGTGAACTGCCACTGAGTGCTCCCTAGGCACCTACTGGTGTCAGGTCCTTTGCTGGGGCCCTGCTTCCTACAGACGGGTCCCTTCCTTGAAGGGCTCATGTCTGACGATCATTAGCAAAGCCTTCCTGTGTCTAAAGGATCACTTACTCCCTGTTTGCTCAGAGCTCAGGAGGCACAGCCTCACTAGAAGGTTTGGAAAGCACCCTGGCATGCAACTTGGGAGGCTTAGATGGCAGATAAAAGATTGGTTTGTGTCACAGGCAACCCCAGCCAGAGTGGTGTCTTGTTACAATGTCTCTGGGCTGGACTCGGTGCCCCTGGAATGTGAACTAGATGCGCAGGGAGGTTTCCTGTTGATACTTGTCCTGGCAGAGTGGTCCACTGGCTTAGCTGCTTCTCAAGTTGCACAACACCTGGGCCTCCCAGCGGGCGCTGCTGGTGCTGGAGGGGAGAGAAGCCTCCGCCTGCAGGGCCGGTGCCCTCCTCTGCCCACTGCCCGAGGTGAAAGGTGGATTCCTGGCCAGGCCCGGGTCAGGAGGTGCCCCCAGCTCCTCCCCAGGAACTCCCCCTGGCCCTCCAGGGAGGGGCCTGGTTGCTCTGAAGGGCACACTGCAGGGATGACACTGGTAAAGGGGGGAACAGTGGCAGGCCAGGAGAGGAGGGGGCCAGGCTGCTGTCCCTTCTTCAGGGGAAGGCTTGGAGCAGAGCCATTAGCCTGCCTGAATCCTATTATATGCAGGGCAACCTGTGAAGACCTTTCCCATATTCCCTGTTGGCCTCACCATGTAACTGAGAGGAAAGGTGAGGACATGGGCGATGAAGTGACTTGCCCCGGGATTGTTTTTTTCCAAAGTTCAGGGATCTGACCTCTAATCCAATGTCCTGTCTGAAGGGCTGTTTGCCTGGTTGGAGCTCCCCAGAAGCTGGCAAGAGGCAAATATGCATCAGTTCAGGAGGGCGAGGGGCAGCCCGGGCTACCATGGCCCATTTAGAGGGCTCAGCTAACTTCAGGGTGTCCTGAGGCCACCAGCCTGGCTGGGAATACTCTCCCGCCTTCCTTCCAGCCTTCAGTGGGAGCTGCGTCCAGCTGGGCAGTGACTCAGCAGCCCTCATTCCCACGTGTGTGGGAGGGCAGGCCTCTCTCCCGGCTGTTGGCTTGGCTCCGTTGGCCAGTCTGGGGGTGCCCCAGCGGCCAGCCTGCCATCAGCAAGGCCCTGGGGCTCGGGCCAGCCTTCCCACAGCTCAATCACAGAGTTTGCTTTCTTTCCAGCCCTCCAGCCTTTCCCCCTGAGACTGGAGGGCCACTTCTAAGTTCCTCTGGCCACCTCAACCGTCCACTCAGCCAGGGAACCAGGCTGTGGGTGACTTCCTTAGCACTGTCCCAGAAACCCTGTGCTGTCCTCAGAAGCAGCCCACCTCCCAGAGCAAATAGCTTGTTTGCCAGGCTCATGGGCCTCCCTGCCTGCTCAGAGTGCGCCCTGTGGTGCAAGAAGAGAAGGAACTGGGCAAAACCCAGGCAAGAAAACCAGGGAAGGAAGTGGATCTTGGCTGGACCTTTAACAGGATGTATGGGAGGGTGAGCTACGGTGAGATCGTGCAGGTAGGGCGCTAGCCCATCTGCTCACAACCAAGAAAAACATCACCCCACATGCCCTGGCTCCAACCCCAGGGATGGCACACTGGCGGCATTGGCATAGCTGTGGAAGCTTGAGCAAGGCTCGTAAATTCTCAGATCCCGTTTCCACAACTGTAAAATGGGCATGCTAATGCCTGTCAGCCAGGTTTGCTCTACACAACACATACAACCCTTTTTCTAAAGGGCTTGGTGGAAGGCCTGCTCCAACATGCTTCAGACGTGGATATTGCTTTCCATCCTATGTGTGAGTCCAACAAGATTTGTGCAATCTTTTATTGGTCTCATTTCACGCTCATCATCCTGGGACCCTGTGGGAAAGGACCCATGAGGGACTTTGCAAATGCTGCCAGGCACTGCAAGTGCTGGCCACTGCTGCTGGTCCTCCCAGCAACTCTCAGGGAAGCAGGGCAAGTGAGGAGCCCGGGTTAGAAACAGGAAATACTTTGCTGGCAGTCATTCCATAAGTTAGGACGACTACAGAAACTTTTATGGAGCACCAAGTATGTGTCAGCCACGGAGAGAGACACTTAGAGACACTGAGGTGCCTAAGACATGGTCCCTGCCAAAAACAGGCCTATGTGGCAGAGGAAGGAAGGAAAGAGAAGGGAAGATGCAAACGACCTCCATCCCAGATAGGTGAAAAGTAGGCTGCGCATGAGGTATAGACACCTCACCTGGGAACTCCCAATGCAGCGAGAAATCAGGGCTGCTCCAGGGGAACAGAAAAGGCTGCACGGAGAAGGAGCAGGAGTTTGCAGGGTGGAGAAGGGAGAGACAGGGTTTGAAGGCCCCAGGGTCTCCAGTAGGGAGCATGTGCCTGGGCTGACCAGGGGACGGGGTCTCTCCTAGAAGACCCAGATGTACTGAGGCTCCTCCATGCCAGAACATGTGGCTCCACAGGTATTGCAAGACCCCCATGGGGTGTCGAGACACATCCTATGACCTAGATCTCTGCCTTCCAGGAACTGGTTGGGTGAGATGAGACTCATCCTGGGCATACGTAGAGAGCAATTTTTACCAGCATGTCTCCAACTCCAGGTGTGGCCTATGAAATCTGATGTCACCTTCCCTCCTTAGGTGACCCTGCCAGCCCCTCTGCAAAAGGGGACATAGGCACACAATTTTGCACATTGTTTCCAGGGGCTCAAGGATGTCCCTCACCAGCTCATCTCCTTTGAGGACCCCTCAATGTGATTCAACTCCTGGGTTTTGCAGATGAGGAAACTGAGGCAGAGAAAGAATGTGCCTTGCCGAAGGTGTGTGGTGAGTCAGGACGGAATAGGCCTAGACTTTTGGCTTCTGCCCCAGAGTTCTCCCATGGTTGCCTGCTGCAGCCACCTCCTCAATCTGTGCCTCTGCCCAGCTGCAGTTTTCGGCATCCTGCCTCATGACAGAGGGGGGAGCGTGCCCTTTCTATCCGTCTCAGCCATTGCCTCTTCCCGACTCGTAGCTTCCCTCTTGGTGAAACTGCCTTTGCGCTTTCTTCCCACGTGCATGGTCTGGCTGGTTCTCTGCATCCTGGTGTCCCATCTCTGGGAAAGGCTCCACCGTGCCCACACTCACTCAAGTTGCACAGGGACATCTTTCTCCCCTTCTTCCCCTGCTCCCCCTCCACAGCCAACTCCTAGCTGGACTGGCCTCTCGCTCAAACCCAGTCCTTACTGTTTATCAACAGGAATCCAGGCCCTCCTCACCTCTTGCTGTGGCCATTATCACAGCCAGAAAAATATTTCTAAAGCACATGAACATGTCACTCTTCAGCTTAAAATCTTGCCGAGGTGCCTGTGGCCTTGAAAATTAAGTTTAAGCCCTCGGTGTGGTCTACAAAGCCCCCCATGGCCGGCACAACCCTTCCTTACCATGTGCCTACATCCATTCTTCGCACCAGCTTGGCAAATGCTCCATGCCCCCAACCCCCTGAAGCCCATTTGCTCTGCTGCTCTTCCTATCCAGAGCAATAAGATGTGCGTAGACCAGCTTCATACCTTTTAACCTTGAGGTTTGCTTGCATGCTTGTTTTTAAAATTCAGTTCCCTCTCGACGGGGATACTCTTAAAGGGGCCCATCCGCTTTCCCACTGATGGGCTTTTAAAAATCTATATGGAACACTTCATGAATTTTGTCATCCTTGCACGGGGGCCATGCTAATCTTCTCTGTATTGTTCCAATTTTTTAGTCTGTGTGCTGCTGATGCGAGCACATTTATGGTTTTAGAAGATAATCTTAGAACCTTACGCACAAGATAATCATTTGTAAACACCCCCACAGTAGTTTCCTTACATGGACTGACACAATTTTTTACATATAAGTACTTCTAGGGTCTGAAATTAAAGTCAGGACAAAGCGTAAATACAAGTGTCTATGACTAGCAACGTGTGCTGGCTCATTTGCTGATGAATAAATAGCTGAACCCAGAAGCTCAACCTAAAAATTTAACAGGAACAAGGGCTGATCTTCAAAGTCCCAAACAGTTCAAAGTTGGAAGAGTAATTAAGGGCCACTGAGATGTGCTGTCAAACAGGCAGATGAAAGCCTGGGATGCCCCTTCCTCCCCTACCTGGGCTTGGCTTGATGGCAGAGGTCACAAATGCAGCCCAAAACGAACCACATTCCTGGCTCCTAGAATTGGATCTTCAGCTTTCTAGAACAGCCCTTCCTGTGTTATGTCTGCAATGTGTAGAATCTGATAAGAAACTTGTTCCAAAGTTCAAAAACAACCGGACTTTGTAAATAGTTCCAAATAGAAGCCCTATTCATGCTGGGGAGGGAGTATGTGTGGGAGATGAGAAGGACCTTTACTCAGACAACCAGAGCGTTCCCGCTCCCAGCACCATGTCGGTGGACCATGGGCCACTTCACTTCTCTGCCCCCTGTTCTCCCTACCTGCATGATATGGATTATAACAGTACTTACCTCCTTGGGCAGAAGAATGATAATTCAAGTAAAACACGGAGCATACAGTATGTGCTCAGTAAATATTAGTTGTGGAAGTTGCCAATAAAACCAACAGTGTGAGCAGAACAGCCATATATTTAATCAATATACATTAAAAATAATTTTTGGCAGAATGAGAATATCTGAGCTGTGCAAGCAAATGGTACGGGCCAGCATCTAGAACTGCAGCTCAGGAAGGAGAACTCAAGCAGAGCTGAAAAGCCTGTGAGGGAGACAGATGGCAAGAGGAGTCGGCTGAATACTGGCTCCCAAAGACAGCAGGTCCTAATCCTGGAGCTGTAAATGTGACCTCATTTGGAGAGAAAAAAAAAAATCTTTGCAGATGTGATTAAGTTAGAGAATTTGAGATGGGGAGATTATCCTGGATGATCAGGGTGTGTCCTAAATGCAATCACAAGTGTCCTTACAAGAGACGGGCAGACGGAAATTTGACACACAGAGAGACAGTGATGGGAACTGAGAACAGAGAAAGATCTGAAGATGCTGATATTGAAGATTGGAGTGATGAGGCCACAAGCCAAAGGATGCTAGCAGCTCCCAGAATCTGGAAGAAGTGAGAATAAATTTTCCCCTAAAGCCTCCAGAGGAAGCACAGCCCTGCCGACTCCTTGATTTTAGCCCAGTGATGCTGATTTTTGACTTCTGTCCTCCAGAACTGTGAAATAAACCTCTATTGTTTTAAGCTACCAAGTTTGGGGTGATTTGTTACAGCAGCCACAGGAAAACCAGCCAGTATAATGGCTCATGAGGCCCATTTTACTTGTGAGGAAATATAGACTCAGAGAGCAGCAGTGATTTGCACAGAGCCACACAGCACATTAGCCCCTTCGGCCAATGCCAGACCAGGTTAACAGACACTGAACCACTGCGCCCCTGCTTCCATCTGCCCTGCTTCCTCCTGGCCACACTGGGACCACTGGGAGGTCTTAGACCTGAGATGCCTCTAGTTTCCACAGTGATGTGTAGTTGCCCCCAGGCGAATCTTCCTGGTGCCAGGCCCCAACCCGTGGCCACCATTGCCCTCAACCAGGATGCGCTCCCATTGCCTGTGTCACAGGCTGGTTCTGTGGGAGTGAACTCTGAGAGGGAGTGTGGGGTCCCAGGGGTTTATTAAAGATCTGCACCAGTGAAAGAAAAGGAGAGAAGTTGAATTAAGCCAAAGGAGATTGAAGGCAAACTGCAACGCAGGTTTGACCAAGCCCCAGTCACCTAGCAGGGGGTCATCCTGTGTCTAGCTGAAGTAGCCAGGACTTTCCACTCCCATCCTGCTCAGTCACCAGATGCAGGCTACCCCAGGGAGGGCATGACTTCAAAGGAGGTGGGTGACTGCAGCTGAGGTAGACACCCTGAAGGAGCTGACAGCTGCGGCTGCCTGCCTGCTACACTCCCTGCAGATGGGCAGCAGGGCCTTCTTGAGAAGGAGCTCCGAGTGTGTGGACCTACAGCTACCACTGTGTTCTGCAAACAAGGCGGGCATCTTCCATCAGCAGTTCCTAAATGACTGGCCTCCCAGTGCAGGCCCCACACTGCAGAGCGATCTCACACTCTCCATAATTAAAGTGGGTTCTATGCTCACCTGGGAACTTGTTAGAAATGCAGAATGGATATTGGGCCTTACGTTCCATTTTGAGAACGAAGCTCTAGACCCAGACATCAAGGCCAGCAGTGGTCTGTTTTGGTTGGTTCCTAGAACTAAGAATGATTTTTGTACCTTTTGCAAAGAAGAATATGTGACAGAAAGTGTACGGCCCACAAGGCCTAAAATATTTACCAGGTGACCTTTTACAGATAAACTTTATTAGCCCTACCCTAGAAACTGGGAGTTATCTATGCATCTCTGTCTCAGTTTCTTGCTGTCTGCCTCCTGGCCATTCCAAATGGAAATAAAAAAGCATCCCAAGGCAATGTTAGGCAGCCCAGGCTGCTGTTTGGAGCCAACGAGGGCATTGCAGGGACCTTCAGACCTTCTGCCCCCGTCCTGCCATCTCCACACCTGTGCCACCAAATGCCCGGCAGCACGCCTGCACCGCCGCTTCTCCTCGGCTCTGTCTGGGCTTCTTGTCCCCAGCGTTCCCTTCTCCAACAGGCCTTTCATCTTTGCAGCTTTTTTTTCCCCAACATCCCTGACTCTCTTGTGAAATGCAAATTAGTTAGTATCTAATTGCTCACTCGGTGCTGCATCCAGAGCCTTCTCTTGTTAGGGTCCTGTCCAACATCGCTCTCATCAGCAGAGAACTCAGCCCATTAGGAAGAATTCCTGTTTAGGGGAGGCAGGCAGTTCCTCGCCCCTCCCTCTCTCCCACCCGGACTTGTCAACAACCACCTCAGCCATGGATTCCAGAAACACACCCGCCTGGGTGGGGTAGTTCCACCCACCACTCACTCTAATTACCAGAATCGCTTCTGGGAAGCAATTGTGCCAGGGCTGCGCTGGGCTCGGGAATGAGACCCAGCCCCTGCCCTCCAGGGGGCTGCGTGTGTAACCAGGCATGAGCCAGCAGGACAGTGGCTGATGAAATGAGGAACACGGCCTAGGGCATGGTGCAAGCTTTCAACTGCGATGGGCTGAGTTTCAACCTAGGAGGTAGATGGCAGAGAGCTGGAGTCCATGCTAAGCCTTAGCATGCAACCTTTAAGTCATGGAGATGCAGCGTGGTACAGGAAGAAGACTGCAGGGCTCCAATCTACCACCTCTCTGCAAGACTCTGGGCCTTGACCCCTCTAAGCCTCAGTTTCCTTATCTGGGATCTGAAGATAATAGAGCCAGCATGAGGAAAATGAGCCTCTGAAGGTGAAGTGTCAGGCATGGGCTTGGCACCATATAGGTGCTGAGTACGTGTTAATCCCATTTCCTTGGCCTTTGTGTGGCCAGGGGTGGTCCACGACAGATGGAGGCGGAGTTGAATTTCTGTCCAGGGAGTAGCCCCCACCAGGGCTCCTGCCCACCCTCCCATCTCCTCATAGCCCACAGTTGTTCTCATCAGCTCCATCCTATGCAATCCAATCCCGGCAAAAGTTGAAAGGCTATTTGTCCACCTGCTACCTGGAAGAAGATCATGCTCCACACGCCTGAGCTCAGGAGGCTTAGCCATGAGAGCTGGACTCCTGCAATCTAGCATTCCAGGGCTCTCCCCACAGAAGCATACCTTGAGCCTTAGCTTCACTGTGCCCTGGAGACCCTCTGGCCTCAGCAGTCAACCCATGTCTAGCCCATCCCAGTCCCAATCCAGCTCTGCTACTCTTAACTCAGCTGGCCACAGGCAGCCTAGCCTCTCCACTGCTCTGGTTACTCCCATCCAGACTGAATCCTGTTTTCTGAAACCCCCATCTCTCTAGTGCTTATGGTTCATATGGGACCAGCATGTTCTGAATTATCCATGGGTCATTTCTTGGAGAAATGTCATTTATCCATTTCTTGGGACAATGACATTGAAATTGTTTTTCCCAGGCCTACAACAAAGCCAGGTAATGGAGAAATGTCATTTATCCATTTCTTAGTCTGTGTGAGTATGAATGTGGTCTTGCCTCTCCAGCAGACTCTAAGTGCCTTGAAGGAAAAGACCACACCAGACACCCCAAGAGAGCAAGCACAGCACAGCGTTGGGACTGTGGCATGCTGAGTGCACACCTTGGCAGGTGGAATGGAAGACCTGACATTCACCTTCGCATGGATCCCTGGTGCCAGATCAGCAAACTTATTTGGTGGAAACTGGAGTGGGTAGGAGGAGAGAAAGAATGAGGACTTATGGAGCACCTATGATGTGCTAAGCTCAGATGCTACTAAACCATCTCAAGCATGTGCTAACATTTAATGCTCACAACAGCCTTGTGAGGTAGAAATTGTTCTCCCCCATTTTACGGTGGGAACCTGGACCCAGAGGTATTTAAATGACCAACCCAAAGTCCTGTCACTACTGAGTGGTAGAGCCCAGCTCGAACCCAGACCTCCAGTGTCATGCTCATTCTGATTGGCCAGGTTGCCCAGTGCTCTCTTCCCTCTCACCCCAGCCTGGGTTGGCAAACACAGGCCATTGGTTCCACCTATTGCTCTGCTCTTGACCTCCAGTAACCTTTGCTCCCTCTTTCCTGGCCAGCATCTTGCTCCTGGCACTGAAAATCTGCACCCCTGGGGAGGCCCAGCCATCCTGCATCTGGAACACTGGTCAGATAACCCTGCCTGGGGTAACCAGTGACCATCCCTTGGGCTCTCATCAACCAGCTGCTGCTGTGGTAGGCTTCTATGTTCAGTGATGTCAGAGCTAGAAGGCCCTTCGAGGCTCCCCGGGCCCAACCTCACCATTCTACTGATGCGGAAACTGAGGGTCAGAGAGGAAAGCGGCTTGCTCAGGCCTTCAACCAAGCCAGGTCCAGGAGCTAGGTGTCCTGACTCCCGGTCCAGCCCTCATCCTACCACCCCAGCTCGGTTTCACAAATGTGCAGAGAAGACAGAAGAGCCAGGTGTTCTTGGGACCACACAGAGAGAATGCGTTTTCTCTGTTTCCTTCTGCTTGGTCTCCCCGAAACAGCTATGCAGCTAGAGTAGACCAGTATACTGGCACTGACAGGGCAGGAGTGTGGCAGGAGGAGGTTGGCAAGTCCCATAAATCTTCCTGGAAGAAAGGTCTTGAAGGTGGGTGAGACCTGGCTCAATGCATGAAAGAAGAGGCTTTCTGGGCTGAGGCAAGAGACAGGCTGAGGGGCAGGAGGCAAAGGTCTTGATGGACAGACAGAGGACCCCATGGATGGTATGAACATTCTGGCGCAGAGTAGCAACCATGGCTTAGCTGCCCCTTGTCCCTTTGCTCTGGGGAATGCCCCTGGTACCTCCTGGGCCGTGAAGAACTAAGCCAGTGTTTCCCAAGATGCTGTTGAGACACAGCCCCACACTGGCAGGACAGCCCTGGGAGAGGGCAATATTCCCATATCTGGCTCAGCTCCTGCCCCAAGGGAGCTGCCCACACATGTGTCCGCCCCCACCATGTGAGTGGGACCCTGCTGGGAGGCAGTGTGCTGCTTGCCCATGGCCCCTGGCTCTCCTCCTCCTCCTCTGACAGGGCTTTTTCTGTCTTCTGATGGAAAGACCTCCCTGCCCAGCAGTGTCTGGAGCTCTGGAAGTGTTCAACAAGCCTTAGCTCCGACGTTCAGGCTCTGCCCTAAAGGTTCCCCAGTGTTTCCCCAGTGTTTAGTCCCTGGTCACTCTTCCCTGCCAGCTCCCGCAGAAAGCCCAGCCCCAGCTGCAGCTCTCATTCACTCACTCGTTCAGTAAGATGGGGGCTCTCCTGCACTCCTTCCGAGTGCCGGCTGTGGAATCTGGGCAAGAATACTGGTGGTGAATAGGATGGCCCTGCCCGTGAGAATCTTGCAGTTGATGGAACAGAGGAAACATGGATGTAATTTGCTGCAATATAGGCTAGAAAGTGAGGGCTATTGCAAAGTGCTTAAAGAATGGGGGAGATTGTTTTATCTGTGAGACCCGGGGGGCTTCCTAAAAGAGGTGGCATCTGAGGACTAGTTAAGCTCCGCTTAACACGACGCTGCTCAGAGCTGCAAAAAAAGCACAATGCATTTGGACGACTTGGTTTGCTAGACTGCCTAGATCCTTGGGAAACTGGAGATGAAATATATGGGAACCTGTGGTGAAGGACCTTGGGGGCCAGGAGGGAGTCAGAGAAGGGTTCGAAGCAGGAAATGGTATGACCAGATTTTGGAAATAACCCTGTATGGCTACAGTGTCAAGAACCGGGGGGAGGAGGGTGAAAGGGCAGCTGCTGAAAGACCAGTGAGAAGGTGACCACATGGCCCAGCAGCGAGCAGATGGCCCAGGACAGGGAAGGTTGGATGCAGCTGAGATTTAGCAGGAGGAATCCACAAAATCAACATTTGGATGATGGGGTGGGGGCCAGAGGGGCATCTGTGATGGAAGGTCTGGGTTGAGGCCTGCACTCTGGATGGCTGAAAGTGCCGTGACCCTACAGGGAGGCAATGGGCGCAGCTTGGGGAGTTCAGGACAGAGTCAGGGCTGAAGACAGTGATTGAGTCATGAGGTGGGAGGGGAAGCAGATGGAGAAGAGGCGTGGCCAGAAAGTCCCTGGGGAGAGACAGCCGCAGGGGTGGAGCCAGGCTTCCCACCCAGCCTGCTCTCCCCTTCTCCCGACAGCCCAGGCCGCTGCCTCAGCCCTGGTTCCCCAGGCAACACCCTGCCCCTTCAGCTCCCCCTGGGGGTGACATCCACTCCCCAGGTGAGCTCACAGACCAATGCCACACCACTGAAGCCATGGCAGCCAGAGGCCTGGAGACCCTCATCCCCCACATCGCCCCATTGCACTGGCCTCATCTGCCAGTATGCCCTCCCTGGGCACCAAACAGCCCATTCTCTCAGTCCACCCCTACTCCATAGCCACACTTAGCCATCCCTCTGCACTCAATCCACCAAGACTTTTCAAGAACAAGAAGTGCACCTCCATTATTGTATGAAGCTGCTGAGCTGCCAGGGCTTATTTGTGACTGCGCCATAGCCTGGCCTCTCCTGCCTAATGCAATCCCTGTGAAGAGCTGGCACCTCGCACCTTTGCCCATTCCAAGCTCGTCCCTTGTTCTCTACTTCCTCCTAACCTTCCAGGCCACTGCCACCCCTCCTGAGCCCATCCCTTCCAGCCACTCTCAAATTCCTGAACCCATCTCCACTCACTGGTACGATCACTTAAAATCAAGCCTAATACCCCTTTGTGTCTCTCAAAGCACCAGACACCCTGCTGGATGCAAGGGGATCGAACCAAGAGGCACTCCAGGTGACTAAGCCCCATGAAACTCCCACTCCGCTCACTGGGCCTTCCTCCCTGCTTCCTTCCTTCAGTCCATTTGGCCTCCAGGATCTAATCTGGGGGAGTAGGAGAAAGCCGTGAGGGAGAGACAGAAACTATTCCTGGTATTGTTCTAAGGCCACAGCCTGTGGTTGTGGAGGGAAGCGAGTGGGGCTGGGAGATGGGGAGGAGAGGTTAACAAGATTTAAAAAGCCATAATGAGACCACAGCACAAACCCTGCAATTATGCTCCCAAATTTAATCAAAACAGCTTCCCGCATTGGGCCTGTAACATCTCTAACAGGCCCCATCAAGTTCTGCCTCCCAGCCCATCCCTTGAGAGAGCACAAGGCCCTGAGGTCTTTCTGCAGCACAGGGGCAGGGCCAGCCCCCAGCACAACCCACCCAGCCACCCCAGCTGAGAGCAGGCTTATGGGTCTTAACTTGGCTTAGATGCACCAGTTCTCCAGGAAGCTCTTCCTCCTCCCTCCCCCTCTCCTCCCCACAACCTTCCCCTCTGCTTCTCATCTCTGCAGCCCACTCCCCTTCATCCAGCCCTGCTCCACTGCCACCTCTCCAACTGAGACCCCTCCACAGCCCTGGCCATCATCTGTGTGCCGGCCCCAAACTCCTTCAGGGCATCCCCAGGGTGGGGCCCTTTCTTAGTTAGACACCAAAAACATACCTGGCCTTGCCCAGATGCAGTGACCTTCTTGACAGCAGAGGGTATTTTTTTCTCTGCATGGTTTGGTTTTGGTCTTCCCTGGCATATGGTAGGTCAATACCTGTAGCAAGGACTGTTCTTGCTCACTGCGTGGCCACACGCTGCCTTTCCCAGACTCTTGTGTAAAAGGGTTGGGACCATGTTGCTAGTTCAGGTCGATGGTCTGTAGCTTCCAGATTGAAGCTAGGAGCCAGCATGTGTTCTTCCTCTCTCTCTCCCTCTGTCCTGGTCATGTATTTCAGTGAATGTACCTACAGAAGAAGACAGCTACTGTGATGGTTAATTTTATGTGTCAACCTGAATGGATCACAGGATGCTCAGATATCTGGTGAAACATGATTTCTGGGTGTGTCTGTGAGGGTGTTTCTGGAAGAGATTCGCATATGAATTTGTTGACTGAGTGAAGTGCATCTGCCCTGCCTGATGTAGGTGGGTATCATCCAACCCACTGAAGGCCTGAATGGAACAAAGAGGTAGAGGAAAGGAGGACTCGCCCCTCTCTGCCTGACAGATGAGCTGGGACACTGATCTCCTGCCCTTGACACTCCTGGTTCTCGGGCTTTCAAATGCAGACCAGAATCTATACTATCACCTCTCTGGCTCTCAGGTCATTGAACTACACCACAGCTTTCCTGGGTCTCCAGCTTGTAGACAACAGATCAAGGGACTGCTCAGCCTCCATAATCATGTGAGCCAGTACCTGATAATAAATCCCTTTATAGATCCTATTTATATGTGTGTGTGTGCCACGCATGAGTGTATACTATATATAACAGACAGATCCTATTGATTCTGTTTACCTGCTGTCCCCTAATACAGCTACCCAACTCACATTGGACCATCCATGAATGAGAAATCATCATTATAGGCTGATTGTGGTGGCTCACTCCTATAATTCCAGCACTTTGGGAGGCCAAGTCAGGTGGATAACTTGAGGTCAGGAGTTCGACACCAGACTGGCCAACACGGTGAAACCCAGTCTCTACTAAAATACAAAAATTAGCCGGGTGTGGTGGCGGGCACCTGTAATCCCAGCTCCTTGAGAGGCTGAGGCAGGAGAATCGCTTGAACCCGGGAGGCAGAGGCTGCAGTGAGCCAAGATTATGCCACTGCATTGCAGCCTGGTGACAGAGAGAGACTCCATGAAAGAAAGAAAGAAAGAAAGATAAAGAAAGAAAGAAAGAAATAAAGAAAGAAAGAAAGAAAGAAAGAAAGAAAGAAAAAGAGAGAAAGACAGACATCATCATCATTATAGTGCTAAGCCACTGAGATGCCAGGGCTTATTATTCCTGCACCATAGCCCAACCTATCCTGACTAACACAAACCTGTCATTGAGAGACTAATGAAAATATTTTCAAGTCACTCCCCAGTCAAATGGAAGAGAGTAGAATGGCACATCTGGCCCTGAGTCAGGAAATTTGAGCTCTAGTTCTATTAATATCTCTGTCAACCGATTGCTGTGTAAATTGGGCAAGTCTCTTAGCCTCTCTGGACCTCAGTTTCCTCATCATCTGTCATGTGGTTGAGTCACATGAAATGATATTACTCATTAAGACAAGAAATACAGGAAGAGGTTCAGGTTTGTGGGGAAAGACCTGAGCTCCATTTGGTACCTGCTGTGTGTTTCATAGGCATACGGTAGGTTCTGGGGCAAAGAATAAAAATGGGGCTGGAGATATGGATTTGAGTTCATAGAGAAAGATGGTGGCTAAAGATGTTATGAATGAGGTAGCTGGCAGGGAAGACAATCAGGAAAATAAGGAAAGAGGGCTCTTTGTAAAGAAAAAACGAAGAAGCTAAAGTCCAGAGACATGAAGTAACTGGCCCGAGATTACACGGTAGGCTAGTACCACAGGTGGCGCTAGATCTGAAACTCTAGCCCCAGACTCCAGGGCTCCATCCCTTGTCAGCACAGAGAAGCTGGGAGCCTGGGGATGGTAAGGCATATCCCAGTGAATGCTGGGATGCTGATCAACTGTGCATCTTGGGTCACTTCTATGGGAATCAGCTTCCCTGTCTGTATAATAAGAATTTGGTTTTGATATAGTATGGGGCTTTGTGATTTATAAACTACCTGCATAACCATTATCTCATCTGGCTCTTAAAATCGCCCTTTGAGGAAGGCAGGGTACACAGGTAGATCAAGGCTCAGAGAGATAAAGTGTGCCCAGATCTCTTGACTATAGGTCAGGTCCCCTCACACTAAACTCCCTTTTCAAGGACCACGAGCAGGGTCCCCCTCTGCCCAGACATTGCAAACAAAGGCCAATCCCTGCAAGAAGCAGCATCCACCCACCCACCCCTTTCTCTCCCTTGTTTCGATTCACTCTGCCCAAGACCCTTTATTTCCTGCCATAAGAAATAAGTCACAAGGCATGGGTATCCCTTGCTCACTGGAAGTAACCACATTTCCTAGGATTTTGCTGATGGTTCTGGGACGATGGGAAGATAATCAGGGGGCACCTGGAGGGATAAGGTGACCATGGAGTTTCTCAGCCTTGCTGGCAGGGGAAGGGGATGGCTCAAGGATGTTGGTTCATCATGAAGCATAGCTTGAGAAAGGGTGGTCTGACCCCAAACAGGGATTTTAGAGTCTTTGCAATTTCTGGGTTCTAGAGGGGAAGATGGGTAACTGTTCTCTGAGGCAACATGAAGGACTTAAGGCATTTTGTCAACCAAAGGCCAAGCTTTTCTATAAGAGCCTATTCTGGGAACAACTCAAAGAAGATTCCAGTCCATTCCAACCCATCCCATCCACTCATCCAACAAATATTGATTGAAGGTACTTCCGCCTCTGCCCTCGAGGGCTGCCGGTAGAGCAGGCAGGAGACAAGAGGGAGAGCAGAATGCAGAATTTCCACCTAGAAGACCCAAAGTCAAAGCCTGATCAACCAGTTCCAGCTGTGTGACCTTGGGCTAATTACTTGGCTTCCCTCAACCTCATCTGCAAAACAGAGCTAATAATACCACCCAACTCACTATGTCCCAGGGTGGCTTTGAAAATCAAGAGATCTTCTTTGACAGAGTGATTTGTAGGGTGTTATGAAGAGGATAAATCAAACACTTATTTCCTAGGGATACAAGGTAGGCAGCCACAAGTGCTGCTGGAGAGGCGCAGATAAGGGGTTATGAAGGCCCAGAGCAAGTGGATGAGGGGAAGGAGTTGGGACAAGGGAAGGACTGAAGAAAAGAGGTAAGCTGTTGAAATTAAAGGGTGGGCACAGTCTCAAAAGGCAGGAATGGCAGAGAAAGGATATTTCAGCAGAGAACAGAGCAAGCCAAGATACAGAGGCCAGAAAGAAGAGAGCAGGTTCCAGAGACAGCACAAAAGAGCCATCAATATCTGCAGGGGGCCTGCGGAAGATAACATTGCAACTGTATTTAGAGGAGATGACAGAGTGGCTTGAACACTAGGCGGAGACATTTGGACTTTATTTGGCAGGTGTGTGTGTGTGTGTGTGTGTGCAGCACGGTGGTTTTCATTGTGGACCCTGGACAACCAGCAGCATACCACTTAGGCACTTGTTAAAAATGGAGACTCCAGGCCCCGCCCCAGTCCTCCTGAAGCCGACACTCTGAGTGTGGGGCCCAGGAATCTGTGCTTATCAGGCCGTCCAAGAGATGCAAATGTCCTCCATGTGCAAGGCCCACCCTTGTAGCAGAGTCTGTCAGTGCCCTGCCCTGGCCCTTTGTCTTGCCAGCTTCCATCTGCCACCGTCAGAATCCCTTCAGCTGGAACCTAACTGTGGCCACTGGAGTCTGCACTCCCCCAGGCATGAAAAGACTGGTAGTGCCAGGAATTAACAACCCTGGGGAGCAGCCCTCACCTAGTGATTGGCAAGAGCTCGTGAGTCATAGCCCAGCCCCGGCCCTCAAATGGCGTGGCTCTGAGATCGAAGTTCTAGACTCTTTCCTGGGATGCCCCAGGAGGGTTGAGCCCTGGCACCCACAGTGGCCACTGGCTTGAGAATACCCCTGTCTGTACTGGGCACCCTCCCTCTCACTCTCACTTCTCTTCTCCCCACTGGTGTTTTCTGGGACATCTCTCAAACGAACCATTTGCCCTTGAGTCCTTGACTCTGCTTTTGGAAGAACCCAAACTAAGATCGTTTGCATGTGGATGCATGTGTGTGCGCGTGGAAAGGGTCGGCGTCAGGACGGGTAGAGGCGGGGAGTTGCTGACTTCCTGGCTGGGGAATGGCACTGGTAGACGAAGATTCTGGTAGCGGAGGCAGAGTGGTTTGGAGATCAAAGACAGGAGGAAAGAGCACTGTTGAGACGTTGGCAAGAACAAGGCAGGTACCTGAGGACTTGGCGAGGGAGGGCAGTGAGGAGAGGACCTTCTCCTGAAGCTAAACTGCCAAGCCTGGGCTATGACCCACTATAGGGTGTGAAAAAGCAAAGGGGGCCAAACCTCACACCAGCTCCTTATTATTATCCCATTTCTTGGACAAAGAAACTGAGGCTTGAGGATGAGGTGACTTGCCCTGGGCCAGGCCTTGGAGCTAGTCCAAGATCTGAGATCAGAACCGAAGCCTGCCTGGCCAGAGCCTGGTGTTTTCTTGCTGCCTTTGGTAATACAGCCTCCAGGTCAGTCAGTTCCCTGGAGCCACACTGCTCCTTACTGCTGCTTTGATTTTTGTACCTCTGAAGATTCGGGTGTTAACTCTGGACAGAGAGGGCACTTATCCAGCAAGGGTCTCTCATACACCCACAAGCATTTCCTCAGAACTCTAGCCCATCCCTCAAGAGAAAAACCAAGCAGCGTCTGCAGCCAGGTGGCCCAGGTTTGCAATCTAGCTCTTCTGTGCCACGGCTGTAAATCCGGGCAATTTACTTAGCATCTTGGTGCCTTGATTTTCTCATCTTTAAAGCCAGAATAAAGATGTGTCTCCTGAAACTCTCAGGCGAGTCCGATTGTTGGTGTTGCTGTTGTTGGTCTTGCTCGGGTTGTTCATTATGTTGCCAAGTTTGGAAAACAAAGGGTCAAACAAAACTCCTGATTCTGTCACTTGTTTTTTATCACTCAACTCATAAAGTGGCAGAGCTGGGATTTCATCCTAGGATTGGCTGACACCACAGCCCCAGTGCTGAACTCAGCCCCCAAATGCTATGAGAGGGTAACATAATTAAACGCCAAAAACAATGGAAGAGTGTGGTTTGGCTCATTGCTTTTCTTTCAACATCTACCTGTTGGCACAGTCCCGGAGGGTGCAAGTTGAGGAATGCATTTCTATAAGTGCAGCCATTTTAGGGCCAGAGAAACAATGTCTTTGAGTAGAAATTAGGTCAAGGAATTTAGGTTCTGGTGCTGGCTCTACTGCTTACTCACCTCTGTGACCTTAGGCAGGTCCTTTTCTCCTTAGGGCCTCAGTTTCATCTTCTGTAAAATGGGTACACAAACCCCTTCCTTTTTCACAAGGTTGTGAGGAGACTTGATCAAGAAGCATTTCTTATTTGGCTCACACCAGATGCTAGTGGGGAGAAAGATGTGTGGGAAATGGCCCCTGGCCTGGAAGTTTGTGGTTCTCCCATGGAGAAAGAGGTGTCAGAGGAGAGGGAAAAAAAGGAAAAGGAAAAAGGGGAAAAAAAGGAACAATGTTTATTAAGCACTTACTATGTGTTGGGTGCTGAGCTAAGGGCTTTACCCACATGTGATTTCCACAACTGCCTTGTGAGGTTGAGATATTATTCCTATTTTACAGAAGAGGAAAATGAGTCTGGGGAGGAGAAAGATAAGTTGTTGGTATTGGTGGAGCTGAGAATTAGATTCTAGTCGGTCTCCAAAACATGGGCCCTTTCTCCCGTGCCACACTGCTTCTCCACTCAATTCAACAGATGGGGGTGAACCCTTCTCGGAGGCCTAGGACCCTGGGGGAGGATGAAACCACTGCAAAATGGTGTGACAGGTACAAAAATATAAGCGTTAGATGCCGTGGTAACTTACAGAATCTTTCCAATGAGGCACAAAGTCTGCATAGGGGAAGAGATACTTGACCTGGGTTTTGAAGGATAAGTAGAAGTTTTTCAGACAAAGAAAATATGGTCCTTCAGAACAAATGAAATTGTACGTCTAAGGCAAGCAGATGTTGAACTGTTTCCTCCTTGAAGAACTGCAAATGGCTCTCAATTACTGAGAGATGGCAAAGAGAAGTGGCGAAGACATATCTCACCAGCAATTCAGCAGCAGTGTGACTTTGAGCAAGTCACTTAACCTTTCTGAGCCTCAGTTTTCTATTTTATTAAACGGAGCTGGCAATGCTTAATTCATAAGGTCATTAGGTTTGGATGACATAAATGTAGAAATACTTTACACATATTGCTCTTATTGAATTCTTATAACCCCAGGAGCTGAGCTGGATGCCAGTACTATCCCATTTTTGTGGAGAATCAGAGAGGGAAAGAACTTGCCCAAGGGCACACAGCCAGAGATGGCAAGTCCAGGATTCAAACCCAGGCAGCCTCATTCCAGATCTTGCCTTCTTAACAATCTGTTATATTGACACAAAAATCCAAAGTAAAATACTAGCAAAGCAAAAGCAGCTTTAAATGAAAACATGAATAGGCCATGATCAGGTAATTTTTATTCCTGGAATGTGGACATGATTTAATATTAGGAAACCTGCTAATATAAGACATCATATCAATAAGTTAAATGAGAAACACCATACAATTATTTTTAAAAGAATAGAAAAGAGGCTGGGCACGGTGGCTTATGCCTGTAATCCCAGGACTTTTAGAGGCTAAGGTGGGCGTATCACTTGAGGCCAGGAGTTCGAAGCCAGCCTGGGCAACATGGTGAAACCCCATCTCTACTAAAAAATACAAAAGTTAGCCAGGTGTAGTGGCGCACCCCTGTAGTCCCAGTTACTCAGGAGGCTGAGGCATAAGAATCATTTGAACCAGGGAGGTGGAGGTTGCAGTGAGACAAGATAGCACCACTGCACTCCAGCCTGGGTGACAGACCAAGACTCTCTCTCAAAAAAAAAAAAAAAAAAAAAAAATTGAAAAGAAGATTCAATAAAATGTTACATAAAGAACTCATTTAAAAAACCTGTAAGTAAACTAGAAATAAGATACTTTCCTACCTTGATTAAAACAAAAACAGAAACCTTTCTTAAATCAGCCAACATAATACCTAGTGAGAAACCAGAAGTATTCCATCAAAATGTAGAAAAAATCAATAATATATATTAACTTAGTAGGGATTATTACTCCCATTATTACTTAAATACTCCCATTATGTAACACTATTCTGTGGGCCCCAGCAAATATAATACAATTAGACATGAGAAGATATGAGGGATAGCTAACAGAAGGGAGGAGATACAATTGTCAGATAGCATACTTTTGCCTACCTAAAAAATTTCTCAAAACACCCCCACAAACCCAAAAAACCTGTTAGAATAATAATAGTCAAATTCTACTAACACTAAATGCAAAATAAATATATATGTACAGTATACTTTTTAAAATTACTTTGTCCATGTACCAACAAGAACAAGTAAGAGCATAACATTTGGAAAAGAAGATACCATTGACAGTAGCCACGAATATTGTAAATGTGAATTACCTTAACAGTAAATGAGCAGGACAACATGGACAAATAATAAAACATTTCAGAGATACAAAGAAGACTTAAATAAATGGGTGATGCAACATATTCTCAGAGGAGAAGGCCTATTATAAGTCTTTTTTTTTTTTTTTTTTGAGACACAATCTCACTCTGTCGCCTAAGCTGAAGTGCAGTGGTGCGATCTTGGTTCATTGCAACCTCTGCCTCCCAGGTTCAAGCAATTCTCCTGCTTCAGCCTCCCAAGTAGCTGGGATTACAGGTGTGCGCCACCACACTTGGCTAATTTTTGTATTTTTAGTAGAGACGGGGTTTCATCATGTTGGCCAGGCTGGTCTTGAACTCCTGATCTCAGGTGATCCACTTGCCTCAGCCTCCCAAAGTGCTGGGATTACAGACATGAGCCACCACACCCGGCCCATAAGTCTTCTTATAATAATTATTATAAGACTTCTTCTAACTATTATAAGACATATTATAACATTATAATGATGTTCATTCTTCCCCAAATTAATGTATAAAGGTAATGCAATTTTTTTAAACTATGGAATCTAGGCCTTGATCAAGTTATTCTAAATTTCTAAATTATTCTAATTTTCATCTGGAAGAAATGAACAGATGAAGGTAGCCAAGAAGATTTTAAGAATTAAGTGAAATGAGAGGAGACTGTCCCTGCAAGAAAATATTATAATACAAGGTTATAATCCTTATAGAAACCAGTATGGCTGCAGCGCAAAAATTATTAGATAAGTCAATGAAAGAGGAAAAAGAAAATTAGCCTAAAAGCAGAGCTTAGGACATAAACATGCTAGGTACATATGTAGAGTCAGCAGATAATAAAATGGCAGCTCCTAGCAGCAAGGAAAGAAAAAAATTATGGATGAACTGGTAATAAGGCAATTGGTTAACTATTTAGAAAATGAAATAAGTTTAGATCTTCAAGTCATATTTGATTCCAAAATAAATTACAGAGGATTAAAGAGCTAAACATAAAAAGCAAAGCCATAAAAATCTAGAAGAAAGCAAAGATAAATATTGGCTCTTAAAATGCGGTGAAAACAAGCTCTAGAAGGATAAAAGACATGAAAGTAAGAAAGATAAAGAAGAATTAATACCTTTGACCAAAGAAAAATTGAAATATTTCAAATTCTCATAAACATAATAAAGTAAACTAAAAAGGCTCATTACAAACTTGAAAACATTTGTAATAAAAAGAAAGATTGATCTGAATATATAGAGTCAATCAAATTGATAAGAAAACAACTAGAATGCCAATGGAAAAATCAACAAAATATACTTGGAAAATTCACAAGATAAATGCAAATTAATGACCACAAAAACACAAACAAATAAAAATGTGCCATAAATAATTTTTAAGTCATTTTTAAACTATTAAGTTAGCAAAAACTTTAAAAAAAAATATTACTCTATGTGGACACAGGTATAAACTAACAGCACCTTACATTAGAAAGCAATTTGGTGCTACATTTTAAGAACCCTGCCCCCCAAAAATCCTTTGACACAGCAAGTCTCCTAGGAATCTAATCCAAGGAAATTGTCAGAATTGGGGGCAAAGATATATATATGTCACACAATGCTTGTCACAGATTTATAATAGCAAAATTTCAAAAACCACATAAATGTCCATTAACATGACACTGCAAGAGAATGGTTTAATTAATTATAATATAGTCATACATGGAATATTATATAGTCTTTTACAATAATGCTTGTGAAGAATATTTAAAGACATATAAAGAGGAAAGGCTGGCTGGGCACGGTGGTTCACGCCTGTAATCCCAGCACTTTAGGAGGCCGAGGCAGGTGGACCACTTGAGGTCAGGTGTTCGAGACCAGCCTAGCCAATATGGTGAAACCCCATCTCTACTAAAAATACAAAATTAGCAGGGCATGGTGGTGCCTGCCTGTAATTCCAGCTACTCAGGAGGCTGAGGCAGAAGAATCACTTGAACCCGGGAAGCAGAGGCTTTACTGAGCAGAGATCGCGACACTGCACTCCAGCCTGGGTGATGGAGTGAGACACTGTCTCAAAAAAAAAAAAGGAAAGGAAAAGAAACAATAAAATATTTGGTGAAAAAATAAATTTTATAACAATAGGAATAAAATTTTCTAATATTTTAACAAAACAAATACTTTAAGGATCATGAAATTTTACAATTATTGTTCTTATGCCTGTTTGTATTTTTTTAGATTTTTAACAATAAACACAGTCATTTATTTATTTAAAGCACTTAAGATTACAGCCAGGCATGGTGGCTCACACCTGTAACCCCAGCACTTTGGGAGGCCAAGGTGGAAGGATCACCTGAGGTCAGGAGTTTGAGACCAGCCTGGCCTACATGGCAAAACCCCATCTCTACTAAAAATACCAAAATTAGCCAGACATGGTGGCAGGTGCTACTCGGGAGGCTGAGGCAGGAGAATCACTTGAACCGGGGAGGCGGAGGTTGCAGTGAGCCAAGATTGCGCCACTGCACTCCAGCCTGAGCGAGACTCTGTCTCCAAAAAAAAAAAAAAAAAGATTACACCCGGCCTGAAATGAAATCATGTGATAAGAGATAAGAAGGCACTTTGACAAGTCCAGAGTTCTCTATGGCTTGTGTTATTTTTACTAGAAACCCCCTGGTGACTTAACAAGTGTCTAGGAGAGACCCTCCTGAGTTGTCACTCACACACAGGCAATTCTGGCTTCAGGAGCACACCATGGCACATGGATCGGAAACCACCTTGGCTGCTGAGAGGACAGCTGGCTTGACTTGGCTGTTCCTCAATGTCTTCCCTCTGCTTCTGCTCCAGGCTTGTTTGCTCTCTCTGTAAAGGCAACATCACTGCTGGTATCATTATCTTTTCAGGATGAAACACAGAGATCTCACACACACATGTACACACCCCTTCAGTGACTAGGCAGCTTCAGCCAGACTCCTGTATCTTTCATAAGACAGATAAACCTGGAGGTTCAAAGTCTTTCATTCGTTCCCCCTTGCTGCCGTCTAGTCAAGCTTTTGTCCTGCTCTGAATCTATGTGTCTCTACCTGGTTACACCCCTTGTTACCTGGTTGCTGCCTCTAATTTTCTAAGCTTGGGGAGGAGGAAAGAGGAGGAGGTAGACCAAGGTTGTAGTCAGGGTCTGCTACCAATTGAATGTATGAGTGACTGGGGGCAAGTTATTTCCCCTCTTGGATCCTCACAGTCCTCATCTGGAAAATTGACCAGTTGGATGAAACCATCTCTGAGAATCTCTCCAATACCCATGTGTTCACAGGTAAACTTCTCAGGGGAGGTAGAGATTTGGCTCTCCCTTGTAGGGAACAAGGGATCCATAAAGGTCCATGTCCAGGAGGTGGATTGCAGTGATGTTTGCGATATGGGGATGTGTAGGTGGCCTAGATGTCCCTCACTCAGAAAAGTTAAGGAGAATATGGTAAGTGCGTATTCCAGAAGACTGTAGCAACTGGAAGCCAACACTAGATGTACATTGAAAAGATGAATAGCTCTCCAGAAGACAGCATTTCATGGAAAAGTAAGAAGCAATAAGATCAGTAGCCCCTATGCCAATGCATCTGACTGTGCTGGTGTGGAGAAAGAAAGCAGGGGCTTTGCCAATACACTTGGCATGGAAAGGGAGAGCCCCTAGACTCACTGTGAACTCCTCTGTTACAAAATCACTCCTTTGGCTCTCAGAAACATGTTTGCTTATTTGTTTGCAAGCTCTTCTCCCAAAGACACAAATCTGATCAGAAGCTGTGCTCCATTTAACAGGAGAATCTGGGGTGACAATATAATACTGGCTAGAAATATTTTGAGTTGTTCTGTGAATCTCACATCGGGTACTTATTTCACTAGACTTCTCTGTTTCAGTTTGTCTTTGCTCCTAAAGGAGCTACTTGGAAAGGTGCTTCTTGTCCTTCCAGCTATACCTGCCTCCTACGCCCATCTTGATACTTACCCAGCATGCTCTCCCTTTCTCTCCCCAGAAATCCATTCTATGAGACCAATTCCCTAAGGAGGGAAAACATCTCGGGCCATCCTCGGTGGAGGCCTTCAAGGTTCTCATCTATTGAGAGACCGACAAGATTTCAGAAGGGGAAAGGCAGAGAGGACTTAGAAGGAGATGGCAGGAGAGCACCAAAGGCAAACATGGCTGACTGCCCTGTAAGCCCAAGGGCAGCCCCAGGAACAGAAGGAAAAACCAGCCCTGCTGTCATGCCTGGCTTCCAAGACTCGGGGCTGCCATCTCATGTGTGTCTAATGTTAATGGGCTTAAAAGTGCCAGCCTTGCTCATGAGTTAGTGTTCCTTTAAAAGCAGTTTGGACCAGGACAGCAAAAGCACTTCAAGGAGTCTCTGGGCAAGAAATCTCTGGGAGGGAAGAAAGAGGAAAAGGTTATTCAAATAATAGGTAGAGCCATAGGGAGAAAAAATGGTGACTTAAGAAAGGAGAGAACATTTGCATATTCCCAGAAGTAGAATTACTAGGTCAAAGGGGAGGAGCATCTGTAGAGTGCCTCCTATCTATGGTGCAACTGCTTTCTTAAAAGATGTAATAATTCCAAATGCTACCAGCAGGAGTTGGGTATACCAGTTTCACCACTGCTATCTTGTCAGCTTTTGGTGGTGGTGTTCTCAATTTGTTTTTGCTCCTTTGGTAGACAAGAAGTCAGTCCTTCTTCCTCAATTTTTTCCATTCAGCAAGCTTTCACTGAACACCTACTAGGTCTTGAGTGCTTGATTTGTTATGGGAAGTACTGAGATGGCAAGACAGGGCGCCCTTTCTGAGCAAATGCACACTTTTGCTAAGGAGGCCGAGGGAATGAATATGCCCAGGTAGGGGAGCAATGCACAGTCAGGACCAGAACAAGGACGGGTGGAACCCAGGCCCAGAGATGGCCCAGGCCAGACTCTGCTCCCAGGCTCTCCTCCCTGGCTCAAGGGCTCCAAGGCTTGAGAGAGCTTGCAGGAGCACCTGCCACATCTGCAGGCTTGAGTTTCTTCAGGCTCCAGCTCACCCAGAGGCGGCCTGACGGTACCTTCTGCGAGAAAACCAGGGCCTCCCAAGTTCCGGAGACTCATTCCCAGCTGAGAGAGGGGGTGCAGACAGCCATGGGCTGGGAGACATGAAACTGAATTCTCCTCTTAGCTCTGCCACTGACAGTTGCTAGGTGGCCTTGGGCAAGCCTTCCTTCCCTCCTCTGAGCTTCAGTCTCTTACAGAGGGGGAAGGTGGAATCGGTAGAGAGGGTTATGCCTGCCTGCACACGTCTGGTTGCTTGTGCCCTCCACTTTGGGGAAGAAAGCCTTCTCAAACACATCAGCCAGTAAACTACTATCCAGACAGTCCCAGATTCAAATGAATAGACTGTCCATCTCTTCATTGTAAACCAAGGGAGATTGTTTCCAGAGAAAAGATGTTCAAGGGGGCCTTTCTAAGAAGTATTGCCTGAGAAGAGTAAGCTGAAGACAGATGGACCTGTTTGTTGATCACTTACTACGTGCTAGTTGCTAGTTCCCTGTAGGGGACTCTTGCACGTGTTATCTTTAATCCCACCACAACCCTTGGAGAGAGCCATTCTTATCCACATCTTGCAGATAAGAAAACAGAGGCTCCAGAGATTAAATAACTTGTCTGGGGCCCTGCAGGCAGAAAGTGGCAGATAAGATACACACACAGTTCATCTGACCCCAAAGCCGTGCTCTTTTCTAAGCCAAGAGACCAGGTCAGATGCTAAGCAGGCAGAATCCGGCCCACAAATGTGTGTTGTTTGGTCCAAGTGAGGCTTTAAAAATTGGAAATTTTTACAAGAATTCAGCTTCTGGATTAGAAAATTGGAAAATTTGGCAACACGGAGTTCTTGTTCCACATGGCAACAATGAGCTGGAGCTTCCGGAGGCTGAGACCTTTGGATGAGACTCTCTAGTCAGCCTCAGTCTACTCCAATTTTGCAACTGGCCCACCTCACTTTTTCCTTTTTTTTTCTTTTCTTTTTTTTTAGCGGGGGCTGGGGAGGACAGGATCTCGCTCTGTCACCCAGGCTGAAGTGCAGTGGCACAATCACAGCTCACTGCAGCCTCTGCCTCCTAGGCCCAAGTGATCCTCCTGCCTCAGCCTACTGAGTAGCTGGGACCACAAGTGTAGGTCACCATACTAGGGTCTCACTGTGGCTGGTCTCAAACTCCTGGGCTCAGACTCCGGGGCTCAAGTGATCCTCCAGCCTCAGACTCCCAAAGTGCTGGAATTACAGGTGGGAGCCACCACACAGACCCTCCCTCCCTCTTGTATATTACTACTTACTGGACCCTCCAGGCAGTGCACCTGGAACCCCAGGCCTGATGGAATAGTCTTGATCCTGCATCAAACCAAGGGGGTGGTGGTCAGCTGGAAAATGAAGCCCCTGAGGCCTCTGGCTCCAGCTCCCTGCACTTTCCTCTCCTTCTTCTTCTCCTCTCTCTCCCACTCCTCCCTCTTCTCTTCCTTCTCCTGCCCTCCCTTTTCTTTCTCTTTTCTCCCTTTCTCTCCATGCCTTTCCTCCTCCTCCCTAGCCTTCCTCCTAGCTCACGGACCATAGGTGCACTTTCTGTGCAGGTGCACACACTCGCATGCATACACACACAGTCATGCACATGCACCTCTTTCACTCCCTTTTGCAGTGCGTGTCTGGTCTCTCCAGGCAGGCTGCAAACTCTGGCGGCAGGAGTGTCTCTCACCTCTTGACATACACAGCCCCACCAGAACAGGAGCACACTGTCTCCCAGACGGTACGGAAAGCACTCGTTGCCCTGGCCTCCAAAAAGAAGCCCAGCTGGCTGGGGAGGGGACACAGGTGTTGGGAAGAGCTCAATTCTACCTGGCTGCCCTGAATCAACCCCCTCACCATGCCAGAGCTCCTGGGGCACCCGCTTTGATGTATGAGGTGTACAAGGGCCAGGCAGCACCCACCAAATGCCCCGGCTAGTCATCTCTTCCCGTTTACACCAAGAGGGCCTGGGATTTATTCACTGGGAAATCTCTGGGGAAACCATGAGCCAGGACCCTGTGTAAAAGTGCTGGGGCCCCTCAGCTGTGTATGTGCGAGCTGCAGCAGAGGCCAGGCACACTCGAACCTTCAATCCTTGGCAGATGATGATCTGAGACCATCAGGTCTAACATCAGGGAGGTCTGGGTTAGCAAAGCCATCTTCCTCACACACACAGGTCAGAGAGCACAGACCTCGGAATGGACCCACCTGTGATTCGGCCCAGAGCACTGCCATTTTGTCTGGGTGGCCTTGAGCCAGCCTCCAGTCTGTAAAATATTTTGTCCATCTGTAAAATGGGGTTTAGAAAGCTAATGGGTGTGATTGTAAAGCACTATTTGGTGTAAAACCCCTACCACATTTCAGATCTTGGGGCCGGTGTGAGGGAATCTTGGGCTCTTCAAAGGGAAAAGGAAGGGGTTGTGTGGACATGGTGCCTCATGCCTGTAATCCCAGCAACTTGGGAGGCCGAGGTGGGAGGATCACTTGAGCCCAAGAGTTCAAGACCAGCCTGGATAACACAGGGAGATCCCATCTCTAATTTAAAAAAAAAAAAGAAAGAAAGGAGTCAGGAGAGTTCTCAGGCCTGGGCATGCATTAGAATCACCTCTGGAGCTTTGCAGACGCGTACATTCCCAGACCATATCCTTGGAGAGTTTGCCCATGAGGCCGCCTTAAAACAGGCCGTGGGGATGGAAGGAATCATTTTTCCCTATTAAAATGTATGGAATGAGTTTTTCATTTAATAGATTTTCATTTAGCAGCAGTTTTCAAGAACAAATTCCAGTCATTAAGTGAAGAACTGGGTATAGACTTGCTGTGTGAGTCTGACCTCAGGGCAGAGTAGTAAACAAACCAGCATACAGAATGACAATGGCCAGCCCTGAGTGGCCAGGAGCCTTATGCAGATTTTGCCATTTCAACCTTCCAAGGCACCAAAGAAACTCAATGACTCACCCAAGGTTACCGGGTGGGCCAGTGGCAGAGCTAGGATTTGGACAGGACTCACTCTGGCTCCCAAACCACACACCTTTCCTCGTCCCTTCTGCCATTGCCTCCCTTCAAAGGGGCTCTTCCAACACTCGCGTGTTGCCTGCCAGGGCCTGGCCTCTAAAAAGTATAGTCTGTGGGCTGTATTTTCAAGACTCATTCCTCTGGATTTGTTGGAAGAAGCCCTCGGAATTAATGACAACTGGGGACAAAATGAAAAGAAGTACAATTGTGTTATTTTCAACCAAAGAGTTGGCACATTCAAAGAGCACAGAGCCAAGGCACAGATGAGCTGGTGAAGACAGCTCTGCTGGCTGAAGCCACTGGACTCTCTGGGCCTCAGTTTCTTTGGCTGTGCAATGGGGATGGTAACATCCATCACACTCCAATAGAGTATAGACTATGGGATAATGTCTGAGTAAGTTCTGTATAAGCTGGAGAACAAACCATTGTGCAGGAAATCATTTTCCAGAAGATTCCAAAATGCCCAAAGATTACTTACCAAGTTACAAGTTTGTTTTCATATTTCAAATCTATGCCTTGATTGGCATTCAATTTGTGATTTGGTAGTAATGAAGTATATTGTCAATGACATAAACCTGCTTGGTTCGGCAAGTAAACTGGAACGATGGTCCTGAGCGGTGCTGGGTTTTGCTTGTTGGTGCTGCCTTTAGGGGCTTGCCTTTAGTCATCAGAATCTTAAAGAGCGACTTCCAGGAAGAGGTGTAACATCTACTTGGGTATAAGGTTCTGATTTTTTTTTTTTTAAGACAAAGTTTTGCTCTTGTTGCCCAGACGGGAGTGCAATGGCATGGTCTCGGCTCACTGCAACCTCTGCCTCCCAGGTTCAAGAGATTCTCCTGCCTCAGCCTCCCAAGTAGCTGGGATTACAAGCGCCCACCACCACATCTAGCTAATTTTTGTATTTTTAGGAGAGAGGGGGTTTCACTATGTTGGCCAGGCTGGTCTTAAACTCCTGACCTCAGGTGATCCACCCACCTTGGCCTCCCAAAGTGTGGGATTACAGTTATAAGCCACCGTGCCTGGGCTGGTTCTGATTTTAAATGTTAACTTGGTGTAGTGATATTAACTTTCCATGTGTTTCCTTTTCTCAAACATGTTTCCATAGTGTTCAAGGTGAAGGAGCACTAGCATGTATGAGGAGCAATAAAATATATTGCACATAAGACATCCTGATAGCAATCCATTATATCAACCTATTTTACCTAAATAATAAAAGTATTCTGAAAAAATTGATTAATAGTAAATGGCTACGTGGTGTTGTGTAACAAGTGCATTTTACATGAAATATTTAACATTATGAGGTGTATCAGATTTTAAGTAAGTTTGCCTAAGTGGTATTCCTTAGGACCTGTTACAAGGAATGCTTTTCTTTTATTTTTTTTAATAGAGGAAATAAAACCAGTTCATCAATCAACATGAAACAAACAAACAATATTCTATAAGGACCTACACGGTGGATCAACCTACAAACATAGGTTCAGGAGTGCTTGTTTCCCATTCATTCTCCTAAATAGGTTAAATATTCCCCCTGCCCTAGGCAGTCACATAGTGAACCCTTCTCTCACTGGCTGCCACGTGCAAATAGCCACTTTCCAAATGAGCCTCATGGCCCCACTTCAAAGCTTCAAAAACAAAAAGCATTAATTACACATACCCTCTCCTATATAAGCCCTCTTCTGATGATCAACTAAAATATATATTCCAGGGAGGAAAGTACCTTGGAATAAAATGCCCAATACAGGGGCCATACATTGTCCATTTTCTAGCCTGTGCTCTGGGCCTTGGTTTGTTCTTTGAAATCTCACTACTTTGGAAAAGTGCTTTTCCAGAGTCAGACTCACTAGATTCAGATGCTAATTCTGTCTCTCACTAGCTGTGTGACCTTGGACAAGTTGCTTAACTTCTCTGTGCTTCATTTCCTTCATTTGTAAAATATGAAAAACGGGCTGAGTTGATCAGAACTCCAATTTCATGGGCACTGGTGGGTCTAGGGCAGGGGTCAATAAACCTTTTCTGGAAAAGGCCAGATTATAAATTTTTCCAGCACCGATGGCCAGAGTTGGCCTTGAAGAGAGCTGAAAGATGAGGCTGGGGGCAGGAGGGCTGTGCCCAGTCTGTGCTGCACCCCTATTGCTGGCTCCTGTTAGGCTTTGCAGCCTTCTCCCCAGAGCGAAGCCACACAGCCCAGTTTCCCACTCATGTGCCCCGGCCATGACCTCTTCCCCTCCGGTGAATTATATTCTACAGCTGGAAGAGCCCCTGAGCTCAGCTGGCTCATGCCCTTGTCTTTTAAGTGAGGAAACTACGGCCCAGAGAAGAGTAGAGATTTCCCCAAGGCCTCCCAGCCATGGCCCGTCTGTGTCCCCGCCTGTGGCTCTAAGGAAGCCCCACCCTGGCCCTCTGTGGTATAGTTTGTGGAATGCAAACTACAGAACTGTGCACCCAGGCAGGACCATGGCTGGCCCAAACAAGGCCATTGTGAGAATTATAAAAAAGACCCCTTCCTCTGGCGATGTAAACGCCACATGAGTGCCCACGGCATGCCAGCAGATTGTAGGAATTCAGCCCCCTTTTGGCTCCACAATAGTGTGCAACCTGCACAGCCGTACATGGAGGCCCTGGGCCCATGCCTTGTAGCAGGGATCATTGCTAACCTTGGCAAAGCTGAGCCCACAGATCCATCTGGAGATGTGGGGAAATACTCAGCTTCAGGCCCTCATTGCCAGATAGGAGTACACTCCCCACGTACCAGAAATCTAGATTTTCAAGTGAAATTTGCAGTTTGTAAATGTTGGCAAGGGATTCCATTTTCTATTTTTTTTTTTTTTTTTTTAAAACAAAACAAAAAACACCATGCTGGTAGATCCTGTGCAGAGCACAAGGGGCGAGTCTGTGGGCTGACAGACTTGCCATCTGACTTACTCCAAACCTCTCGCAATACAGATGTGAGATGACAGGGAAGTGACTTGTCCAAGGTGACACCTGGAACCAGTGACAGCCTGTCCTCCAGCCTGCCCTAGTTGCCTGTGACCCACACAGCGCCTCTATTTCACAAGTCAGCATGAATTGCATACACACCTCCCGGCCTGGCCCAATCCCCAGCTGATATTTTTACCAAATGTCACAGAAGTTTGAAGGAAGGCCCAGGGTCTGGCTTGAGCCAGTAAATTATGATCGCTTGCCAGAGAGCTGTAAACAGGATTCTGATTAATGAATTCCTTAATGGCTGGGTCTGAGTGCAGACCTTGTCTGAGTGTCACCCCAGGCAGATACACGAGGAGGAATTGGCTGGGCAGTGGGAAGATTTGTGTCATGTCTTTGCCTCGGAAAGGGTGCTCCAAACCTGCTGGCCCTGAGCGCCTGAATAACCACTCCTCCCTTTCTCCTAATTGTGGGCCTGCCACATCTGAGTTCACGCCAGCCCATGTGTGCAGAAGACCAGGGAAAGAGGTGATTGAGCCTCGAGTGAAAATAGAATTGGCTGGCCTCCACTGTGATCTCAAGAAACTTGAAAATGCCCTGTCTGAATCCAAACAAAGAGCCGAGAAGCCTTTTTCCCCATGCTGGTGCTTTAAGGACCCCCGCCTGAGGCCTGAGCCAGAGCAGAAAGCCTTGGAATCTCTACCTTTCTTAGTTGGGAATTGGAAACTCAGGCCGCAGGAGCCAGACACACACTTGTCCAGACTCCCCAGGGATCTGGGAAGAGTGGAAACATGGGAAAGTCACTGACCAGGAAACGTCCTGCTGTGTGACCATGAGGCCAATCTCCTGACCACTCCGGACCTTGCGTCCTCTTCTGTGACATGAAAGGCCTGGAGCACATTGTTCACCCAGCACCTAGTACAGCCACAGGGGTGAGGTCAGAACTAAGACCAGAGCAGGAGTGGCAAGCAAACTGCGTGTGTGCCCCCGCCCCACGACTGCACCCAGGACAAACATCACTGATCGATCCTGGCCCTCCTTCCCACTGAGCTGGGGCCAGACCTCACAGCTTTTCTCACTGCAGAACTCAGGGCAGCACCACCAATCAATCACAGCCAGCAAGGGTGAGAAAATCGACCTACCATCCCCAGAATGGAAGATTTGTCTTTTGTGCTTAGTCTAAGAGTGGCAGCTTGTGTGGCAGAAAGAACACTGGACGGGGAGTCAGGAGACCTAGCTAATTGTCAGGCTCTGCTGTCAGCTGGCCAGGGCACCAGGCCTCTCTGAGTTCCTCAAAGTCCTTTTCTGCTCTGAGGTCATGGACGAGTAAGAGCAGAGTCTATTAATATAATCACAATGGGTGCTTATGTCTCAGGCACTGGGCAAAGCACTTCATGCCCTTTTCTCACTTAGTCATCATAAAACTTGACAAGGGGGATTAGGATTGTCCCCATTTGGCAGAGAAGGAGATTGAGGTTCAGACAGGTTAAGTGAAAAGCTCAAGTTTACAACTAGCAAGTGTCCAAACTGAGAGTTAAACCCAGGCATCTTGTGGCAAATTAAACATGTCCACAATGTCTTTGAGGTTCCTTCCATCAAGAGGTGGGATCTGTTTCCCTCATCCAATCAATCTGGACTCACCATGACTAACAGGATGTGACGGAAAGGTACCAGCAAGTTCAGCAGCCTGGGCCCCAAAGGCCTGACAGCTTCTGCTCTTGCCCTTGGAATGCTGCCCCAAGGCTGCTTGTCTATCTTACTGGAGGGTGAGAGGACACTTGGAGGAGAACCGAGGCACTCCAGCATCAAACATGTGCATCAGGCCATGGTGGATTCCTCAGTCCAGCAGCCCTTCCAGCCCACCCTCCTGCTGAATGCAGCTGAGTGAATGAGCCCAGCAGAAAGCAGCAGAGGCACTGCCCAGACAACCTATAGAATTGTGAAAAGTAAACCATTTAGTTTTTAGACTTACTTGTTATACAGCAATAGCTAACTGATACACAGTCTCACTCCAGAGCCACAT